>NC_051054.1:22820210-23127710 GCF_904848185.1 Acanthopagrus latus | reverse complement strand
AAATGGTGATTCAGTCATGATGATCATTTCCTTAACCTAACCAAGTAGTTTGTTACCTTTTTTAGGAAGCCTAGTCAAGGCCAAACTTTGACTGTGACTTTCTGCTTCAGTTGTTGTGTGTTACTGGCAGAGAACATGAAATCCACCATGTCAGCTCCTGTCTCTTTCCACTGTGACCATGTTGTCTGATGCTTTTACATCATTGTTAATTAAACCATAATATTGAGGTTATGTAGATTCGGAAATACTTGCAATGCTCAAAGGATGAGTGAAAGGCAACCCAAGGACCCTCCAACTCAGTAAACAATGTTATTCTCGCTGAATTCACACAGCAGAATTTCATCTACAAGAGTGAAATTCATCCATAATTCATAACGAGTTTCACTCTGATGCCACATAATCAGTTTTTCAGACATATTTCATTGGAGTAATCAAACATTCAGACAGTTGGCAACACACTGCACACTCACAGAAGGACACAAATCACTAGGTCTGTATCTCTGTTTGGTTGTGTGCATGCTGCTTTTTCAGTATGCAGTTGCACACACACGCACACTGGAGCACATACGGTAGGTGTGCAGAACAGTAATTACTTCATGTAATAGTGCTGGCAGGCAGTGGATGCCAGTATCAAAGTCTCTGGGACTGTTTGCATGTCAGACACAAGGATGAGCTGCTGATGTTGCTGCTGGCAACAACAAGGCAGCAGTAATTAGTTATTATGTGTTTATTAGCCATGTCTTGCAACAACTTGGATTAGTTCACGATGTAACTACATTTGGATTAAGAAAGGTGACACACTTTAGACATCAGATCCAAAAATATTTATGTCTGGTTACACGTTAGTCTATAATTAATTTCCATAAATAGGCTTCACACTTCATTAATGACCAGTGTTGCCACAGTTACTGTGAAAAAAGTAATCTGATTACTGATTACTCTCTTAAAAAGTAAGTAAGTTAGATTATAAGATACTCTAATAGTTACACTCAGCAGGTGCCCCCCCTCCCTCCAACATAAACATAGAGAAAAGAGATATTGTGAAGTGCTGGAACGTGGTGTTACTTAGATTACATTACCTCAAGCCAAAGTATGTTATGACTATGACTATGTATGCGACTAAACACATGGAAAAGCACTTTGAGAACAAGAAGGATGAGCTTAAACTCAAGCTAGCCAGGAAGGACAAGCCATCCATAGCTCATCCATAGCAAGCGACTGCTGGACAGCGCTTAAAAATAAAAGTCAGTTTTACAACCAGCTGTAACTTCGTCAGTGCTGACTGGAGATTCAGCTCAGGGTGCTCCTTTTTCTGGCACTGCCACAGCAACAAAACATAATGAATCGGACTGTGCAAGACTAGTGTGCTGCTCATGCAGAGCCTCTCTGTTGGGGAAATGTCAGACAACCTTACAGAGAAGCTGACACAATGAGAAGCTCATTGAGTCAGTGGAGCACCTGACCAAGAGGAAAGCACCCCTGTATTTCAAGTGATTTTGAATTTTATTTTTTCTTAATAACTAACCAGTTATCAGTTAATGGGTGTATGGTAAGGGCATGGGTGTAGGGCAACATTAACTGAAATTGTCATCCCTAACTTGCCCTTATACTAAGTCAATGAGTAAATAATAGGGCTGTCAGTTTGAAGTGTTAATTAGATTAAGTAATTACACTGCAAATTAACGCGTTATAAAAATTAACGCAATTAATTCTGAGATTCTGAATGGCAATTCAATGTGGGAGCATTTTAAATATGGCCCACTGAATGACCCGTAGGCCACTTGGCAGTGGCACGTCATGGTGGCACTAACACCAAGGAACTTGTCTGGACGTGTTCGTCACTTCCAACCTGCGTCGCTAGTCAAAGCAGGGTGACAACAGACATGAGCCTTTTTTAGACAGAGCACCAAGACGCCAATTTGCCTCACGTGCCTATTTGAGACTCAGCCTTATTTCATTTCTGAATTTTATTTATTTAAGTGTATTTGTATTGCATTTTTGAATAATGCACCTGGCCTAATTGGTTTGCTGGGATGTTTGACGATTTTCTTTTAAATTTCATTTATGAAACGCACTTCACCAAAAAAAATGTGGATTTCAAATCTTCTCTTCTTACTGTATTCAACTGATTAGTCATGCAATACAATTTTGTAATGTCCTAGAATTCAAACTCTTTATTTGGGTACCTTTAGCAGATATGAGATTAAAATGCGATTAATTAGATTAAATAATTACAATGTGCAATGTGCCGGCCTGTCTTTCTAAAACGGAGGCGTAATATTCTCCTTTTCCAAAAGCCGCCTCTGAGGTAGGCGTAAACATGTGACGTGAAATGAAGCTCGAAGTTAGGCTGTGAACAGTGACAACAAATTTGTCTTCAGAATAAGAGCTTTACACTGCACCCTATCGGAGTTTAGAACTGGGTTCTTAGCGGGGGGGCTTTTAATTTGAAAGTAGCGACCGTTCCTAGCAACCAAACTGGAGATGCTGCATCACCTGGATCTCTGCAGCTGTCCAGTTGTTCATCTTAATGTCCGTGGATGAAGTGATGGACTGACTGCTGTGATCAGCTGTTTCTTGGTTTTAAAACTCCCTGGCTGTGGGTCGCACAGCAGTGCAGGTCATTGACACCTCAGCCCATCTCACCCACGGGCCGGCACATTTCCGCCTCGGTTTTAGATAGCAGGCGAGGCGGAAATAAATGTACCCTCTGAGGCGGAAAATCGGCGGACCAAAACAGACCCCCAATTTGCCGCCCTCTGGCTAAAACCACGGACCGAGCCGCCAAAAGGACGGGCAAATTGGCGGCTTGGTGCTCTGTCTAAAAACGGCTATTTACTCATACCGCTGCCTCTGAGGCAGTCACAAGAGACAGGACCCTCCCCACACATCACCTCTTCGACCTGTTACCCTCTGGCAGGCACTGCAGGTCCATCAAAACAAGAACCAACAGACTCAGAAACAGCTTCTTCCCACAAGCCATCACTGCACTGAACACAAATAAACAATGACACACACACACACACACACACACTCACGCACCCACCCACACTCACACACACTACCCAAGGACAAATGAGCAATAACCGCAAATACAATCATTGCATTGTATCGTATAAAAGAAAACACTGTACATTTTTATCTATTTATCTATTTTTTATATCCTACAATGCACTAAATGCCTTGTACCTTTTTTTTTGCCTGTACTTTTTACTATATCTATGTCGTGTGGACACATGGTTGCTGCTAAAAAAATTCATTGTACATTGTGCAATGACAATAAAAAGGATTCTGATTCTGAAATATATTACATATTTTGAAGGGACACCATGTGCCCATCCACTGTTAATGTTAGTGGCCTCTTGTGCTAAGCTAAACAAAAACTGGCATTTTGTGAAAAGTTTCAGTGAGACAACACTGTTGTGAATACGAATTCAGGCGCCTTTCCAATGGACCATGAGCCCATAGGACCATCTATCTCTCCTGGCTCCCACTGCCTCACATATTGATGCTTATGGATCATCATGCCTTAGATCATTGCTTTCCTCTGTTTCACTATATCCTTATATCTGTATTTCTGTAAACTTTGATATCTCTCTGTCTATTACTAATTATTTTGTGTGGCTGCCCTCATCCAGGTCACCACGGTGGAGAGGAAGTCATGTGGCTTGGGCACCACTTGGCGATGCCTTGGCCTGCTCAGTCATCATCCTGGATCCACACACTTTACATATATTTGTATCAGATATTTCTGTCAATGCAACTTTTAAACTGTGATTTTGCTGTTCTTTCTGTTCATGTGACATCTATTGCATGTCTGTCCTGGGAGAGGGATCCCTTCTCTGTGGCTCTTCCTGAGGTTTCTTCCATCTTCTTCTTCTTTTTTTTTTTTTATCAACATACCAAAAATATTTACGCAGCAAGTTTGTCCTCACTGAAATCGAGGGTCTAAGGACAGACAATGTCATTCACTGTGCAGATTGTAAAGCCCATTAAGGCAATGTCATTGTGATTTGGGGCTATATAAATAAGCACTGATTCGATTTGATCCAATGTCTGTAATGATTTGTCAGATGTAATGTGCTAACTACCTAAAAAACACATCACACCACACAAATGTTGTGTTTTGAAAGCTTACATCTTGAACTAAAGTTCAAGAAATTACGTAGCATAGAAACAAGTGATAACGGGCGGCCCACCATCCAGCTTGTTACAAGACAAAGTACCCTGAAAACGATTTTGAATTTATTCTAAAGTAAATAAAGTTACATGATGTTGCTTTAAGACGTGAAAAGTCTTAAACTTGAATATGATGCCGGGGCTTTCAATAATTTTCATATCTGGCTGCAGACAGCCTTAAAAAATATTCCTTGAAAATAGCTTCTAACTGAAACATTTCATTATAAATTGCTGAAACTACTTGACACCCAATCATTCCACCCTGGACTGCCTCACTTTGGATCTCTTCCCCTGACAAATTTTAATAGCTCAACCCTTAGGCACCTTTCTAAATTTACAAGTGGACTATTATTTGACAATTATGGCCATTAAAAGTGAGAGTATGTTCAATGGGTGTGTCACGATTTGTGACATGAACGCTGTATGGTAGATGGAAGACTGAGTGTTCATAATGTGCCAGAAACCAAAATACAGTAATTCCTAGTGTTATACAATCATCTGTGAACTGTATTTTCTGGACTGGATCACAGCCAGTATCAGTGCTCATAAAACCACATCTCACTTTCAGAAAACTGAGATTTACTGAGAGACTAATGCCTTCTAAAGTGCTGATTTGTGGAGAGTGGAAATCAATAAGACCAGCTACACCTACATGTCTGTTCAAACCAATTTAACTTGCTCTATCTTGCTATGGTTACATTTGGAATATATGCTGTTGCTCGATAGGCGACATTTCAAGTAAAACTACTTCCCTGTCAATCTTTATGACGCAGATTTCACATGAAGCCAGCAGTGAGTGAAATGTTTTCTGTGCATGTCCTCTCTGCATAGTTGGCTACCTAAGTGTGTTTTATTCAACAATATGTGCTTTGTTTATTATGGTCTTGGGATGTAGTAATATGGAAAGCAGTTTTATCTGTTAGCTAAATAGCAATGTTTATTTATAGATTTCACATGAACTGAATGGATTTCCCGTATGCAATTATCTCAGCCCCCACAGGACTATTGTAAAAGACTAAATGATTTCTAAATTGTGTTCCGTCGACAAGGGAGCAGTTATCATGTTAAAAAGATTCCTCCTCTCCACGTTTTCCCATTATAATGGGACTACTTTGAGCTGAGATGGTCTTTTGCAATGATGTCTCTTTCACTTCCTATCTCCTCTGCCAGAAACGTGTGATGCTTCTTCTCAGTGCTGCAAGATTGCTCACAAATGTAACTGTTTCATGAACACTTAGTTTGCCTTCATCCCCATCTGTGAACAGCTGTCCGACTACATTTCCATTAAAGGTCCCATATTATGAAAAACACTGGTCTCTACATATATAAACTGGTCCTTGCTCTGTTGTTGGTTGTGAAAATCAACATAAGTGCCTGTATTCTGTCCCAGCTACAGCACAACAGAAGAGACAGTGGTTGAGTTTCATTTTTTGACAAAAGTGTGCCTGCGAATCATGTTAGCTTGTGTGTGTGCTAATCGCTTCACATTGGACTGCTTCAGTAACGAGGGTCAGTACAAAGCTGACTTTGCCTCAACACTGACCCTCATAAAAGGATCAGTCCCAACCCTACCAGACCCAAGCCAACTGCACCTGAGCCACAGGTAAGTGTCGCGGCAGTTTGATAGTATTTACAGTTGCCTATGTATATGGTGAAGTCAGCTTGAAACTGGCTAACTAGTTAGCTCTGCTTCGGTCTGCTATGCAATGGTGTTTGAAGCGAGTTTAATGTTAATAATATTACAAGGGAGCTTGATCGTCACAGTAAAAAGTCTGAAAACGTACAGACAGAGACAAAGCAAACAGTGTCCAAGAGTTCGGAGACTGTGTTGGAGACAAACACAGCTTTCACTAGCTGTAAGCTATTAGCTACATGGTAGTAACTGTAACAACACACAGAACAAACTAACATTATTCAGACACGCTAACTATTCTGCAATGTCCTGCTGCAGCCACAGAGTCTGTATTTCTTCAGGAGACTCTCCTTCTGGGTCCGATTCTGGGTCAAACTGGTATGGTTGAAGGACAGCATCTCCGTGAGCCATAGCGATAGATCCACCATAAACATTAGCACATGCTACCGCTAGCATAAGCGGCATTGTCCTCCTGAGAGGGGCATGCAGCAGGCAAGGCAGCCTGCTCTCAGTAGAGCTCACTTGAGCGACTTTTAGACAGCTGAATTTCAGGACCACAGATGTGTTTGAGGCAATGCATATCGAATACAGTGTTGTTGGACCTCTCACAGCTGTGTGAAATTGATGAAAAACAGTATAATATGGGACCTTTAAGATTTTGGTAGGTCCTGTGGCCCTTTTATCCTCAAAAACTTTTTCTAGCAAATCCTTGATTTTATAAAGGAAAGCCTCTTCACTTCTGCCTCCCAGTGAAGGTTATTCACCTTTTTATGTGGGCAGTTACTCAAGGACTCAGTGATTCAGCAAAAATTATTAAATAAAATTATAGAAACTTTCTACACCTTCCAGCTCAGGACAAAATACTTCTCCCAGTGCTATAATATTAAAGGTTAACTTTGATGATATTATCTTCAAACTTCACGCACAACAACAACACAACATCAGCCTGAATCCCACCACACCCCCTGTTTTATGAGGATGTCAACAGTCATCCAAGTAATCATTTACTTCTCAGTGTCTGCCCACCTGCTAGCTGGAAGACACAGGCGTCAGAAATGGAGTCATTAGAAGATAAAGAGCTTACCTTTCCAGGTCTGACAGGATAGCCTTTGTCCATGTCCAAAACACTGAAACCTCAAACAGGTGTCATGATCATAAGCAGTACCATCTGGCCAGTCAGCCCAGTCACCAAAAAAAAATTCTTGGAAGTCAGTGTTTCTGCAAACCCCAGATAGGCTTTTGTTTTCATAGGATATGTAGCATACTGACAACTTACATACTGACAGCTACTGTTTTGATTGTATTGTCACAGTACAGTTGATTAATGTGCATTGTAAAGTCTATAGCAAGGTCTCATGTTTTGACCAGGAAAATTCCAGGAACAATACAAAAAACAACCTACTAAGGCAATGCTAGTCTAAACATGGGAGCTGCTCTCGTGCTGATTGTTTAGCTATCGCTGGCTGCAAGAATCACAAAAGTCTTCATATACTCCCATCTGAGGATGTGTAGACCCAGTGGATTTACTTTATTTTTTAAATGAAATATGATAATGGAAATGTCCCCAAGACTATTGAGTTGTGTATTTTGTATATGTATATAATGTTGTATATAACTCTCTAATGCCATACAAAGACCAAATAAGTTGTATGATTAGTGGCCCGCTTGTCAGTGAGGCCAGCGATAATGTGGAGCATATTCCTTCTCAAAAATGTGCGGTTGTTAAGTTTTTGGTTTTGAAGCAGTTCTGGGGATGTTCATGGTAGTAGCGCCTCTCCCTGGAAACTAAATAGACCAATAGAGCAGGAGACATGGTTAGCAGTGCTGACCAATCAGGGCACATTGGGCTTTTTGGGAGGGGATCTTAAAGGCAGGAGCTAAAACCGAGCACCTAAGAGTTGAGAAAACGTGTTTTTAAAGCACTGGAGAAAAAACATAAACCTGAACATGAGCATAAAACTGTATTTTCCCCATAGCATAACACTAACTTAAATCTCCAATAACTTAACACTTGAGTTCAATTTATCTCAGATGACATGAGCCTTGACTTGAACTTGCATGAGAATAGACTTTGACTTATCTCTGACGACGTAAAAGTTGATATGCATTTAACTTGAAAGCCATGAGGCTTTACTTTCCACAGAATGTCAATGTAGCCTGTGTCAGATACATGCAGATGGATGCCGTCAGTCCAGCAACTGAAGCTGACAGACTATGAATTTTCAGTGCATACGACTGCATAAGACCCAGATACTCCTCTCAGTATTCACCAGCATAATATCTAGATGCCTGGCTCAGTTAATAAATATTCTACTCAAGTGTCATGAATCACTTCAAAAGGCTCAAACTGTCAACATTCGACTTGATATCTCAATTGCAGCACTGAATTAGTGCCAGCATTGCCTCTGAACTATAGCTGACTGCAAACACCTCATTCCTGTTCTTAAGATGATACATTCTATACCATTCATAATAAATTCAAACACTATGTGCTGCTTATAGGCTTGTTTTGCGGTTAATTTTCTCTTTGTTCATCCTCCAACCTTTATCCTTTAAGCTACTTTTTCGGACAAACAATATACAGGGTTATTTATGAAAAGCCACACATAGTAAAGACAAATGTTTCAACTTTAAAGTAGGTAAGGTGTTAATTTAGTAAAATTCAGTTAATTTAGTAAAACCTCGGAGTAAGTATTGTGTTTTCCCAGTATGTAAAATCTTTGCACCAATAAAGCTGTTATTGAATGCCTTGATAGACTTTATCTACTGTACATCTGTGAAAAAAATCTGTTTGTCTGGTTTAGATAAATGCACTGAGACGAGTATCCTTTTGTGACTACAGTACATGTGTCATGCCTGAATTACTCATCACACACAAGACATGATATGTAGCGTGCCCGTGCTGGGGTTAAAATAGAATGCTAAAGGTCAAGATCAAGCATTTCTGGTGGTTCATATTTATCTCATAAAGTATGTTTAGGTTAATTAGAAAAATGGCACATTATCCATAACAATATTATTTAACAGCTTTTATTGAATATGAGTTGTGTGTATTAGAATTACTTTTTTATGTACATACTTACAGTTACTGCATGTATGAGACACTACTTGAATAATTGAAAAGAAGTTGTTGTGCACTTTTACTGGTTGCCAATCAGAGACTTTGAACACTTTACTTGAAACTTGCTTGTCAAGATTTGTGGCTTGGCTTGAACTTAAAACCAGACTGCAATTTTCCTTAAAATAAAGCTGGGTCTCTAATATTGACAATAGGACGAGGGCAAACAGAAGGAGCGGCTTTGCTTTAAGATAAAATCAAATTCACTTTAGAAAGAAAAGCTAGTTTCGAATAAAAGTCCAGCAGTTAAGATAAGTAAAGGCCATTAGTTGAGGAAATATGGTATGTAACTTGTGATGGGAAAAATAACATGTTCTTCCCCTTACAACTTACATCTTAAATGAGGACGAGGCTGGAATGGCACTCATGAGAGCGCACATCGAGGATCTGGATCAAATTGTACTCACTCTTAGATACCAGCCACCTAGATATGCCTGTTTATCTTTTGCATTTCATCAAGATCCCTGCATTAATCCCCGAGAAATTAACATATAAAAATGTGAAACAGCCCACCTCGCAATGTAGAAGAAAGTGAACAAAAATAATCCTTTGTCTGCACCAAAGTTTTATGGGGTAGTTTTTGATATTGCTGTGTAATGGACAGTGGTGGTGTTCAACAGCACTTATGTAGATCTGCTTTGGGGACTTGCCTTCACAGACCTGCACTGAGCCTTCCCAATACACTTGAAAACAATATTCTCAAACAACTGCTCATTATATCAGTTTTCATTAAATAACCCTGGAGACTCTTTTCCCTCATAAAACATGTTCAGGTTCAAAGGTAAAAGGACATCCATCAGCCATGCCGTAATCTTTTTAGCATTTTGAAGTGAGTTTAAAGAGCTTAACGTTCACATTGCTAACACTTCCTCTCGTGGCTGTGTTCAGACACCTCTTTTAATACAAAACTTGTTCATGAGTTTTGCCTACACTGACCTTACATTCTAAATATGTATGTGGTCCATCACTTCCTCTGAACAGCCCCAAGATTTTTCCTCAAGTGGCTTGAGTAACAGCAAACATTGCAATGGAATAGCCAACATCAGAATGCAAAAAGTCACATTAAATGCGATTTAATTTGTTCGCCATTTTATTATAAAGAAAAAATATACGGTAACCACATTTGGAAGACAGAAATCAGACAGACAGACAAGTTCTAGCGCCCTTGAGGGATCGTGTGGACATGGACAGCTTTTTATAGCACAGGGCTTGTTGGACAATGAGCTTTGGGAAGCAGATATTTCATCACCTGACTCAGTAATTGGTGAACCCCTTCAGATATGTCATGATTTTAATTCACTCACACAAAAAAGAGAAATGATTCCCTGTATATGCTGAATACAAGAAAATGTAACGTGATTCCATGTCCTGAGAGGCAACTAGATTGAAATCACAGAAAGTCACAGTGTGTTCTTCAAGTTCCAAGATGCAGGCTCAAGCCAATTAGTGTGGTGCTGCCCCTGCAGGGAACCTGCTGAAGGTTTACCCCCCCAAAAAGACTTCATCATCAATGATCTAGACCAGGCATGAGAGTGCGGGAGACCACAGATGTTTATAGACTGATGAAGAGCATGCCAATGGCTCACTCCAGCTCCAGGCAATTTGATGGAAAAATTCCTGCAACGTTTGCAGTGCATTACAATGTATTTAAACATGTGAAATATGATTTACACATCAACACAGAGCTGGAAGTTTGGCTTCTGGTTCCAAAATTCCAGTTCATTTAAAAAAACACAACAAAACAAAAAAACTATAATCCTTCTAATCTTGTCTTGAAACTTAAGCAATATTTCTCATATACATAACCGTCATTTGAACTCTGCAAATACTTTATTGGCAAAATTCAAATCTGTCATTATAGCTTCAAGGCTGAAATATTGGTTGGTGAGAGTGTACACAGCAAACACAAACAAGATACATTTAATCATAAAAAAATATCTAAATTATGTCTGGAAGAGAAAATGAGGGTAAACATTACTCAAAGTGTCAACAATCTTCTCCTTTTAAAGACCTGTTTTCTGTAATGTAGTTGCTCAGTGCAACTGACAATGGACTTGGAAATGGCTTTGACAAGGATGGTGTGTTCCCATGGAAAGTGAAGCAACTTTTCATCTACACACATAGACTATGCATAGACAAATATATGCAAAATGTAGGTCTACTCACATGAATTAAAAATACTCAACTTTTAGCAAAGTTCATCACTTGTTGTGGCATCAGCTGCCACAACCTGGGAGCTCTGGTGAGAGTGTCAGTTGCAGAGCTAAATTTTCTGGAGGTATAAACACCCAGAGTCACATCAGATCCTGCTTTCATCTGGAGCGGTTTACCATTGGGAGGAGACATCAGAGATTACCCAGTGAAGTGATCTTCGCTCCCATATATCAACCTAACTGCAGCAGCGATTGGCTGAGGTGAACTCCAGTGTTGACAGACCATACAACTTTATGTTATGAATGCACAGAGGAGATGGGAGGGGGAAGAAGAGAGAGAACCAGAGTAACTGGTGACTGTACAGTTCATTGATAGGCTTAATTGAATTCAAACACACAGACACACACACACCATTGCACACCATGCATGCAGTTCCTCACTAGCTTACACTTAATGTACAGTAAAAAAAAACATCCATCATGCAGTGTTACACATCACCGCAGTTTTTATATGTTTATGGCAATCAGGCTGATTGATTTCCGCCTTGCCAAAACAATTGAGTCAGTTAGTGGTATCCACCACCCTGGGATATCATTTAAAGATAGAAATTCGATTCATGAAGAAATTGTGACTCGGTCTAATTAAGTTTAGGGGTTAGGGTTAACTCTAAACCCTAACATTAATTAAGTTTAGGATGAATCAACATGTGCAGGAGTAACAAGAAAAAAATGTCTCCCACTCACACAAGGAATGCAAGGCAAAAATGTGTAAACACACTATTTCCCCGACCGTCTCTCACTGTGTCAGCATGCTAATACCTCTCCCTTGGTGTGAGAGGAGTGCCACTGATTTTGCACCTGCCTCTCCCACACGTTACATTGCTGATTAAATTCTCTTTGTTGTAGAGGTCAGTCCACAGGGATAAATCAGGGTCTACCTGTAAAAAATGAACAAAGTGGCAGGTGAAAGCACCAGATCTGTGTGGAGCAAGAAGAAAACTGCGATCTTTCTCAAATTAATATATTAAACAATCATAAATGTCATATTTCCATCAACTCTTTGTTTGACATTGACTGAAGCTCTTTTAAACCATCTCATTGTAATCACTTCCTCTCCAATGGTTTAATGGAGCCACACTGGAGAATTAGCACCTTTACCTGTTAATCTCAGTGAACCAGTTCCTTATAATTGTCGGAGCTAATTGGCATCCTCTTTTTCTATTCTTTTTTTTTTTTTTTTTTTTTTAAATCTGGTTCAAATCCTAATTATATTTAGACAGTAACTTGGCCTGACCAGTTTCTGAATCATTAAGGTTCCTAGTAATTAAGAAGTAAAATAATTTGACCGTTTACACAAGATGCTCAGTAGAATCTATACTGTGTGTCAACCTAGGAGAGAAATGATTTCAAACTGCACTCACATGAGAAATATAAATAAGCAGTGTTTAAAGCAATGCCCCAGGTATACAGAAAGACAGAGAGTACATTTCCTTTTAGAGAGAAACACACTTTAACTAAATCTCAAGGTGAAATAAATGTGTCACGAGGAAAAACAAGCTGTTAAAAATTGATCACTGGAGTCCTTTAAATAGCACAAAACTTATGAATGAGTTGAAATTAGTTATTATTCTGGAGGGAGCTCTTCACACAGCTTTCAAATGAAGATGGTAACGCTGATATACCAAACGAAACAACGCATTTGATGCTCAAGTGGTTATACTACAGTAAAAGATACTTAATTATATTTACAGGATATAACATTTCCCACCAATGCACAGTGGGCCATAAATATGCATATCATGTATAATTATTAGTAGAAGGCTGTGTGTTGCCAATCCCAACAGCCTCGGGTCTGTCCTCTTACCTGCATAAGTCATGAGTAAAGCTGGAGAGGAGACTGAATTGGGCAATTGTATTTTCACGTGATTTAATGAAGCACAACGAGCCTTAATTGCACAGAGGCCACATTTGTCTTGGCTTTCAGACCTTGTATTAAGTGTTCAAGGGGAGAAGGGGTCTAGTGGGACCTTGGCTCTCACTGTAGGGAAGGCGGGAAAGAAGAAAATAGTGGATTCTCATTTCCATAGATGATTTGTCTGGTAATGGATTCAGTGGGAGTTGATAGAGACAGCAGTGGAAGGTCAGTTCTGATGTGCAGTAGATTTGTCTCAAAGATCACTCAGGGATCCCCAGGACTAAAAATGAGGATGTCTATGACTTGTTTTATGCTAAAACCCACATGTAGGCCCTGGGATAAGGAGGTCACATATCTGTTAGTGCAGAAAAACAACATAAAGCATGTCACGCAACACTGTGGCGAGGCCATTCTGCACACAAGCACAAACCAGGGGGATCCTCCACTTTCTCTCCTCGCTTTGTTTCCCATAGATTTATACTCACTAATCAAAACAAATCAGGGTGGTATCCTTCTTGTTGACAGCATATAGCACTCAGGAGAGTTGAGTCATTTGATCTGGATGGCTGGCTCTCCCTTGCCACTGACTGTTGCTTGTAGCAAGGGGCTCACAAATCTCATTGTATTAACACTAGCTTGGCTGAGAAAGAGGATTTAGGCCTCAGAGCTGCAACCAGTATTGACTCTGTGCGTCTTATACACTGGGTTTATAGTAGCCTCCCTGGAGGTACAATGATCCGCAGGGAGCAAACTCTTCACCTTTACAACTGTGATAGAATACAATCAAAATAACAACCTAGCTAAAAGTAATGCAGTTTGATATGACAGTCCTGCAATTAATTCTGTGCTCCGCAGAACAGTTCACAGGCTGCAATGCCGGGATATAATTGGGTGTTTTTGACTACTTTTGATTATACCATGTTTCACCTTAAAAACTCTTTACCTTGCCTTGTTTGTTGTCATTATTTTCAGCACAACCTCACATATGTGACTGTACAGTTATTTTTCATTTTGACATACTATATTAATACTATGGACCTAAAATCACAAAATAACATAACATCAGACTGTGTTTTTACTGTGAAAACCACAAATATGTTTAATGAACCAACTGCAGTTATAATTATTATAATTATAATGCAAATACAAATTGTTGATTGCTAAATTTGTGCATACGTTGTTGTAATTTACAAACTTATATGTAACTATTTACATTTAAATGCAGGCGATGCCTCAGGCTCAGGGCTCCTCAGCTCATTCCTGCCTGTTCCACATTCAGCAGTCTCCTCCTTGTTTTGACTCACAACACAAAAAAACGACTACACTACACACTGAACACACTACACAAACACTATATAACATATTAACTGTTCGCTCAAAACACGCTATATGTCGCAAATCTCTCAACTCTCAAAACTCGCCATCCCTGTCACTGTCTGTATCACCGCCAGTGTCCCTCACACAACTTCCCAGTTCCTCAGCAACCAAACTTGCTGCTTGCGGACACTTTCGTGACAAAAGCTCGTTTTTACTATTTCTTCCTGCTCCAGACACAAAGCAAACGTGACAGCCATGTTCGCGAAAAAGCGTGGCGGACATTATTTACCCCAAGTCCAGTTTTGGACCTGGCTGTGCGTCGACTCGTGAGGTGCTAGCTACACATGAACATCCACAGATTCCGATTCTAGTTTGTTGACCTCGGGATCTCCTCAGACCAGAACAGACTCAGTCCAGACTCGTTTAGTCTCATTGATCTGCAACAGTCAATTTAGATGCACAGAACGGGACCGAACCGCCACAAAATCCCGGTCCAACTTGCGCCGCTGCAGGTCTAAATCCGCTTGTTTCTTATATGTTGTGGGCTCTGCACTGATTGGTTCTGGTGCACATGTGACTGTGGTGGCTCCGGTGGACAATGCTTGCGGAATTTTTAAAGCATTTATGAAGTAATTTATTAACAGTATCATTGTAGTCCAAACAAATCCGACTTGGCACACCCTTGAACCAAGCAGCAGCCATGTTGAAACTCTCAGGTCAGTCTGATCCTGATCCGCAGAGATATTTGAGGAACAGACACGTACACACTGACAGACAGACAGACAGACAGACAGACAGACAGACAGAGATTCCTTGCTTTTATAGAAAGATGCAGTTGTTGCCTGGTGGGCCAATCACACTGTGACATTTCAACTCATTTATATAGGCGTGCTTTTATTTTACAGTTTCAATGGAATTGAATTAGAGATTCTACCCACATAAATGATTTATTCATTGAGCTATTTATTTGTGTTTGATTCTGGCAGTCCTACATGACATCAGGCTAGCAGCAACAACGACTTATAATTTCCCTCCATGAGGGATGATGGTTTATAGGGTTAAAAACTAAACGATGCATGAATGCGGCTGGAAATCTATCAACATACTAAGACATGCCATTCAAAGCTTGTACTATGCTGAATGTCATGGGGATATTTGTGAAAGATGGTGCAGAATGTGCAATGAATATGCTGAAGAGACAATGAAACACATTAATGATGAATGACGAAGCGTGAAAATGTCATTAGTGTTTTCTTGTATCATGTGTATCAACCTAGCAGTAATTTACATAGACATGACTTTGAACTCGACTCCCTCAATCCATATGTAGCTATTCCTTATCAGAATCTAATTGGTTGTAGTTTGAAGAAGTGGCTGAGATAGTTTGGTTTAATTAGTTCATGGTCTGTGGATACTGTAAGTAATTATAATGACAGACTGTAATTCAGGCTTTAAGGTTATCTCAAGGTGTGCATCCAAATTTCATTAATTAGTTGCCAACTATATTCTCAGAGAATCAGCTGACCACATTCACACCATCTGACCATATTTTCTCACACTTTCTCACTAACATCTAAAACAGTCAGTTGAATCTGTTCAGCTTTGCTTCCCTGGTTGTAATCCAGCCAGACTTAATAAAGAAGCCTATCATGCTAAAGTGGTTGCTCCATCTGCTTCGAAATGAGCAGGCAGCAGCTCTGTGCTTGTTCCACACTGCCAAGAACTCGGAATATGTCATTTCAATGAATTAATGATGACTGGATGCTAAAAATGTCAACTGAGCTACATCAAAGCAAACACACGGATATCGATCTCCTGTTGAGATCTGAAAATGGTTACATAAGACGATGACATTCAGATGATGTGTATCAGATTTGTGGGGTGGAGGGGAAAACACATCAAAGTCAAAAGACCTTTCAGCTAATTAATTTGTCCTTTCTGAAAGCATTAATGCGCAGGTGGTTTCTCACTATTTTTAACATCTGTTTTATGAAGCATCATATTAGTGGCTTGCTCCAGTAGCACACCAGTATAGATCCT
This sequence comes from Acanthopagrus latus, assembly GCF_904848185.1. Lineage (NCBI taxonomy): Eukaryota > Metazoa > Chordata > Actinopteri > Spariformes > Sparidae > Acanthopagrus > Acanthopagrus latus. The sequence goes on along the minus strand of NC_051054.1, from coordinate 23,111,355 downwards.
ATTGTGTCCCAAGAAAGCAACCGTAAAATGATGAGATTATACTGAAATAGTAGGCAAGGTAGATTGAGGTAGATTATTAAAGATGTTTCCTTGCATCCCGAAATAATCAAAACGTTGATCTATGATGTATCTACCTGCAAAATGACGTGCTAGAGACAAATAGATAACATATGACAATTGCAGTGCAGTGCATAGATGTCATTAGGACTACAGTATATCAAACTGCATGTTTTTGGAGCTGAGCTGGGTAGAAATTCTCAGAAGTCTGTTTTAAATTTGTGTGATGATCTCAAAGCTCTCAAAATATACGAGGATGAAGGAAATAACTATAACATGATGATTAACAGATCTAATTTGTATTCCCTTTTTCAAGGCTCAATCTTTTTTTGTATGCAAAACCAAGACCTTTTTTTTAAATTTACAACTGACTTGTTGACTCCTGTTTCAACTCTGTCATTTTTTATTTTTATTTTTTTTTTTTATTTTGCAGATCACACAGGCAAAATAAAGCAAAAGGTGAGCAACATAAGCCCTAAAAGAACAGATGATTCCGGGATGACAGAACACAGCATTTACATACTGTTACATACTCAGCCTGTTCTCACTCTGAACTTGTGACATACAGCAGCCTGTTCAGTGGCTCTACACTTATGACAATGTAGGTACCACTCTAGAGTCACTTCTGGAAGTATTCTTCTAGTGCAGCGGTATAAAGACCAAGAAATTAGTTTGAAGTATAAGACCAAGCTGCCTATCTGATGATTTGAGTGAAAACATGTGGACATACTGCAGCACATGTGAAGGCTTTGTGCAGCAATCTTCTTTCTAGATGCATCACACACTCTTTTCTTTATTCTGGAAAGATTTGGCATACCAAATACTGATATCTTAAATGTGTCTTTACTAGTTCTTAACGACAACACTTCACATGCATATTCAGTGTTGTGATCAGGGCATCAGTGTCTGAGGAAAACAGGCATCTAACTAATAATACAATTCAAAAACATCAGGGAGAGGACACCTTCAGATTTTGATAAAACAGAAAACAAACAAACAAACAAACAAACAAATAACATGCGGGACAACTGTCACCTGCATAAAAAATCAGGGCCTGTATTCACAAAGACTTTTATCTTAGCATTAGGAGCACTCCTAAATCAGACTAAACGTTTTTATGTAGGAGTCGTTTCTTGAAAGTAATTCACAAAGCCACTGAGACCTACTTTTAGTTATGAAAACAGTGAACTCCTAAACTAGAAGTAACTCTCTGTTGCTATGGATGACGTCAATTTATAAGGACGCGCTTAGAAGCGGTGACAACAGTGATCGGTTGTTGAGTGACAGGGCAGCCCATTGAAAAGTCATTTAGGCTGTGCAATGCATGACGTGAAAATAAGGAAGTAGCCTACAAGCCCATGACAAAGCCTGTGAAAAGATATTGGATAAAGAAATGTATTTATGAGGAGAATTAAGTGCCCCCCCCCACCCCAAACAAACGCGCTTTGGCCAAATGAAAATTATAAGATTGCGATGAAAAACGTGAATTGCCAATAAAAGCATCAAACCACTCTCCATTAAAATCCGGGCATTGTGTGTTGATCTGGGCCATTTTGCAACAATGTCTAGTATATTGTAACATGCGTCAAAGACAATATGTGTTTTGATGGAATGCAACTTTTTTTCCGATGACAAACGGGACTAGTATAACCTGGGGACCTCCAGTAATTGAGTGATCTTAATCCCGTGTGAATCTGCCATGCCCGCAATTTGTAAAGTAAAAATTCCACCGCAAATTACCTCCCATATTTCACAAAACACAGAGGTCATGTGATAATATTAGTCCCGTGCGAATCAGCATCTCTATGATTTGGGGTCGTTTTTTTTGTTTTTTCCACACTTGTTTTCTGCCTTTTTCCCAGTCAAGATTTATGGAGGCTGCGTTGGGAATTATAAATGAAAGTTTTGACGGCATTTTGGGTGCAAATTCAGGAGGCTCAGAAGAGCAAAATCTTGAAAGATGATTAGATGGATTATGTGCATAGCAGCATGCGGTAAGGGACATTTTTCCATCTTTCAACAGGCTCACCTGCTCCAACAAGCACTCCACAGTGTGATCGACCCGGGGCATAATGTCAGTGAACTCGAGTTAAAACACAGACTTCGCTTATCCCCTGCAAATGCTCTGCGTGAAACACAGACGTGGTGAGGTAATTTCTAAATCATTTGAAGTCCCCAGGTAATACTAGTCCCGTGTGAAGAGCTGCATTTTCACCGAAGCCAAATACCGGAGTGTTGCCAAACATTTTAACTCCGGCGTTATTGGATTGTTTCGGGTGGTTGGAGATGTTATTGCGTCCCTCACCAACTCAACCACAACTTCAATCCCTTTGCGGTCCATCCGACATCGTTTTAATAATTCCCTGTCATTTAGGGTCTCCAACACATTTGGCTGTGACTAGATCTTAGCGAGTTAGGGGTCCTCTAGACTACTTCTAAGGTCTCCTAGACTTAGCTGCTACTTTTAAGCCTAAAATGTTATGTGAATAACTTTTATTTTAAAAAATTAGGAGTCCTAAAGTTACAACTGACACGCCCATTATTTTGAGGAGTTGCTCCTAAATTCGCCTGTTAGGAGCTACTTTTATCCTTGGAAGAAAAAGAGTGAACCTTCTGGAATAGTGTGGATTTCTGCATGGTATGATGGTGCAGATGTTTTATGCATGATTGCTCCTGCAGTGTGACATGTTATTAGCGCAAGAAAAAAAATGTCCCACTTAAATGGCCTTCATTGAAAACCCTCTAGCCAGTGCTCCTGGTGACAATCAGACATCCACAGGTCACGTTTTTATGACCAGTCAGTGCAGAAAACCACATGATTCCAAAGAGTGCACATACTGTGATAGCCATACGTTTCATCTGACTATGTAAGAGTAATTTGGCTTCAGAGTAGTGATGAAGGTAGTGAGCAACATGTAATGATAACATTTACTTTTTAATCCACTCTTGTAATCTTATAAATAAAATAAACAAAATCAAAATTATACAGATCAGGGAGAGTTGAAAGGGACCAGCAACCAGCCTTGCATGAAATTCTCCTGGATTGTTTGTTACCTAGAGTTAGACCAGTAACACACACAAGTGATAACTGCAACCATGTGTGAATCAGTCTTTAAATAATTCATTAATAAATGGGATTTACTCTTTCCCTCATCAGACATTAAAAAAAATCATGTTCTTCTTTGTTACCTTTCTCTCTTCTTGCAGGAACAGCTAAAGCCCCCAACCGACCCTGTCAATTTATGTGCAACCCAAATTATTTTATGAGCTTGGGGAATAAAAAAGTAATAATATAATATATAATATAATAATATATATATATTTTTTTTTGATGCAAACTATAATTACGTTTTTGTACAGCACTTCTTCATCCTGTACAAGGATGTGCGTATTCTCTCATTTTTAAACGAAAACAACGGCTTCACGTGGGATCTGCATGCAGAGGACTCGGTAGCGCTTGTTATATGGTTGCGGGAGAAAGATGGATATATACATTTTTGTTTGCCCATGCAACAGTGTGACAAACAAAATTGTAACATCGGGTATGAAATCTTTCGAAAATGTCCTTGAAGAAGTCAAGCAGTGCACTTGTTCATTTGTGTCAGTAGCCGGCAAAGTGGACCGAGCTGACAGATGGATTGACATCGCCAGCGATGGGGTGTTGACCTTGCCTGTCAGTAGCATCGTAGCTTTGTTTCAGTTCAGATATTTAGCACTGATGAATGCCCCAGAGCAGATATCTGTGTCCTCCACGAGTACAACAAACCCGTCCGCCTTTGAGATGCTGTCTCGAGCACAGCAACTTACTCATTTGCCCCAGCCGAAAGTCCAGGGGAGTGGGCTTTTATGTTCCAGAGTGGGTTGGCCTGCGGCTGCGATACGTCGCCGGCAGCTCTGCCCTGTGAACTGATAAGAGTCAATGGAGTGAACTTTATAAAGCTCCTTCTACAAAGTGCTATAAGTTAATGACTCATTTACACATTCACACTCGTACAGATATATTCAGGAAACAGGCAGGAAACAAAAACAACGTCCGTAACGTTTTCTGAATATTATAAACGTTAACTACTCTTTATATGTTCATAACCGGCTATTATGTTTTTTTGTGTTTACAGCTGCCAATGTATGTAACACTGTTACTGTGATTATACATGACAGTTAAATATTGAATCTGTGTATAATAAATAAATCCTGACATGTAACTGTGATTTTTGATAATTTAAGTGCTAATAATAACAATCATGACAAAAAATGTACAAAGTCTGCAGATCAAGCTGCAACTAGCAGTGAAGTGATAAACTCCATAGAACATATAAAATATGATCATGTATACAACAACATTTAATGGTAAAATAAAAGTAAAGTTGCAGTAGGCTTCTATCAAAATATGCACCATATATATAGTTTATCATCATTCTTCTTCTTCTTCTTTTTCTTCTTCTTCTTCTTCTTCTTCTTCTTCTTATTACTATTACCACTACTACCATTCTTATTAATATTCTTGACTTTGAATGGGAGCAGCTGTAATGCTGCAATTTCTCATTGTGGATCAAGTATTTCTGTTTCTGATTCATATATTATGCAGTCAGTTGTCCATATTTAGAATTAAATTAAATGAACCAAGACAGATGTCACATTTACATGTTAGGGTTTGGTTATTATAGACACAGATTCAATACTTAAGTGTTATTTATCATCACAGTAACATCGTTACATACCCCCGCCTCCATAAAAAAAAAAAAAAAACACACCACCACCACATCCATCCCCTGTACTTTTGAAAAACTTTCTACACCCCTGCCGTAGATCTACCCTGGCTCTGAGAGCTTCGGAATTGCTACAACGCTAACCTATGGGGACAATCGTTTAACCACTTTTGGAGAATCATTCCAAGACCTATCGAACGCAAGCTGGTTCCTAAACAAGACACCGCAGTGCGTGTTTAACTCAAATAATGTGGAAAAACCTGATAAAGTTTATATTTCCGGAGCCACCCACTCACCACTCAGAAGCGAATACATTGTTCTTGTTGCTTTGTTTTGTTTACAAAAAGCAACGATCGAGCAGTGCAGATGTATCAATATTATCTCCATGTGTAGATGTCACGTCCATATTTATGACTGTGTAACAACATAGCAATTGTTGCTTGCATAGCAGCTAGCAGCTTTTTACATCTAGGCTACATCAACAGTGAAAGCCAGTGGAAGCTTGTAGGCTGCTTCTGACGTTCTGACAGTGGAGATCTACGGTTTGTTCAGAGAGATTTTAATCAGGTTAAAGGGTCATCCCAATACTGGGTGACCCCCAGGAAAACGATATAGGGTTTAAACATGGCTGGAGTTATCCTATTATAGATAGATCTATGATAATCATCTAAAAATGATAATGATTATGATATGTTATGAAAAATATATGTGGCTCTCATAAGATATTTTTCATATTATATATCATACTATCAGAATAGTAGAAGCTACATGTAAGTCACAATGTTAACTTGAATTGACTCCATGCATGCACTGTCTAATCCTTCTAGGCCTATCGTAGGCTTACTTCACTCTTGAGACATTAAACATATCAGTGCAATATATACTTTGTTGTATTTGTACTGAAATTAAATGCATAAAAACTCCAGTGTTATTCAACCCATAGCCCTGTTGTTCGAGATCACCATATGCTGTCTGTAGGAAAAACAATGCAAAAATTTGGTACAATATAGAGCGAATAGTGACCCGGAAGCTAAAGCTTACCTAATGGACCAGTTGGCTTTTGTTTCAGTTTCAGTTTTAACATCCCATTAATAGGTTAGCTTTAGCTGCCCGGCCACTGTTTGCTCTGAGTTGTACCAACTGTTCTCATTGATTTTCCTACTAAATAGCAAGCAGTAATGTTGGACAACAGGGCTATGAGTTGCAGAACACCAGAGTTACACTTTAATTAAACAGCTTTGGAATAATTCATTCAGTAATTCATGGTTTTGTAGGTTTGTACATATACATTGTACAGAGTATTGTAAGAGCTGATACTATTAAAGTTATTTATGAAATATTGCTTGAGACGTCTTCAATGCCAATAGTCCAGAACTAGTTTTTAGGAGCAGAAAAAAGTACACACATTTAAAATCAGCACATTTTAATTGAAGCATTCATATTGACCACATATTTTGTTCATATAAAAGTGTGTGTGTGTGTGTGTGTGTGTGTGTGTGTGTGTGTTTAACATGCTGGGAGTATCCATTGCTGCTATAAAAACAAAAACAAAAACAAAATCCTACCTATCACTTGCTGCCACTGGAAAAATTAAAATGAAATAAATTCCTTACCTACCCATGACCGCAACTGACAACCAAAAGGGACCAAACTTATTTTTTACTTTACTAATTCAACCTGGCCTATCTCATAAGGATTCTAAAACTGAGGCCAAAAACACAAGAAATAACTCTCAAAGGTCCTATTTGTAAAAACAAAACAAAACAATCATAAAAAATATAGCTGACAGTGGCAATCTGCGGGTTCTAGCCTCTTTCGACCCTGACCCTCATCCTCTGCAGTTGATACATTGGTCCGTGGCGGCCATGTTTTTTGACCAATCTGGCTCATTTATCGTAAAAATGTGTCTTTTCATCCCCCAAAGCTGTATAGCATATTTGGTGTTGATAGACTCTATCTTTCAAAAGTTCTATTCATTTTACTGTTTTTAAGTTTACGCAAATTAGCAAAACATCTGTAATAGCGGCTTTCGTGGTGCAAAAGGCTTTTTGTAGAGGACTATCAGGAGGACGTTTATGAAAAATGTCAAGTCAATAGCACTTATGGCTTGGCGGGGAGAGCCTTTCGAAGTTCACACCCTATGTTATAGTGCCGCCATCTGACAGATTGGGATCAAACTTTTGGAGCAGCATTTGGACTTATTTATACTCAACACACCAATTTTCATGTCTCTGGGTTCTTCCATCTTGCCATAAATTAATAAAACGCAAACAATGATGGTTAATGACAAATAGGCCATGCCCACTTTCACCTATCAACATGGCACTCAAGATATTAGTTAATACTCACCCCTAGAGCATGCATACCAAATTTGGTGAAATTCCGTCTGATGGTCTTTGAGAGACGCATGTGTAGAATTTATCGTGCCCCCTATAGGTTGAGCTCAACAATCTGCTTTGGTAGGCAGATTCCCAGTACAGTGGTACAGTACAGTACAGTTTGTGATGATTTCTAAGCCCCACCCATTGGCAAGATACATTGGTCAGTGGCGGCCATGTTTTTTGACCAATCTGGCTCATTTATAGTAGAAATGTGTCTTTTCATGCCCTGAAGCCATATACTAAATTTGGTGTTGATAGAGTCAATCTTTCAAAAGTTCTATTCAATTGACTGTTTTTCACATTATGCTAATTAGCAAAACATCTAAGTAGGTGGAGAATGGTCCAAGAGGCTTTTTTGTAGAGCACATGGAGCTGGACTTGTGTGTCAAATTTCAAGTCAATCAGACTTGCGGTGTGAGGGGCGTGGCCTTCCCAAAAACACATTTTCAAGCCTTAGTTACAGCGCAATCATTTGGCTGACTGGGCTCATATTTCAATAACAGTTGATGCACATCATTTCCAATTACTGGGCCATGTTTCAAGTTTCTGGCCCATTCCAGCTCAAAGGAATTTGAGCTCAAGCAGCAGACAACTAATCAGAAACATCTAGTTTGTTCCCAAAAAAATCCGATTTCATGTAAAACCGTTGGCATAAATAAATCCAGTGTTACAGAAAGGAAATATTTTACCGTCGTCCTCCACCGCAGTCCTTGACATTAACTAGCACGTTGGATATTTAGCTTGATTATTTGCTAGATGATTAAAATGGTCACTTAGATCAGAGTTCTGCACGGGTACTTTGCAAACACACCTACGTGGCCGAACCCACCATACTTTAAACCGCATCCGACCCGTTTTCCGACAGTAGCGCAAATTACATTCCGTACCCGAGCCGACCTACCATAAATTGATACCGACACCTGGACTGTACACTGCCTTAAAGGGATAGTTTGTGTTTTTTGAAGTGGGGTCATATAAAGTAGATATCTATAGTCAATCGGTTCCGAAATACAGTGCGAGGCCCAGTTGCTGGACGAGAGGTTTACTGTCGATAAAAACGAAACACGAACAATCAAACAAGCAAACCAGTATGGGTCTGTTTATTTGATTGTTTGATTAGAACTCTTTGTAGTGACTCACCACTCCTCCTGACTCTCTCTAAGCTTACTGTCTTCACTGGAAATGATCCTAACTGCAAAGTCATGTATCGATACAGCAATACCAGCTGCACAATCATTCTCCCCTCTCCTACAGAAGGTGACCCAAACACCACAATGCAGTGTCCACATAGCCCGGCCTCCTACAGAAGAAAAGTGACTTGTTTGGCTTATGGAGTCTTGACAAAATAAGTTATTTAACATATATTACATGATGCAAACATTTAAATGTGCTTGCAGTTTAAGCATTGATGTTTGAGAGAAGCCTGTAAAGACTCAATAAACATGTTATCTTCTGATTGATGTTTCAATCACAACATTTTTTAAAAAAATAACCACTTCCGTCCATCATCTTCTAATACTGTGAAACACAAATTTGTGCACAGACACAGCAGAATGATAATGAAATCTCAAAGATAATAATATGCTATTATTATTCAAAAATGTCTTAGCGCTGCAGGCGCAGTATCAGAACTATGATGATGAATAGACTTTACAAAAACCTTATATGCCCCAGCTCATATATCCTCTTTGATTTGGCTTTCACAGATGGTTTTGAACTGTGCAGAAAAGGGGCTAAGAGTTCTGCTTCTCTCTCAGCACCTTTATAATCACATTTCTGATGTGATGTGAGATGAGCAGCCAAACTGTGCAGATGGTTAAGGTATTCCACTGCAGGGAAGTTAAGTCTGGCTTCAGCTCTGGCTGGCAAAGAGGGCAAGAGATGGACAAATTAGAAAAGAAGAACCTGGAGCGATAGAGCTTGGCAGAGAAAGTGATACAGTATCCTAAGATTTAGAGGAAGTCTATGAAGATGGAAGTGGGGAGAATTCAAGGTGCAGCTTCCTCTGGTGTATAGTCAGCTGTGCACTGACCATTCTTCAGCTCAGGGTTTGTTTCAGTTTAGCTAACACATGAACTTAGTCACACACTTGGCATTTCTCTTGAACATGAAATTAAGCTGCCCTCTTCATGTATGGCAACCAATCAAAAGAACAACCATGTTCATGGGAACATGTTAATGCTCATCAAACACTGTATCGCTTACATTTTTCTCTCACTATCTTTCCAAATTAGCTGTAGAGCTTGGTTGCTAACAGAGCAATGTGTTCACTCAGATTTTCCAACAGAAATATTTATACAATCGACTATTGACTCACGAGTGAAACCATGCAAGGTTAAACTGAAGCTGATAGTGCGGCACAGCTAATTAGTGATGATAGCTCCTGGACTGGACAGCTTCATGTTAAATCAATGGTTAACAATGTTCAGCCCTTAGTGAGATTGTTGACCAAAGAGATTGTTGTTGACCTCCAGAGAGGCCTCATCCAACACCCGCCACTGACCATCGATGGTGCTACTGTGGAAAGAGTGAGCAGCACCAAATTCCTGGGGGTGCACATCAGTAAGGACCTCGCCTGGACCACCAACACTGCATCACTGGCGGAGAAAGCCCAGCGGCACCTCTACTTCCTGTGCAAACTCAAGCAAGCGAGTGCACCACCATCCATCATGTGCACATTCTACCGAGGCACCATCGAGAGCATCCTTTCCAGTTGCATCACTGTGTTGGGCGACCATGAGTGTGGACGATGCAAGCCACCCCACACACAATCTGTTCAGCCTCCTGCCCTCTGGGTAGGTATAGGAGCCTCCGTTCCTGCGCCACCAGACTCACCAACAGCTTTTTCCACCATGCTGTTAGGATGTTAATCCTTCATATTAGAAACACACTGATTTACTTCCTGGAGGGTCTGGGTGTGGCAACCTCACGGTGGCAACAAGGCTACAGAAGGTCTTTTTTGTATTTTTTTAAATGACATTAATAAGCTTTTCAATTTCTGGTTTGTGACTTGATGTGAGGACAGAGTCAAATTTAAAGATGTTCCAATTGCTTGTTAAACAAGTGTTTGAAGTGTTAAACAGTGAACTGCAGTTTAATGTGACAACACAAGTTTACAGGAAATACATTTACTGAAATACTTGAGTACAGGTGAACGAACATGGAGTTTGGAGTTACTGACACTGTTCAGTGTACAGTGGTGGAATAGTGGAATTAAAGAATCAGTCCTGTTCTTGTCTTAAATTTGATTTAATTTAATTGAATTCAACAATTTAGTTTAGTTATGGAAATCTTAGTGTGTCACATCGTGGTGAGGGATGTCCTGTCTTGGGTTTTTTGCCTTGTGAAATTCATGTTTTATTTTGAAAGGGAACTCTCTTCTCATTTCAGGTCACTTGCCCTTCCTCTTCTGTCCCTGGTCTGACGTCATCCCTAATCCTTGATTGTTTTCACCTGTGTTCCCCTCCCCCATATGTATAAAGTCTTTGTCTTCCCCTGTCTGCGTTGCCAAAGTATTTTGTCGTCCTGTCGTCTACTGAAGCCCTGTTCACTGTTTTTGCATTCCTTGAGTTAAGTATTGCCAAATTTTATTTTCTGTATTTGTTCCTCTTGAGAAGAGTGATTTTGATTTCATAGTTTTCTGGTTAGGATTTGATTTTCACTTTAGCATTTTTATAGCCGTTTGTTTTCCTCCTTGTGGAGCGCCTTTTGTTGTACCTTTTGCATAAACAGTGTAGATAATTTTCATAGCCTGTGTGCTGTCGTCTTCGGAGTGTTTTTGTTTTATTTAAATTTTCATAGTTCAAGAATTTAAAACAGTGTAGGTTTTCCTCCTTCAGGAGCGTCTTTTGTTTCTTCTGTGTTTTGTGTCTTGTCTGTCTGGTGTGTCCCTCGTAGAGTTTCATAGCATATTACTTTATCATTCTGTCTGAAGAGTTGATATCAGTGAAATTAAACCTGACATTACTTCTGCCATTCTGCATCTGAGTCCTCTCTTTTTGTCCAAGCCTGACATAGTGTGTGAAACAGGAATCAACTGAAACTTTGTCATTACAGTTAGTGAAGGTCATGATAGGAAGCTGCCACCTCTGACATTTATAGCCAACAAATAAAAACAAACAACATCAAAGCTGAATCCATTATATAAAATCCAAACCACCTTCATGAATGTCAGATATACACATTTACAAAAAAAAAAGAACAGGAACAAGTTCAAGTTTTCATGCATCAATTTAACAGTTTTTCTTTTTTTCCTATCTTTTTCAAGTTACAGCCATCACGGCTGTAAGAGCACTTAACAAACGCTCTTGTTTTATTTTACATAGTACACTACTTTTATTGTCATTATATGTCTTAGTGTGTTCTTGCTGTATTTTTATATCATGTTTTATGCTGCCCTGCTGCAAAAATGACAATAAGATCTGAACTGTACTGTTTCCAGTGTTCGCTCGGCGAACCGTCTCCTGGCTGTAGCTCAATATTTAATGGTTAGATATGAGAGACGTCTCATCTAACTCTCTGCAAGAGAGTGAATAAGTATCTTTCCCAAATGTTGAATTATTCCTTTAATGGGGAAGCTGATCCTTTGCGGATAAAAGGATTCTTAGTAATTTAAAACTGTAATATCTCAACCTCAGCCAGTTTACATCGTGATACCCAGCTTTAAAGGTGACACCCAGCTGCTGATTAATGACAGTCTCCACGGACGCAGTTTCCTGTCAAAGGAATGTCTGGTAGCTTCTAAAAAATGACCAAGTGCTTCTCTCTCAGCTGTGATCTCCTTTCAGCAGAGCAGACGCAGGGGTTTGAGAAGAGGGCTTGGCCAAATGCTGAAGGTTATGTGGGAGCCAACATAATAGCAAAGGCCAGTCTATTTAGTTATGCTGGGGTTTTTCAGTGTACAGCACTCCTGGGAGAGATGACTTTCTGGTGTGTATGAAAGCCACTGCCAAACCTGGCAACAGACAATGCACTGCAGTGATGTGATATGTATAATAGTGGAAGCAAATCAAACCCAGACTTTTTTTTTTTTTTTTTTTTCCCCCATGAGCTGTGAAAACAATACAGGGAAGATGTTAACAGGAATCCCTCTCTACTCCAAGGTCAGCAGCTTTGTTACAAAGTGACAATAGGGATGGAGACTAAAAAGCCACCAGTTCGGCAAGGCTAAATCCTTTTGGAAAGCATGTTTGGGGAAAAGCAGAAAAAAGAATAGATATTATTGTTTATATTTTCAGCATCTACTGATGATACAAGAGTGACTCTCTTTGAAGACCAAAGTTTTTTGTCGTGTCTGTGAGACGAAGGTCCCTCAGATCAATCATTCGCTTTCACTGCTTCACTTCACTTAATGAAACTATCTCTATAAGGTTTTCCTCTCCTTCCTTGAATGCCCCCCATTTTCAATTTGCAGATCTATTTGGGCTTGTAATGAAATACAGTCGTTACGGCTATCACATAAGTTCAAGCTATGTAATGAGAGCAAAAATCATCTCAATCTGTGTTGTGATTCGCCAAATTGAATATATCATTGGGACAGAAAAACTGACAGCAGCACAGCATCGTATTTACATACAGATGAGTCCCATTGTAGCACTTATCATATAGGGGAGCACAGGTGAAATGTGTTTCGTTGACGTTTTTGTAATCTGATCTACCAGGGCCCTTAAGGTTACTAACACATAATTTACATTATCTTCAAGATGAATGAAATGCCAGAAAGTAATTTTGAGCATAATGGGAAGCTGTGGCAAAGACAGCAATGTCATCTGCCACCTTGACACAATGCGAAGGACACATTTAGTTAATATGATCTATATAGAGAATTATAACTTGAGGTCGGACAGTAAAGTTTGCCATTTCGTGCTCTCAAATTGTTATAAATGTTGTCCATTTTGGGAAGCTGGAGAAGGAGGTGTAGTCCCTTAAAGATAAACTTGACGACATAGAGAACAGGAGTCGGCGTAACAACATCCGCGTACTTGGCCTCCCCGAGAACGCTGAAGGCCGGGATGCTGCAGGATTTTTGGAGCGAGTCATACCGGAAATCATCAGTGTCGAAAACTTTCCTACCCCCATTACCTGCGAGAGAGCCCACCATCTGGGAAGACCCCCCCCCCACTGCTGGAGGTGACGTGCTGAGGCCAAGACCCATGATCGCAAAACTCCTCAATTTTAAAGAAAAAAAATAATGCGCCTCGCCAAAAAAGGGGAGAGATTCACTACGGAAACAGCAGGGTGTACATCCTCCCAGACTGCAGTCCCAGTCTGCACCACCTTAAAGACACAAGGATGTTAAAAAGAGCCTCTGGGAAAGAGGAATTGCGTATTCCCTGCATCACCCAGCCAAACTATGGATTACGCATGAGGGAAACATCAGGTGGTTTGTGTCACCTTGCACAGCGGCGGACTTTTTGAAAACTATTGACAATAACAACTGACCGAGCAGCTGAGCTGTCACAACAGTATGCACACTGGAGGACTTTCACCTGGCTGCTCCAGCGGTACTGCTGCGACGCAGAGCGGAGGATACGCGTTAGTTAATATGCGGGCTGCAAAGGGGCTCATATTTAATTTCTGAGACATGTTTGCCACTGAGTAAGATAGAAACCAAACCATCGTTTTAAGAGCCCCACTTAATTTCCACATTGTTTACAATGACTGTGCCCAAAAGCGGTGACAAATGGACAGTTTGAACTAGCTTGAAGGTGGCTTTCATAATATAATGTGACTCTGGCTAGATATGTGTTTAATGCCTGCGTTACACCTGTTCTGTTCATGATCCCACTTTAGACATGTGGATATAAGATGGTACCGCTCCCTGTTCCAGGTGGCCATTTAGTCTTTTGTTGAATACAGTATTAGCTATAATAATGGCTGTTTCCTCCGGACCTCCCGTTCTCTTAACATGTAACTGGCTCTTAGAATTTGTACCATGGTTTGATGCTTATTATATCTACTTTCCAACTGTTGAGAGGTCGTGCAGAGAGAGTAGAGAGTTATGTACACAATGGGTATGTCCAGTGTTAAGGGCACCATTGGGTGGGTCTCAAATGGGGGTTTGGTATAGTTTTCACTTAAAAGCACTGCTATTCGCCTAACTTTCATTTTATTTGTAGGCACTGAGGCTCCCAACTTAACTAAGTCTCTTCTGTTGCAAAGTCATGACTAGCCAATTAAACTTAATTTCTTTGAATGTCAGGGGAATTAATTCTCCAATTAAGAGTGATGTTTCATTTATTCAAGAAACTCACCTTTCCAATGCAGAACATATCAAACTAAGGAGAGACTGGGTGGGACATGCCTTCCACTCCTCATTCAACACAAAAGCAAGGGGTTTGCCATCCTTATCAATAAAAAAACTGAACTTCAAATTAATATCAATAGAGAAAGATAGTAACGGAAGGCTGATATTAGTTAAGGGTGAACTGAACTCCAATAGGGTTACACTTGTTAACGTATATGGCCCCAACCATGACGACCCTGCTTTTTTTAATGACCTTGTATTAAAGCGTGCAACTACAGAGGGTCACTGTCTGGTTGGCGGTGACTTCAACTTGGTATTGGACCCCAATTTAGATAGATCCATGTCCAGATCTCCTAGTTGCTCTAAGGCTGCTTCAGTACTCCTCAGGGAGATGAGGGATTTGGGACTGTGCGATATTTGGCGACAGCTCAACCCAAAAGCTAAAGATTTCTCTTTCTTTTCAAATGTTCACAAGTCGCATTCCAGAATTGACATGTTTTTAGTACCCCACAATATGGCTGCCAGAATCAGTTACTGTTCCTATCTATCAGCTACATTGTCCGATCATAACCCCATAAAAATGACCTGGGAAATTGATGCTACACAAACGACGCCCTTTACCTGGAGGTTTAAAACATATATGCTTGAGGACCCTGAATGTATTAGATTTATGAGAGCTCATACTGATGTATTTATGGAAACAAATATAAATTCCTCATCTCATGCTTTTATATGGGAGGCCCTTCTGAGAGAAAAAAACTTTATTATGAAGATGACTTTTGCCGTGACTTGTTTATGTTTGATTTAATTCACATGGACACAATTGCAGACTTTGAATTTGATTACTGAAAATAAATACAATTTAAATGGCTAAATACAGTCAATAAAAAATAATAATAATAAATAAATAAATACAAAATTTGACACTTTGGGACATATTCACTTAAGGGTGCACTTAAGGGACAGCAAATGTACAGTGTTATACAAGCTGTACACTCACTACATTACATTGAATCAAGTGTCATTGTCTTCAGTGTTGTCCCATGAAAAGATATAAGAAAATATTTGCAGAAATGTGAGGGGTGTTCTCAATTTTGTGAGACACTTTATGTTTGTCAGAAAAATCAAAAACAGATTTTCAAACCAGTTGGGTATTCCCTAAGATGGACTATTAATAATAATATTATGGGCTGTCTGACATTACTATCACTCTGTTGTTAGTTTTGTAGCACCTGTTGGAGTTGGACAACATTTTTTGTCATTCTTATTAGTTCAGTTACAGTCGCCTTGATTTTCCCCTCTCAATCCGCTGCTAGCCAATTAGCTATGAGTCAGCTGGCAGGCTCTGTGTAAAATTTTGGCAAATGACCACTAGGTGGTGCTCTTCAAATTGAAGATTTTTCTCCTCATCAGTTCATCGGGTTAACACGAAACTTGGTACAATTATTGTCAGTGCCCTCCCGAGGACAGCTGAGGAAGAGTTTACCAATCTGCCACTAGGTGGCGCTCTGGTGGCAGTCTAATTCAATATTTGGCACTGTGCCCCCACCGTAACACTTATTGAGATGAAATTCATAGGGGTGGTATAGACTGGCCCCCGCAACTCACACACCAAAATAGACCAGCAATTGGCACTATTTTGGCTCATAACTCCCACATAATATGTCACACCTTTTTAAACCTTATATCTACATGTTTTCTGTGAATTGAGCTTAATTGTGTGGTTTAGGTCACGTTATAAAGAACGGCTTCCGCAACAGAAAATGTTGCGTGAAGCCCAACTGCCCAACAGTACCATGCCCCAAAACGCATGGACTGTGAGGGCCCGTTCATCACTGCATGCATCTTTAATATTTTGAAATGTGTTTATTCAGCTATGAAAACAAAGACCATGTGATTATTAAGTATGTTTAATCACATGAAATCAATAAATGAAGAAATCTCTGCTCTGATGAAAAAGTCTCTCTGATACACCCCAGTAGCTCAGCTGGTAAAGCATGCAACCCATATTTAAACAGCTTGCAGAGCCCTGTGGTCTCTTGTTGCGTGTCATCACCCTGCCTCTCATCATCCCTCAAGCCATTCCGCCAAGAGAAGTGAAACATTTCTTCTCACACCAACTTGTTTCCTCAGAGTTTTTTTTAGCCTCGATTTTAAAAGTAGCCTACATAAACGAAACGGAGGGGACATCTGCTTCACAAGCTTTCTGTATTTAGCTGCTAGACAAGAAAAGGCTCCTCGTAGCATATAGGGGTATGCAAAGGCGTGCAGTGAGAGATTATTGCTTTAGGTGTTATCAGCACAGCCAGGTTTAGACAGTTCCATTGGAGTTTAGAGAGTGCACATGGAAGCTCTCATTCTCCAGATCTGTCTGTGCTCTTTGTGTCTGTGTACGTATCCCGACCAAATGTGGGAAAAAAAATTATCTTGCTGATTCAACAGCCCAGGCCAAATGAGTGTGGGGGGCTGACAGACCTGTTCGGATTGCCCTGAATAAGAACAGAGAGGTGCACTGTAACGCTAATGATGTATTTGGCCCCTATTACCTCCCAAGAAACGCAGAGGATGTTTACGAACACAGTTTAATAAACTGATTGGATCTATTTGATCATCTGCCACTGTGTGAGGAATTTCTGATAAAAATATCAGAAAGAAATATACAGCATAACGACAGTCATTTGTACTGAAAATGTTTGAGTTATAAAATCAACTTATGCTGAGCATATCTGTGTTTATACATGCATTATTTATTCAGTTTGGGAAATCCCACAATCTTTGGAGCTTTCAAGCTGGACTCAACAGGCTAGATATCATGGCTTCACAAAAAATCTGCTTTCAACATTTGCAGAAGTACAGGACAAATAAGCAAATGTTTTTGTCTTTGTTTTGTTTTGCATAGGATCGCTTCTGACTCATGTTATCCGAAAATTTCCAATAATTTCAGAGCATTGAAAAGTCCAAAAGTTCAAGTCCAAAGTATATTGAAAAAAGGTTGATGTACTAATTTAGTGTCCTTCTAGTTTCCACACATGGTGTTTAGGCTTAAGTTTTAAGAGTCTTCATCCGAAATTAACTTTCGTAACCTCATGTACTGTAATTCCTAGCTTTGTCCAAATTAAACCTGATCAGCTAGGGCAAGCAAAATCAACTGTAACATGCTGTGATATTTACAGTGTTTCTTAAAATGATGTCTACTATAATTTTAGCAAAGGCTCAACTTTATCAGTTAGATTTTAGATTTTATTTTTCTTACTGTGGCCATTCCTGAAGCAGGTAATGCTGAAAAAAACAATATTAAATTGACCTCGTATATATACCTCCAGGCATGCCTGTAGCAAGAACACTCATTCAGAACTTGTGAATCAAAGTAATGAGATGCAGAAAGAAAAAAAAAAAAACATGCAAAAAACGTGGCAGGTCTTTTGGGGCTCTGAACTAAGATCAGACACAGAGTGAGCAAATGTCAGTCAGAGAGAAAATTTTCGTTTGTGTGATGGTAACATCGGCCGTGCACATACAGTATGGTGCGTGTGCGCGTACCTGTATATGCTTTCAGACAGAGAGACGAATGTGATGCAACATTTGAGAAACATTTTTGCAGACTTCTTCAAACAAGTCAGTGTAGGTTTTCTCGCACCATTCAAGGGTATTTGATTTGCATCCCCCCCAACACTTGCTATAACTGACTCCAGCTCTGATGACACACAATGAAATGTCTGTGCTGTGTTCACTTCCTGACAGTGTGGAATGTCTCAACTGTTTCCTGTGTGGTCTTGTCTTTTACTTGGTGCAGTAATTACATTTGTAATGTGTGTTTGTGTGTGTTTACTCCATATTTCTGATTAAATAATTACCTCCTGAAACTTTATTTCCAATTTTTTACATACTTAAACTTCTTAAGGGAATGATTCGCCATTTGGAATTATGACATCTCTTTTGTAGTTAAGAGAAATAACTAATTTTAGGTGTAGTTTCATACTGGAAGTTTTTATTGATGAATAACAGCTCTTCTAAATGGAATAAATGGTTTTAGTGAACACAATTCCCTTCCAGCTCATGCCTAGCCATTGCAGGGCTTTTAACACAAACACTGTTATAGCCTAATGAATGAATAACTGTCAGTGAATAATTCTTCCAATTGTACATAAATTAAGCAATTATTTAAAGCTAATGATAAAGTTAAACTCAAACTAAGAATATTGTGGTTCTGTTCAAAGCAGTTCCAGGGTTCTGGTGTTGTTCATGACATGTCCTACTTAATGGACCCATTGTTACTGTTATTGGACACACCTGTACTTTTCCTGCTTTGACAAGCAACATGTGAACATTTTCTCTCACTGATGAACGCAGCTTGAACCAAACATTAGCTGATAAACATGATTATTTGACTTTTCAGAACAAATTGGCCTCATATTGACAAAGAGAAAATCTATTAGCAAGGCAAAATAGTGACCTTGTTTTCTTTAAACAAATCTTGCAACGTTAGATTCGAAGCTATGGTTGTGCCACAGACACAATATGTGTTCTGGCTTCACTCTTGCTATACAGAAGCTGAAAACCAGAGTCTGAACTGGGCATGGCATCATTTTTTTCCATATTGTCTAACAGAACAGAAGCAGAAGGCCACACATTGGGCAGATGAATCAAATTGAATAAAGAAAATAATAGGCTAATAGGTATTATTCATTAGCAAACTTGTGGGCAGTATTTTGCCCATATATGGTCTGTACACACTAAGAAATACAGTAAGACCGGCACACAACTCAACACAGTAAGATTTATGTTTGATTTATGGTAGGGTTTGGAAAGAGCCAGGTTAGCTGTTTCCCGTTTCTGCTTTCTATGCTACGGTAAGCAAAACTCACCCTCACTCTAGCTCTGTACTTTAATGTTCCAAGAGGAGTTTTTGACCATTAGTAGTGCTATAGATCATTGTTTTGATAAATGGGACCCTGTCTTGTTATGGTGGTGTGATTCACATCCTGCCTTTGATTTGATGTTAAATTCCACTGAGTGCTGGTAATTTACCAACACACGTAATGATGCTCCCACAAAGGCAATGAGAAAGAAGACTGCAAGAAAGCAAACATGATTGTAAACAGAGTATTTAAAACAGATGTGGGCTTCAGAAAAGGAAGGAAGGAAGGACATGCATTTGACACATTGTTTGACTTCATGGATAAGTGGCGCTATAATTCTTTAATCAATGTGAATTCTGCTATTGTTTCTCCTCTCATCTTTAATGACCCCTGGCCCTTCATGACCCTGTGATCACCTTTACTGATCCATCCCCCCTGGAAAATGAATTAGTTGTGTTTGCCCTTATCTATCATGTGCACACACATCTTGGCATTAGAATGCAATTTACATCACAATAAAAAAAACTGCACAGCCAACCTTTGTAAATATTTTGTTGAACTGCAGGAAGAAAACCAATTGTAAGGGTGTATTGCTAAATTTCCCGTGGCCATTAGGAAAGCCAGGTTCAGCATGCTGGTTTAGCTATTAATTCACCAGGATGAACATTTCTGGAGGGAATATTTAATGAAGTTTGAGTGACTGAGAGAAGTTACAACACCACTCTCATAATCTAAAATGCATATTGCATTTATTGGCAAGGAGAGAAGATGAATACAAAACTGTGGCTATGTGGGGAAAAAAAACAAAAAACAAACAAAAAAAAACTTCACATTTGATTCCATTCATATTGTCACACTTAGGGTTAGGATAGGGTTAAACTGTTAAATTACAATGTTGTGGGACTTACAAGCAGCTCATTTCCCAAATAAGCACTTATTTCACTAATTGGGAGTGTAGAAGAACTCTGGTCCCGTCACTTAATGAGCAAATATTTATGATGAACATATTCTTGTATTAATTAAGTTACACTGTGAGCAGATTGCCTGAGTGGATAACTCTCTGATTGGTAGAATGTACAATTACCCAGTTGTGCCACTGTTATCAATCTACTCCTAATTGTAACAGTGACACTTTCTAAATTAAAGTGTTTGTGAATGAATATTCTACAATAGCAGCGCATGCAGATGCAGACGCAAGCTCCTCCAAACTTTGCATCATTTTTGTCAGCTGATTGTACTACCAACCACATAAATGCATTCTTCGGCATTGGAGAATAAAGTAGACGTTTTGGACTAAGAATAATTAATTAAATCGTTTGTTTTTCTTTTTTAGTGAATATAGTGACAAAAATAAGTAACTTACATTTTCATTTTATATCTGGGCCCTCATAGTCCTCTCTGAAACTCTACCTGCAATGGCTTTTGTCCGTGACATGAGGAAACTCAAAATGTGTTGTAGAGTTGAACCGAATATATCATTGGAAAGGTCTCGATCTGGTAATATACGTCAGTATGACAACTCTTTGCACCTCCTGCTTTGAAAAACAGACCTTTGAACCTTGACCTGGGTGCATGTTTAACAAAAAAGGGCTGCAGATATAGGACCCACTGTTATAAAAATCTTTTACCCTTAGCTATCAAGTGGGTACAGTCAACAAATGGGGGCGCTGTCAAATCTGGATAAATTATGGTTAAAATCACCCTCTTAAAGGTCCCATATTATACTGTTTTTCATTAATTTCATGCAGCTGTCAGAGGTCCAACAACACTGTATTCGATATGTATTGCCCCAAACCCATCCGTGGTCCTGAATTTCAGCTGTCTAAAAGTCGCTCTACTGGGCTCTACTGAGAGCAGGCTGTTTCTGTGCCTGCACTTTTAAGTGCTAATGAGCTTCGTCTGTCAAAGCCTACTTGCCTGCTACACGCCCCTCTCAAGGAGAGGATGCCACTTAAACTAGTGGTAGCATGCACTAATGTTATGGTGGATGTGTATATATATGTATCACTACGGCTCGCCAAGATGCTGTCGTTCAACCATACCAGTTTGACCCAGAATCCTGAAGAAATACAGACTCTGCGGCTGCAGCAGGACGTTTCAGAATGGTTAGTGTGTCTTAATTAGGACTGTCAGGTGATTAAAAAAATAATCTAATTAATTACAGGATTTGCAATTAATTAATCTAATTAATCGCATTTTAATCTCATATCTGCTAAAGGTACCCAAATAAAGAATTCAAATTCTAGGACATTACAAAATTGTATTGCATGACTAATCAATTGAATACACTAAGAAGAGAAGATTTGAAATCCACATTTTTTTGGTGAAGTGCGTTTCATAAATGAAATTTAAAAGAAAACGGTCAAGCACATCCCAGCAAACCAATCAGATCAGGTGCATTATTCAAAAATGCAACACAAATACACTTAAATAAATATAATTCAGAAATAAAATAAGGCTCGAGTCTCAAGTAGGCACTTAAGCAGACTCTCAATTCAAAATGAGCACTAAAGCTGACTCAATACAGCAATTCAAAATGAATAGTAGAAGTATAAGGCTGTGAACAGTGACATAGAATTTGTCTTCAAAATAACAGCTTTACATTGCAATGGGCAAATCTAAAATACTCGCGCATTGAATTGCCACTCAGAATTACAGAATTAATTGCGTTAATTCTTATAACACGTTAATTTGCAGTGTAATTAATTAATCTAATTAATGTATTTAACTGGCAGCCCTAGTCTTAATATGTTACTTAGTTTGTTTGTATGTGTTGTTACAGTTACTACCATGTAGCTAATGGCTAACAGCTAGCGAAAGCTGTCTTTGTCTCCAACACAGTCTCCAAACTCTTGGACACTGTTCACATCGTCTCTGTCTCCAGTCTGCATGTTTCCAGACTCTTTACTGTGATAACCAAGCTCCATCATAATATTATTAATATTAATATTAAATGTCATTGCATAGCCAACCGATGCAGAGCTAACTAGTTAGCCACTTGGGTCGGGTGCAGTTGATGGGTCCGATGTGGTTGGGACTGATCCTTTTACAAGGGTCAGTGTCAAGGCAAAGTCAGCTTTGTACTGACCCTCGTTACTGATGCAGTCCGATGTGAAGTGGTTAGCACACATACAAACTAACAGGAAGTGTCACCGGCACATTGTCATTAAAAATGAAACACAACCAACTCTTCTGTTGTTCTGTAGCTGGGACAGAATATAGGCACTTAGGTTGATTTTTACAACCAACAACAGAGCAATTTGCATGTCTAGCTGAGTGACGACATTGTGAAACACTGTTATCTTACCGCTAGACACACCAAACTTCACCTCTGGGATGAACACCCCCCTCTCGGATATCTCTTATCACTGCACAGAGGAGGCCGGCCTATGAAAATAACTCCTTTCGTTATGTAACAACAGGAGCTGAATCTGAACAGCCTGTAGGAGCGCAGTTTTACCAGTGGGTGGGCTGCAGAGACCATGCAGGAATCATTTGCTTTCATTCATTTCATTCTGGGAGTTGGTAGGCTCAGAGAGGACCAGTTTATATATGTGGAGACCAGAGAAAATGTGTTTTCTATAATATGGAACATATTTCAACTCTCATTGCACAAATGTTTTTAGCATCTGCTCAAACTCCCCACCTACCTCTCAATTCAGTTTTTACAACTTCCAATTCTAGGAAAAACAGTGATACCTTCCTATGCGGCTTGATATAACTTAAGACCGTACGTTGTAGTTTTATTGGTCAATGGTTCTAATTAGGGTCACAAAAAGATATAGCCACACAATATTAGGTGTAGGCAAAATTAATTATAGTGCATGCAGGTGATCTGTGTTAAGAAAAGATAAAGATCTTTGTTTATTTATGATGTTTCAGCTTACATCTTGTCATCCTCTTGACAAACATTGCTTTTGTAATGCAACCCTGTGTTACAAATAAATCACCCTGAAGCTTTATGAAACTCCATTTTACTTCCAGGTGTCAAACCAAACCATATTCTGTGTTTGGAGCACTTTCTGCTTGCTCCCATTCCTGTGAAAGAGTGACCCAAGGCTCCTCAATGTGAGATTCCAAACGTTTCCATGTGATCAGTCCCCAGTAGACTTCATAAAACTGAATCGGGGCATCTGAAAAAGAAAGCTAGCAGGATATAGCTTGTTATTTTTGACTCACACAGAGAACCAGAAGAGCTTTTGAGGATCTCAATCGACCTCAGAAATGAAGCTTTTAAAAATTTGAGAGACCCTGGTCGACCATATTGAATTTTTCTCAGTCTGGGATGCTTTCATTTCCCCTCCACACAGACAGGAACAGCAGGAAAATGTTGCTGGTCACACGGAGCATGTCTTGTACTTTTTGCTATGTGTGCAAACAACTGCAGCTGAATGAGGATAAGAATTCAGAATGGTCCTGAAATGAAAGTATGTGTGAGAAAATAAATATCTACTTCAAAGCCCAATCAATGATTATGTTGTTTTTTAAACTGAAATGGATTAGTATTCCTGAATGAATGTTACCTGCAAGAGAAACATTACAACATGAAAAAGATGTCCGCCAAATGTTGCCCCTCGAGCATATAAAAAAAATTGGATGTGACTGAAATAATGATTGTATAGTTAGAGTGTGAAACTCCTTTGCAGCTGCAGAAGAGAGTGAAGCAGACACAAAGAAAATTACTTCATAGAGTCTCTGCGAAGTTTCTAACCTTTATCTGACTGTGCTTGAAAATGCAAACACCAGGCTGGATATTCAGGACATTGTCTTTGTAATCAATATTTCTCATTTCGAGGATAAATGGGCTCAAGTGGCACGTTAGTATCTTTATCGATTTTTGGGAGCTCTAAGTCAGGCAAAAAAGTATATGGAGCCTCAAAAATAACCGTGTTTTACAGTAAAAAGCCAACATTAATGTCACAGATCTCAAAAATATAACTGACCAAATACCACTATTAGTAATGATTGAAATGCAGTGTAAAACATTACCACTAAGCATTTAGCTAAACATTTTAGAAGGCGGTTGTAGCAGAATGGAGGTGCAGTATATTCTACTTCAGTGTCTGTGGTCCCGTATGTTGGCTCGGTGACTGGAAACTGAAACCACGCCTCATTTCCGGTGCGCCCAATGTCCACTGCAGCAGGTACGATAGCGGTGGTTGTACTGGTTGTGCTTTCAGCGATCCATTCAGTTAGCGTTGTGGAGGTGAGCGTGGTCGGGGCCCGGCTGCAGGAGAGAGAGAGAGAGGTGGAGAGCAGAGCCATGTGAGTGATTGACAGAGCTGGCACCCAGTTACTAATCACTCACCTGTGCCCCAACCATGCTCACCTCCACAAGCATGTTTTAAACTAGCTGTATATGGTTTGGTAGATGCCTGTCTTGGACCCTCTTCCCTTCCTTGGACGTGACACTCTCACAGATCAGTGCTGGTAGGTCGATCTATGCCATGTGCTGCAACCTAAATTTTATTTTAGGAGTTGGCTCACCTGATGGAATAAGCACTACAGGCGCTTGACTGCTCCCCTCCCTGAGCTCATAGGCAGGGCCGGGCGGGGACTGTGTGTTCCGACGCTGCTGCTTTGCCTACCACTGTTTTGCACGCTGCGACTTTGCCTACCATTGTATTGCTCATGTTTATTCCCTTTATCCTATTTTGGTGCTTAGGCCCACCAATAATCTTCTCTTTGTGTTTATTACATTAACTGTATCATATTTGGCTGCATATTTGGTCAGTGTGATCCAGTGTTTTCTTTATTTGTATGAGTGATGTCCCACTAATTGTTGTTTTTGTCAATGTTTTTTGTCAAATGCCTGTTTTAGTCTGAGGTATAAGTATCATTCCTTCCTCAGTTATACCACTTGGCTGGTCAACCTCTTAACCGCCCGCCACACAAGCAAACAAAACAAACAAAGTTAGTTTCTTCAAATTCATGTGTCTTGTCTGTCCTTAAAGTCTCAATGGTCATGGTTATTATGCGTCATCTTTGAAATGTAGGCAATTTAACATTACTCTTGTCAAACTAAAAGCTAAATAGTGGTTGCTTTTTTCAGTATTAGATTAATTATTTTTTAAGCCTACTTACAGTAGGCTACAATACTTTACACTGTAATGCTACAACAATATGCAGTACAGTAAATAGATGAATTACATTGTATGCACTGGCTACTGTATTTGTATGAGGAAAGTTCAGCTAGATACCTAAATAGGCTAATGCTCAGTGCGTTTAGCTATCACTCTTTTCAGTTAAGCGCCATGCAATAGCCTACGCTAGCCTACTTTTGATTGCTTCTGTACCATTCTCATTGTCATAACCAGGAAATAAAACAGAAATGTTGTGAGGAAAAGGAAGTGTCTGGTGGTAAGAATGGGGCATTGACTGATTATATATAAAAAAAAAAATGGATAAAAAGTTAAAATTTTCTGTCTTTCACAAACTGGTCAAAGGATAAAACACTAGAATAAAGGTTTTATTTATTTTTCAGTTCCACTGGAACACGTCATGTGACATTTTATTGCCTTTTGCCAGTTTGTTGACCCAATACAACCCTATCCAGAAATATTTAAAATGAGTCATACTCTGTGCAAACCCTTTGTTAGAATTTATATATTCTTGACATAGCTTAGTGGACAGATCTGGCGTCATTTTTTCCCTGCCTGAGACTTCAGCTTTGGCATGTACTTTTTTCTAAAATTGTGTATGATTGGGCAGCTGTCAGGGAGCTGATGCAATGCTGGCAAGTCTCAAAGACACACAGAAATGTTATACAATGGCCCTTTACACACTGCATCTCCTGGAAACTGTGAGTTAATATTTGATTTAACCTGTGATTCACTCAGTCAGTCCTGTGTGCTTAGTTATCATACTGCTGCATGAGGTTACATGTATACTTGCAAACATTTGCCCTTTGGGATTATAATGAAGATGGGACCAAAGTGAACAAGCCGCCTGTATGAATAAAATATGGCATTATCTCACATTACGCAATTGTCTGGTATTTGCTGATTATGATCAAGGTCTTTATTATGACAGAATGACAAAGAAAAGTGTGTTACATCATTAGCAATTGTCAGTTAGCATGTTAGTGTGTTTAGGACCAGACCGTCTCTCTTGATCAAAGACTGCATCCACAGCTTGCCCACTTGAGAATCTCTAACACTGTTTTAACATTTTTTTCCATTTTCTCAGAGATATTTTTTTCCCACCCTAGACTTAATTTTAACATACATCTCAGATATCAGATTTCTGAAATTCAAATGAAGAGAATTAGCTCAGGACATGTCATAACAGATAAAGTAGGCAATATTCTATACTTCTCTTATTCCTTATCTCCAGCATCTTAGCAATGAAAACCTTCTCACAACTATGAGTGTCTCTGATATGTGTCTGATATGTCTTATTCCCCTGTGCCATGGATCTTTACTGATGTCCAAACACACAACTGCCCTTCATTAGCATGAGCACACACACAAACACAATCTTGCTGCAGTAACTACTAATGTAACAAATATCAATAAATAAGAAACTAACAACTGTTGAAAAAAAAAAAAAAACTGACCCGTTTTATAGCCCAGTCTTTTTCTATTAACTGCACATGTTATGGCAATGTCTAATGTGGCAGGAGTTGCTCATTGTGATCAAACCACAGAAAATCTTCAACCAACCCTGCAGTCTCGACTCAAGGCTCAAAGTCTTTTGGCATCTTTCAAATTCTTGTTTTACTTTTATGCTGGTGAACATAGTGGAGCATTTCGCAGCAAAACAGCCAGATGTATCCAGCAGGGGCCCAAAAACAAAATGGGGCTAAACCAGCGAGTAAACACAGGTCTTACATTTGTTGAGTGGTCGGATAAAAATGACTCCAAATTAATACTGATGTTGTCATCCACATAGTGGAGATTGTTTCCTAATATGTTAGCCATAACAACCTACTAAAGTAAGAGTATGTCAGTGCTGTTCCAAAAAAGCACCTAATTTAATAAATGAAGCAAATTTGATTAGTTTTTATTTTTAGGCCCCCTTAACACAGATCATTCTGCTGAGACCGTTATGTCAATTAAGTTCAAAATTCAATGTGTATATTAAAGTAGATTTGCATAAAGTGTATTTTAGCAGAAATATACAGCACATAGCTGAAAAATATCTATGGGGACCCTTTGGGCGGATAATGCAAATGGTCACGGTCCATAGCACACATCTGTCTCCAGTCAGTAATCCCTTTTAGCTCCAGTGTCATCTGCAGGTACTTGCGACACACCTTTGAATGGCAACTCCTAACAGATCCTGCCGTTACTATCTGCACAGAGATAACACTGTGAGAGAGGTGACAATGCCCTGGGACTCACCCGTCAACTTCAGAAACATCAGGTCCTGACACCTGTCTTTGGCTCTCCAGTCATGACAGAATGCAAACCTGTGGGATAGAAGGCACCTAAGATTCAATGAGGATCGAAAGAGGATCACAGGTGCTTTTGTTTCCACATAAAAAAAAGCAATTATCCCCTTCAATAGTTTCTTTGAGTG
Source organism: Acanthopagrus latus (assembly GCF_904848185.1). Classification (NCBI taxonomy): domain Eukaryota; kingdom Metazoa; phylum Chordata; class Actinopteri; order Spariformes; family Sparidae; genus Acanthopagrus; species Acanthopagrus latus. The sequence goes on along the minus strand of NC_051054.1, from coordinate 23,083,583 downwards.
GATGTTACCTCTAAATCACCTCTGCATTATCACTTTTCAGAAGTTAAAACCATTGAACTCTGAATAGAAATATGATGTGATGTTTGGTGAAAGCAAGTGGATGTTTGTGCTAGCTCTTTACAGGAAACCCACCGTGCCGGTTTTCTTATTTGGTCGGCAAAAGGCTCTGAAGGACAAAAGTACTTCAGCTTGTCAGGTTCACCTGTGTTGCTGTGACAGACAGATAGCACGTAATTGAGGGCATACTTTACTTCGCACAGCCCTAGGAAGTACAAATGTCATCTTTTATTGTGGCCTGCAATATGTGGATGTCAGTACAAGGGTGAGAAAAGTGTTTGGATTTTTCCCAACTGCACGTTCCTGCGTCCTGTTCATGTGAGATGACTAAATAAATAAATAAAAAAAATCTTAACATTGAATTGATGGCTAATGGTGGTGCCTTATGGATATTTTGTTCATCACTATTCATTAAGTGCAACTGTTCTTTGTGTGCTTTTGTACATTAATGGTAACAGTCTCCCTACACTTGTTTTTGAGAGTAATTCATTTGCCAAAATAACCCACAATAAACAGTTAAAGATACATTCAACTGATTGCATTATTTATTGGGGTGGCTGTTCCTCAGTGGGTAGAGCAGGTCGCTAGTGATCGGAAGGTCGCTGGTTCGAATCCCAGCTCCCCTGGGGCGGAGCTGAGCTGCATGTCGAAGTATCCTTGAGCAAGATACTGAACCCCAAAAATTGCTCCTGATGTGCAGTTGGCACCTTGTGTGGTGGCCTCTGCCATCAGTGAGGGCCGCAGCAGGGTGCAGTGCCCATCATGATAAAGAAGAAGTGTCTAGTCTGCTATCATATCCGTCTTTTTGGTCTTTACATCCCCAATTACCAGCTCCTGCTGAATTAAAAGAGAATTAATAATGCAGCATGAACAATAACTCAAGCACAGTCACATGTTTAATTACACAGTGGGATGAAAATGAATTCATATTAAATTTCATATGGGGAAAGTTTCCTGAATGCTTAAGGTACCCATGTAACACTGAAATGTACTCTGTAGTTTTTTTTTGTTTTTTCTATGGCTCTCAGGGTTTGTGGTTAAAATGTTCTGAACTATTTTATTTTTTTTCTCACAGTGACCTCCACAGATTTATCCAAACTTTAAAATATACCAATGTAAGATGGTACAGTAGTTATATAGACCCTAGATAGGCAGTCAACAGTAATGATAATGTAGCTATAAACATCATACCACTTCCAGGTGTTGTCAGGGGAGTGAACTAACAGCTTTCATAGATTCATCTCAACCTTACTACACACAAATTGGAATACAAGCGGTTCGGTGTGAACTCCTGTGAACTGCAGTGTTTTCCTGTATTAATCGCTGACTGTGGTAAATGTCTCACACTTGACATCAACTTTGCTTACACCCTTCTCTTAGTCCACCTCCTCTATTGAGTCCTGGGCGCAGACCAGCTTACTGAGTCGACTCCACTGCGTAGAAGACTTACAGACACCACCACAGTGTCATTAAAAGTTCTTATCAGTGTCCTGCACACGCTAAAGATCCTCAGGCTCCTCAGTTTGCCCTTTCTTGTACAGGATCTGTGTTGTCCAATTAGTCCAGTAAAAGCAAACTGTATCTCAGGCTGACTTTAACTTATCAGCTTCCTATGCCTATTTTGGATTGGATACATTTCGGACAATAGCCACTGTTTGTTTGTTGTTTTCCTTTTTTGGTTTTTATTTTTTCTGACACTGCCTCCGTCTCGAACTATGAACAGCCTCTAGATACTTGCATTTCAATGGCAAGTGGAACACAACATGTTCCCAACACTGCCAACTGTTGCAGCAGTATTATTTTTAAACCTGTTCTGACTGTCTTCATGTTCCCTGGAATCAGCATGGTCCCCCTCCCTCTAATGCCTCTATGAGTTTACCAAAGGGTATTTGGGGGTTTATGCGTCAGTATGAAAACATGCAGCATTTGAAAAGTTTGTCAGTCTCTCAGTGACTGAGAATCTCTTCATTCACTGCAGGTACACCTTTGGATCGAATGCAAAGGTATTTCTGCAAAAGTTCAAAGTGAGTGCCAAACAAAGTCCCCAAAAAAGTCAAGCCAGTGTTTTCTCTTTTGTATTTTTGGAGCAGCACATCACTCTGCATTCAGAAGAGAATAACACCATGTCTACGAAGGTCAACAAACTGCTTATTTTATATTGTGTAATCTGGATGTAGTCATTTATTTAATCATTGTATGGTAAGGCACAGTCAGTCCATATAACCAACAAAATCATTCACTCTGTTACCTTTTGCTTTTTTTGTTCAAACTTCAAACTGTGGATATTTGCTAACAGAAGAAAAAAAAGGCTCCTATTTGTTGGCTAAAAGTTGAGTAATTTTAGCAAAGCATCTTAGCTTTGTAATGGAAATGAGGAAGAGACCAACAAGGCTGTTATTCATCTTCACAGTTTTTGTTCGCAAGTCAGTGTCCTTGTCCTTTTCTGGAAATAGAGAATTTAAATGCATGGAAAGCTTAGATCTGCAATTACTTTTATGTTCTCCTGCCGTACCTCTGGGGGCACGAGAGACATCACAGCAATGTGAGACCCTGAACTATAAAGAAAATTCTTGTCCAGGAGTAGTTTGCGTTTTTTATTCAGATCTTAATTCTTGGTTTTCCCGTGTAGGTTTGAGAACAGAATTGGATTATTAACATGGTTTCTTATCAACAATAAGAATGTGTTCAGTAGAAAGTACACTAAAATAGAGCATGAACATTACATGTGTTAGATCTTACTGACAGGCATTGTTTTATCCTGGTAAACAATTTTCAGTCAGAAAAAAGTGTTGTTATCTAATTGTAGGATTAGGGGGAAGCTGCCATGATCAATATGAATGTGTGTAATATGCAGGAGTTTGTCATAAACTTAAAAGCTCATTGGTTTTGACCCTGTTATGAAATAGATTTATAAGGGGAAAAAAACGTATAAGTCAGAAAATATGATCTTTGATGGTCTGCCAAACATTGTCATCAAACCAGCGTGCCCACAAATGTCATCATATCAATGTCCAGGGTTTCAGTGTTGATACATTCAGCAAGAAACATCAAAAAGTTTGGGAGCACCAGTCAACATATTTATATGTTGCATTTGTTTCATTATAATATGTTGTTTAATTATAAATGATGGTATCAGCTTTATAATAGATGATGAGTTGAATCTTGAGTTGAATTGCACGAGTTTCATAATATCTCAGCATTTGAAATGTCCCCTCAAAGCTTTGTAAGAACTACTTAAAGACCAAAGAAGACTCATCGTCTTCCCTCCGCAATCACCTGACCCCCATCCCACTGAACATTTATAAGGGGAATTAAAGCCTGAGAAAGCCTAGTATTTTGTGACATCATCAGAACACTGAATGGGATAAGATGACATGAGTTTTAAAGGTTTTATATAAACTTGTGGAATCCATGCTAGCTCGAGTACATGCTGTAATTCAAGCAAAAGGGGACAAACCAAATACCAAGAAATACTGAAATTCATGTACATTTTTCAAAGATTGAACTTTTCACGCCAACTGTTGTTATGGAGAAAATGGTTGTAAAATCAAAAAAACAATTTAAAAAAATGATGTATTTTGACAAGTGGTCTCAAACTTTAAATCCAGGAAACCTATAACGGAATTATGCAGTGTGATATATACATGTGTAGATATGGTGACCTTGATATTCCAATTTCCAGTGTGTGCCTGGTTAATCAGAAAGTCTATCATTTGGCAGTTATTAAAATATCCTTGTGGTGCCACAGTCTCGCAGGGACCAGGTTTGGGAGCTGCTGTGTAATGGGCCAGATCAATTTGTGAGGGACATTAAGGAAAATGTTCTCTAAAGAGTGTGACACAAATCTTAAATAAGAATCCAGTCAGGTAGGCCTCTCGATGGACTTTTGTAGGCAGCTGTGGGTCAGGGAGTAGAGTTGGTTCTCCGTTAATCCCAGAGATGTTGGGTCTTGGTCACATTCTAAAGTAGTTTTGAGCAGGACACTGAGCTCCAACTTGCTCCTCCACCATCACTGTGTGAGTGTGTCTGAATGGATAAATGAGGGGCACTTAGTTAAAAATGTTGTCTGATAAGGTAGAAATGCGCAATATAAATGCAAATAATTTAATTTACTTTTTCCTTGTGGTGTTTACACTTTCTCAGCTCCATTACCAGCAAGATTAACTTCTCTGCAGTGAAAAGATATAAAGGCTATAATATTAAAAAAAAATGAATTTTTAATGTCTGGCGAGATTCTAATAACTTTTGGGGCTTTGACAGCCACAAAAGCTGACTTGAAATCAGCAGCAATTGCAGCCCTGTGCTGGTAAGTAATAGTCATAACAATGTTTATTGTTGGTTCCCTGCCCTAGAAGTCATTGTTTGCTGTTGTCAATAATCTACTGAAGAGAAAACAAATGAGTCCTAAACATGCTTCTCAGTGGTGGGTGGAGTCCAGTGATGGAAATATGAAACACAGTGAGGCTGTCTACTTCACACACACACAGAATAGATATCTAATAAGACTTCCAACTCACTATAAATTGATATCAAGCGAATGGTCCACTTATTAGCACTAACATATGAGCTTTCAATCACACTTTTATTTGTCTTCATACACGAGATGACCCGACACCGGTGTCAAGTGTCAGGTGTCAAGTCACCTGAGGACAGAATGTTGTATATAGGGGACTGTCTTGGTTCAAGAATGGTTTTGAACAGAAAACAGTTAGAGTGTTGACTAGCCAGGGGTCGCATTCATCAACTTGCAGTCAGTGGACAGCTGGAGAAAGATCTAGGAGGCCATCACATCCGACGCAGAGGGCGATTGATATATGTAAGTAAACAAGACAGCTTGTTTGTGCTAGATTCTGATGGAGTATCAATACACTTGCAGAAGGAGAGCAGCTCACTGCCTCATGAATGACAAAACAAGGTCTGCATTTCACTTTGCGTGTATGTGTGTGTAACTAAGGCAGAGGGAGAGAGATGTGTTCATATAATGATGCCTTCAAGCTGTTTAATGTCATACATCTGCCCAAGCTTCAGCTATAACAATAAAACATGTGTAGGTAACAAACATAGTTTTGCTGCCAATTCGTGATTAATTTGGACAAACACACCTGTTGCTGAACTCCGTAAAATACCAATAATGGGCTGACGTGTCCTGAACCAAATCTTGTTTACCAAGCTGAAATTGTATGTATTCCAGGCTGAAATGGCAGCTGAATATAAATATCTAATTTCTTCCTCACCTGGACTTATTTCCCTGGCTGTTCGACGCAAAAAAAAAAAAAGAAAAAAATGCAAAATGTGCCTTTCTAATACTTATTTCTTCACATATTTTCAATATCCTTCAGGACTGGACCATGCTGCTTTCTAATGACCACCTATGGGAGTGAGCATCCACTTGAGATGGTCGTAGTTTGTGTTACACAAACTAAGACCATCTCAAGTCAGCAGAAAACATCAAGAAGTTTTGAGATAAGAAGTTAGCTTGCTATGAGTTGTTCATTTTGTGGTGCTGGGCGAGGGGGCACTGCCATGAGGGAGAACTTTGTCTGAAATGGTGTTTGGCATGAATGCCAGGACCAGAGGTTTCCCATGAGCAGCAATCTGGAGTTCAATATTTTGCTCAAGGACACTTTAACAATACTTCTACATGTAGCTGGGGTAGACAGGAATTTGAACTAGTGACCTTTTGGTTACTAGACGATCTGCTCTACCTCTCTAGCTGCAGCCTAGTATCAGACTAGATGTTCTTTCGCATTTCAAGTTAATTGAATTTCAAGTTCTTTTGAATTACATACATAACAGAGATCAAATCCAGTGCAGTAGGGGCTAGAAAACCTCTGTGATTTAACCTCCTAGTTGATACCTCTACAATTCATGAGCCGTAAGTCTGAAGTTTTGGCAACTTACGGATGATTTTCTTTTCGTACTACCAAATGTCCAGTGGACCTATTTGAGCAAATATTTAGTCTTAAAAACATGGCAACAAAACAGCAACTGATACTGCAGTAATACTAAGAGGTCAGCTGTTCACTGAAACCTAATTTTATCAGCTAGGAGCTCTGGAGCCTACAACAACCAAAAAGAGAACACAGAGAAAGTAAGTCGACTCCGTGTTCCCTCCACTCTCTCCTTAGCAATGAGGTTTCTGGATGGCAACACATTCTGGCCTTTAATTCAACTCAGTTTAAATATAACCTGTTCCTCCTTGTGTGAGTTAGGGAATGCAGACAATACGGGGCTCACAGCTCCAAGAGACCTTGGAGTCAACATTCAGCTGTCTGTGGGTCAAAGGTTAGCAGGAGACAAGGTCACTATAGAGACTAAAATGGAGCCTGACTCCTGTGTCAGATGGAGGATGATATCTAAACACATATATCTCCAGAAAAGGATAGAGGGCTCATTTAGGTAATGTAGGAGTACAAGACCGAAGGAGTGACAGTAAAAGATTTAGTCATTTATGGGAGATAGACCACCTCCTTTTCTAGTTGATTGGACAGATGGACCTTCAACCCACCACAGTGACCAATCAGGAGTAGGCAGGTACTGCCCAAGGGACTTTAAGAAGGATCCCACGAGTAGAGAAGAGGGAGGGGGTGGCACTTGGTAGAATTCCAAGATCGAAGGCGCTAGGAGTTCTGATAGGGCAAGAGGGCAAAAACGTTTGGCATTACTTTGCCCTAGATTGGAGAACATCAGATGTGGGGCCACACTCTGCTCGGACGCTCGGCTAACCGAAGTTTGTTTAAATAAAGACTGCTCTATCATTCCACCCAGCCTTGCCTCCGCAGAATTCTTTTATCAACATACTACACGCCGACACCTTTGAGGAAGACAGCCCAGAAACTACAGCAACTTACTGACCAGCCACTGGAAAATGGACAATTCTTGCGGCCAATGAAATTTCAAAAGCGGTACCATATAGTTTTAATGGGTTTTCTCAGATCAAGCTTGGAAAATATGCAAGCTTTATCAACAGTGTCGCCTAAGAGTGTGACAGGAAACAGGGTAAGAGAGAGGGAGTGACACGCAGCAAAGGGACCTGGGCCGGGAGTCAAACCCGGGTCCGCTGCAGAGCACACGGCTCGCGCATGCTACCAACTAAGCTAAGCGGCGCCCTGAAAATATGCAAGTTTATATAGTGTTATCAAGTTTGCTCTTCATATAGGCTGTTTCTTCACCTAAGCACTTGATTTTGACTGTTTAGTGTAAAAAGTTACAGGCTTAGGTTCAAACTCCTATTGATTGATGCCGGAAGCACTTACAGAGCTTCTGACTGGAAAAATAATTCATCTTATAACCTTTCAACATCACCCAACCTCTGCCTTATTGACCTCTGGAGCATTTGTACTTGATCAACATGACATGACATGACAGCAATGTGTAATAACAGGCGAGCCAGACAATCATAGAGACACACCGCTGCCTTAACACATACAAACACACACAAGAACATTAAAATGAGCTCTGAATGCAATCCATAATCCAATAATTATTTTCTGCAAAAAGTGTTGTCTGGAGGTTATACCATCACCAACACAAACAATGTCTACCTTTGTTGACTAACAGGATATTTCAAAACACTCTGAATGGATTTAGCCCAAGGCTAAAACATCCAAATGTGTAAAGCAATTCACTATGTACTCTTCTTTGTACAGCATGCTCGCATCAGTGGAGCTCCAGTTTTAAGTATAATTTTACCCACATTAGTGGACTGTCAAACATGCAATATATGCTGATTTAGCATCTTTTAGTGTTATCATTTCGCAAGCAGTAAGTGCTCAGAGCCTACTAAAACTGACATGCTGTGTGTTGTTAAAAGATAATGACCACTGGGTTAGCATTAACAGCAGAAGAAACTGTGGAAATGGTGAGAAGGCATTAGTTTGCATAATATGTGCTCTCAACCATTTGAAATAATTTAGTGAGATAAGAAACAAATGTATACCTCAGTATTATTATATTATATTCTGTGATCCCCACGGAATGATTTGTATAACTGTTGTGCACAGCTGGATTTAAAAAAAAAAAAAAAAAAAAAAATACATATGTTTCTTTAGCACTAGTGCAAAAATTGAGAAATCACTCATTGTTAAATTTGTTCAGTCAAATTTAATGTTGGCAGCAGTCTGTCTTATGTTTTTCTAGGTGAACGTGTAAGCAGTATTTACAGGGTGGTTAAATAATATCCTCTTATTGGTAACCTAAAATTAAAATAGCAAATAAACCCATGTAAATGCAATTAAGTGTGTAAATACAAGCTCTGTGGTATTTTAAGTGCAAGCTTCTGTTATTGTAGACAGAATGACAACTACAGTGTTAACTTCCATTTCATTCAGAGCATGCTGGGCTAGCCCCCCATGATCCTGCTTACCAATTAGCATGTATTGAAAATAAATGAATGTCTGGAATGGATGAGAAACAACTTCCATGCATCTTGCCACATTAGGCACCCTAGAAAAAAGATATATTCAAGCCCCCCCATCCCTCTACAAGTGAGGAAAATATCCAGACTGAAAAAGACTACAAGTTATGCACCCTGTGCACTTCCTGACTCTTTATAGTCATTTTGAGTCTCTTTATAGTCATTTTGTTACCCGGGAGTCATTTTTGTGTCTTTGTAGTTATTATGCATCTCTTTGAGGTGACTTCTCACCATTTTATGTTTTATTTGCATCTTTCAGTGGCAGGTTTGTGTCTCTCTGTGCTCATTTTGTTCATCTTTGGAGTTGTTTTGCATCTCTTTGTAAGCCATTTTGTATGACTCCATTCGTCCATTTGTACAAAGTCAATATTTTTTTTTTTTTTTTTTTTTCTTTTCAAATGCAATAGTGGCACAGAACAATGCTTTCCCAGTTTGTCAGGCTTGACCTTGCATTTACATGTCAGAATCTGGTTATTAGAGACACAGATTCAATATTTAACTGTCATGTATCATCACAATAACAGCGTTATATACATTGGCAGCTGTAAACACTCATAAAAACATTATAAAAATCCATCCTGTGGTTTGCCGCCAACCTGTATACTGAACATATGAGTAGTAGTTAACGTTTATAATCATCAGAGAAAGTTACAGACGTTGTTTTTGGTTCCTCTCTGTTTCCTGAGTATATCTGTACATGTGTGAATGTGTAAATGAGAGGCATTAATTTATAGCACTTTGTAGAAGGAGCTTTATAAAGTTCACTCCATTGACTTGTATCAGCTCACGGGGCTGAGCTGCCACATATGGCGGCAACGTCGACGCACAGCCCAGTGTATGTTTCATGGGTCTGACTGTGAGACTGCAGTCTGACCCACAGTCACTACCAGCAGCTCTTCAGAGTGGTTTCAATGCGATCACCGTAAATGTTAGAGCATTTGCGCACTGGAAAAAAAGGTGCAGCTGACTTGACTAAGCAAACACGAACCGTGGCGGGCTTGACCGCAGCACAGAACTGGACCTAATGGTGATTTCCCTGCTGTTTCTGAAAACATGTACCACAGTCTGTGCTACCAACACAGCCGTCACTCTCTCCTCCTGTCTCTCCTCTTGCTCCAGCGTCGAATAAGCACACTACCCTCTATTGTATTAGATGCATAGCGTCACTCTCTTGCGCCGTTTGTGATTGCGAAGTCAAACTGAATTTTGGAACATTTTTTGCAGGGGGGCGGGCTTGAAAAAGAAAAAGCAATGTCCTCCTAGTTTTCTTTGTAGTCGTGTGACAAAATGAGCAGTCTTGAAGGAGAAAATGAAAATGCAATTTGGATGATTTATTACTCATTTTATTTATGAGTCACAAAATGTAGCTATGACCTTGAAATGAAAAAGCATTTCTGCTTATGCATTTTAAGTTTCAAATTTGACATTTCAAATAACTATTTGCTAGGGCATCTTTTGAAAATGAAATCTTAAATGTGATGTTCTTTTTCATTTTAATTAAGTTAGAAAATGAGCAGTCTTGAAGAAGAAAATGAAAATGCAATTTGGATGATTTATTACCGTAATTTACGGACTATTAAGCGCACATGAATATAAGCCGCACCAACTACTTTTTTAAAGAGAAAAAAATGTACATATATAGGCCCCACTTGTCTATAAGCCACAGGTGTCCGATAGTAACACAACATAATTACACAGAAAGGCTTTTTTTTTCCGAACAGTGCCTGTAACACGGCAGTAACACAATGACATCACACACTTTCTCGGTCTCTCTTTCGTTGTCGCTCTCAGTGTCAGTTTCGTCTCGAGGCGAATTTGTGCTTCATCATGCAGCAGTGCAACATATGCATTTCTTCATGTGTTTTCCATGATGAGGGTGTGTGCATGATGCGCAAAATGACTGTTCAAGACACAATCAAACTAGGGTCTTCCTCCACGCATTATCTCTTCCACCTGTCTGTCTCGCTCTTGCGCTTCCTGGAGGCCTTTAGCCCGTAGAAATCTATAGATTAGCCGCATCATTGTTTTGGCCGCAGGGTTCGAAGTGTGTGAAAAGTAGCCTATAGTTTGTAAATTACAGTACTCATTTTATTTATGAGTCAAAAAATGCAGCTATATTCACAGTGACGTGAAATAATATCTTTCCTGGATAAAGCCAACCACCAAAACCACCACAACCTGTATGCTGTTTTGTGAATATCAAGAGCACGCACATGCCCACAGGCTGTCTTCCACCTTGCTGATTTTGCCTGAGGTTCATCAACAGGAGCATGAAATCTGTCATTTTATGTGTATGATTAAAAGTATTATAATCTGATTTTCTCCTTTCTCCTGTTTTCATTTCAAGAGTCATCTCTGTTGAGAGACTGTATTGATTTCTGACTACAGTTTAGGAATAGGTTACTAGTGTGCTGCTATTCATAATTTAAACAAGGCCGCATTGATTTTAGGTCTTCTACAGCCTGCAGTGCTCTGTCAGTGACAGTGTACAGTATGTGACGGGTCACCGACTTCCCGGCCTGTCAGGAGGAAAGAGTGTGGGATAGATCTGTTTGGCCTCTCCCCAAGCCTTAACCAGGGAAACGCTCCATCATACAGAAAGAATGGAATAAATGGACTCCACCAGCTTTGGGTGAGGATTGATTATACAACATGGGTCAGAGAGGTGAATGGTTTAAAAAAAATATAGTGACATTGCAACATGTAGTTTGTGGTGCTTTGGTATTTGTGGGTGCACTTATATTGTAATACCATTTTAAATGCATCCCTGACAGGATGAGAGTAATGCAAATGATATTTCATACAGAAAGTGATACATCCATATAAATGCATGCTAATGCATGTTGTCATGTTCTTACACTGCTGCTTTGGCTAATGTTTTATCATCTTTTACTTGGGGGGGGATTATACTACAGAAGCAGGAGGCGGCACAGGAAGGTAAATGCTGTTGCTGCTTGGATAAAACCTTCAGCAAAACAGGTGACAGCACAAAAGCACTAGACGCAGCCACTTGAATAGCTTTACAAATCTGTGAGAGTTTCAGAATGAGTGAGGGTGCTCCAATAAGGTTTTTCATTCATCAGTTGGCGGATGTGTGTCAGCGGATGCCAATCACTGGTCAGTGACCTGTGTGAACATCATTAACTTCACACATAAATAAAACAGAACTATTACAAGGTTCTTCAGTCACAAAGAGGTACTTGATAATCCAAAACAGCAGATTCACATGTTTTCACTGGAGAACCTACCTCCATCTGCCTGCACTCTCTTCTATACCTCTTCTTCTTTGGACTGTGTCTGCCCCGTGTCCTGGTGAGGCCTGTGAATGCTTCTTGAAGCTCTTGAATTTTAACAGTAAACTGCCCCTCCCCACTCCAAATTATGTGATGATGTCCAATTTCCTGTGGAATTTAATTGAAATAAATTGATTCCAGGCGAGGCACAGAGCCTCCACTTAACTCTTCTATTAGCACTTACTATCAAGACCCCCTGTTGTTTTGTTTTGTTGGGAACCATTGAGAGGCATGCAGGAGGCTGAAACGGGCAGTACGTGAAAAACACATTCACTTAAACTTTTCACAACATTCAGGGTTGCACACAAACCCCCTCCTATAGTGGTAAGTCTGTTAACTGCTGAAATCCAGGGGTATTTTTCATCCATTTTACCATCATCAAACAGCTTCAGATGCAGCTTCAGCAGAGAAATGCAACCTCATTTCTATTGTGGCCAACTGAGACACAGATACGTGGTCAAGTTTAGACAAAAGTGCATCGTGTTTCATTTAGATATTATCCAGAGGCGCCTGAAATGAAATGTTAAATCTCAAAAGAACATGGAGTTAACTTCAAATGAAAGTTCAGTGAAGTCTCTTTCTTATAATACTCTTATGATCATACTTAATTATAGAGAAGATATTATATTGGTAGGAAACCAGTACTTTTTGTACGTTTTTCATCACTCCTGGAATCTGATCATGGTTACTATCTTTGATATGCTGTTATTAGACGGTGACATTCTGCTGCTCAGTGTACAAATAAGTCCATGGTCTTCAGGGGAGTTCTGTTTTTCAGGGGTGGGAGGGCACTGTACACATAAACATGCTTACATGAAATAAACATTGTTTGCAATACATCAAGAGAATATTAAAGATATTGTATTATTCAACATCAATAATTGAAAATTGCTATGCACAAATAAAAATGACACATGGCTTTCTATTGACTTAAATTATTTATTTCAGGAATGTTAATATGCGCAAGAATATACATTTATACAGGAAAAAAAAAACATACTGGCACTTGTCCCCCCTTTCTAGAGAGCTCTCGTGTTTTTCAGGGGAGCTGAGCTCTTTGTAATTCTCCCATATGTCGGACCCCACTGCCACAGTGCCTTTACTCTACTACCACTGATAATAATAACAGTCATCATCACAATAAAGCCTACCGACCCCTCAACCGATCTGAACCCTGGCTCTGGTCTTTTTCCATTTATGTTAGAAGGACTGGCGAGCAGTTTGACTGCAGCTGATGAATAGCTTAAATTATCCCACACATCAGAATATATTCTCCTCGGTTTTTTTTTCTTCTTCTTTTTACACACAGTAATTATAACAAATGAAGTCTGGACAGAGTCACATTCTTTGCTATTCTTCCACATATGGAGAACAATTAATTCCAAGTGAAGGGCCCAATTCGAAAGACAAATGACTCGACTTTACTTTCCTGTACACATAATGCTAATCTTTGCCAAAGAATTAATGTGACACACACAGCTGCTGACTGCAGGATATTTATCTTTGCAGCACAATATTGAACATAATTTGATTGTGCTCTGCACTTCATGCCATTGTTTCTAATAAAATGTTATCTTATCTGACATAAAAAAAAAAACGGAGCCATGCTGTCGTGCCATATCACAGTAATCAAAGTAATTTACGCCTTGCCTATGGAAATCTTTCAAATCTGGTTATGTGTAAATAGTGCCAGGCATGTTATGCAGGAGTAAACACCAGTGTAATTTATATCGATCGAAAAATCTACACACTTTTATAGGATTTTAAAACTCAATTTCATGAGACAAAACATTAAGAACTCGACATGTATAGACCAAATAATATGATCGGTTACAGTAGGCAATATATTTCACACCCCAGCCACTGCACACTAATGTTAGGCAGATGTGGATCCTGAAAATACAGGAAAAGATATTATCATTTAAATATTAATATTAGTGCAGTCCTTAATTAGTGGCAGACAGGTCTTGTTTACAGAAAAGTTCTGATTGACCTCTGGGGTCATGTTTCAGGCTGGAGTCTGTTGTATTACATTGTCTTATGATTATATTCTCATACTTTTGCTCTTTGATACTGAATGCAACCATATTATGCCATGCAGTTGCATCATGGGCATAGTAGAGGTCAGGTTTTGAAAAGCTCTGCTCTCGTCGAACATTGCACTCTGACAATGTTGGACTCTTTCCAAGCATTCTTCTTCCTTTTAAAAACCTGTCGCTTACATTGCCCATAATGCAGTTTGAGTCTCTGAGTGACATCACCGGGGGGCAGTTTATCAGATAACTTGCTGCTCCCTCTGGAGGCTTTGCACTAATTTGTCACATATGCAGTAGTTTTCCCCAGATCTGTAAGCACACATTAATGTGCATTACTGATGGAATGACCCTTAAACCTTTATGCAGCTCTTCTCCCATCAACTGTTTTCAGGTGCAGTCCAGATGTATATATGTATATTAATAGTAACCGACGGTAGATTCATGACACAACTCAAAGCCGCTGCTATTGTGTCAAGGATAACTGTTATGACATTCTGTCAAGATTTTTTCTCTGAGGAATATGTTTTCATAATTTGATTGCCTTTACTAGTAGCTATGATGTGTACGTCTAAAGGCAGACTAAACAATCCCGCATATGCACTACAAATTAACCTGAGCTGTTTCACATTAATGTATTAAAACATATATTAAAACGCCCCATGAAAAACAGCAAAACAGACTCACACACCTTTTTTATTGAAATTATGGTTTTCTGTAACATCCCTATTCACTTTTGACAGATGATAAAGAATCCATTATGCCTGTCAGTAAAGAGACACACTTAAGATTCAGGTGATTCAAAGGGCTTCCTTAGTGTTCTCGAGGAGGACATTGCAAAGTCCTTTTTTTTCATTTAGATGTAAGAAACTTAGCAGAACATCCATTGGGACATCTTCTGAACATTCTGGCTTAGTTTGTGCTGTTACTGCTTCTCTTGTCTGTCAAATTATCTTCCTCTCACAGCTCACTATCATAGATGGACTGTCAAGGCTTCTTTTGCAAACAAGTCGCTCCTTTGAAGAATTTGACACTGCTTAGCGTTTGCTCTTTTCATCATTTTGAGGATCTGCAGAGTAACTCAAAGGGGTCATTGAAATAAAACATATTCTGCTCTAATTAATGAGATCCGTTACATAAAATCTAAATTGATTCTCTCAAAGACATACTGTTGATTGCAATAACTGTGTCATGTTCTAACATCACAATGGAAAAATGAAAGAAGTCTTTGGGGAGAAAAAAAGTTAGTTCAAAGTGTGTGTTCAAACAAAAAGCAAAGCCGATTTTCACAAATTGCAGAGTGCAGTTGTAAGCTATAAGTTAGCTGTGAGCTAGCTAGAAACTGTTGCAACACTAATGTGTGTGGAAATGTACCGTCATGTCCAACAAAAACTCTCTTTATCTATATATGTTTATGGAGCGCAACCTTTTTGGCCAAGTTAAAGGGCTGCTGTGTAGTTTCAGAGAAGAAATTCAAACTCAGAGTGTTAATATTTACAATATTAATGATGAAAAAATACAGTCTCAGAAATGTTTTCACAAAGCTGTCCGCATAGGAATAAAGGTCCCCAGAACACTGTTTGAAGAAAGAAAGGCTGCAGGGATACAAACAGAGAGAGTATATTTATTTGACCCTTGGTTGGTGACCGCTCAACGATTTACATTGACTTTCATCTGAAATTTACATTATGTCTGAACACACCTGTCTGTGTAAAAACAGGCAGGGCAGCTACTGTCTGTCTTTGTGAGATTGAAATACGATTATTCATTATGTTTGATGAACAGCAATGGGCGATGGTGTTCATAGACTAGAGATGAGAAAGGATAACTATGCCGAGCTCACATGCACTCATATGCATTAAAATGCATGTGCATGAAATGAAACTCTTGCTTTCCAGCAGCAAATTCTCTGGAGTCCAGACTCCAGTCCAAACAGTATTGTGTATGGGTTGAATGACACTGCTCTTTGGAGCACATAACAAACAATGATTATCATTTATTTCAGTAAAAGTACTAATACCACACTGTGAAAATAGTCAATTACAAGTAAGAGTCCCTCATTCAAAACCATAAGTAAAAATAAGCTTATTTATTGCAAAATGGAGTAAAAGTACAGGTACAATATATCAGATATCAAGAATATCAAAAGATATTATTATATCCCATTAATAAAATGAATAAATAAAAAAAAAACATTACACATAGTATCGCATTAATGTCAGTGTGCCATTTTACTGTTGCAGATATTTGCATGTGAGCTCATTTTAACTACTTTATATACTGTTGGGTAGTTGAATGTAAAGCAATGAATCGCATTTCATATTACCATAACATATGAAATGTGGCTGTCCTGTAAGAAAAGCATCTCTAAAAACTCAACTTTGTACTTTTGACATTTTTGACAATGTGATTTCCAGCTAATCCAAGAGGATTTTAAAATAGTTTATTTAGCTTTCTGAACCGATAAAGGATGGAAAAATGTAAGGTAATTAGTAAATAAAGTTGTCAAAAAAATGTAGTAGAGTAAAAAGTATAATATTTACCTCTGGGATGCAGAGGAGTAGACATATAAAGTTGGATAAAATGAAAATAGTCAAGTAAAGTACAAAGAGAACTCTGAAATACTTCAGTCAATGACAGCAAAGCAGACTGTAAAGGCTGTAATTGACTATGTTAGGACATAAAGCTGGAGACATAGCCTATAGGCTTGAGTTTATGTAGTATGGTGAAAGCTATTTGTATATTATCGTGAGAATGGTAATTACCAGGCAGCAGATCCAAAGCTCAATTTGATTTTTATTGTTTCCTACATTTAGAATTTTCTAAAATGTGTTATGTATTATTATTAAAAATCATTCATCTTAATTCATCTTTATTCTGTATTCTATTCAATAAATATCGCTTCCTTATCAGTCTAGGTATTTTCAGTCCATTAGATGAAGCATACAGTTTTAAAGGAGGGATGCAGAAACATGAAAAATAGAGATCCATTGTCTCATCCTGCAAGTAATCATGCTGTCATGGCATAGGGCAGGAGTCCTCCATCGCACCCCACAAACTCAGTGACATAAGAGGCTGGTATACATTGTTATGTTCAATTCTTCACTTTTGTCACTATGGATTTGACATTGTGTGAAGCTTTGTGAGACAGACAAATTACAATTGTAATCTGAGAGAGATGCTATACAGTGATATATCAGAATAAATCCAATTGGAATTGCATTTCAAATCAAATCTGGCTTGGATCTGAATTTCAATAAACTAATTTCCTGGGATCTATGCCAGCCCTGTGATTAACTGGTGACCCGTCTGGTGTTCAACATAATATCCAAAGTGCTATATCGAAGTCATCTGAACTTGTTTTAATTTCTAACAAACTGGAGGAGAGATGCAGGCTTTACTTTGTTTTTGGTCCTGACTAAATTTTTTATTTTTTATTTTTTTTCCTGTTCTGCTGTTTTTTTGTAAACGTTTCCCCTCAGTGTGACAACTTGCCTACGATATAGCACTTAGAATTACCATGACCTGGATGACTCAGAACTTCCATCAACATGATATATAAATTGCACTGCCTATACAAAGTATTCACCCCCTTGAATGTTTTCCCCTTTTATTGCTTTTACAAATTCATACAATTTACAAAATATATATTTAACAAACAATTAAAAAAAAAAACTCTATTTAATGTCAATGTGAATACAGATTTCTATTGGGAAATTTAAATTAAAAAGTGCTAAAAGTATAAGTCCGGAGATGGATGCAATCACATTTCCAAGTCCCTGGGTCACACTCAAATCACATTCACCAGAGTTCAGTTGTATCTATCATTACGATGTTTAAGGAATATGTAACATGCAAATCTGCCTCAGCCAGGGCATCCTCACAAACTGAGTCACAATGCAAAAATGAAAATAGTGAGGAGGGAGGCCACCAAGACACCTGTGAATACTCTGAAGGAATTCAAAGCTTCAGCAGCTGAGATGGGAGAGACACAGCAACTGTTGCTGGGTTCTTCACAAGAGCTTTATGGGAGACTAGCAAAGAGAAAGCCACTGTTGAAGAAAGCTCATTAAATATTTGTTCACCCAAAGGCATGATGGGGATTACAAGGTCAACTGGAAGAAAGTTCTCTGGTCTGATGAAACAAAAATTGAGCTTTTTGGCCCTCAGAATAGATGCTATGTTTGGCACACACCAAACATTGCACATCACACTATCCCCACAGTGAAGTATGGTGGTAGTGACATCATGTTGTGGATATGTATCTGAACTGCGGGCCCTAGAAGGCTTCTAAACGTAGAGGGAAAATTGAATGCTGCAAAGTATTTGGAAATCCTGGAGGACAACCTGATTCAGAGTGCAAGACAATCATGAGTTGGGAGAAGATTTATTTTCCAGCAAGACATGACCTGACACATACAGGCAAAGCTACACAGAAATAGTTTAAAGACAACAAGGTGCATGTTTTGAAGTGGCCAAGTCTAAGCCCACAAGTCAATCCAAAGAGAATTTCTTGTTGGACTTGAAAATAGCTGACGTCTGATCCCCATGTAACCCGAAAGAGCTTGAGAGGTTTTGCAAAGAAGAATGGCTTAAAATTGCAGTGTCCAGATCTGCAAGCCTGATTGAGACCAATCCACCACAGTGCTGTGATCAAGGGCAAAGGTGCAATAGTGTACTTTACAGTGAAAAAAATAATTATAAAAATGCTGAAAGTATTTCAAAATTGTGTGCCCCCCAATACACAATTGGCAGGTGATCCTCCATGTCAGCAGAATGTGATGTCAGAGTGAAGTGCTATAATAATAATAATAATAATAATAATAATAATAATAATAATAATAATAATAATAATAATAATTCATTTAATTTATATAGCGCTTTTCAAGGACCCAAAGTCGCTTACAGAGTTAGGTACACAGATAGCAAACAAAGACAATACACTGATAGCAAACAAAGAATAACAAGACACAAAGCACAGCAGGGAACAAAAGCAGTAGTAGGGCATGGAGTAGATAACAGTGGTACAGACAAATAGACAAAACAGGTACAACAGTAGTCAAGAGGTGGCAGAGATGGATTGAAGAGCAGTGTGGAGCTGATGAGTGAGGAGAGTGGAAGGAGAGTGTAGAGGGGCGAGTCAGGGGGAGACGGCAGGAATGAAGAAGGTTATGGGTAGGGTAGATCATAGGCTTGTGAAAAGAGGTAGGTTTTTAGGCGGGATTTAAATGTGGTAAGTGAGGGAGAGTCACAGACTAGTTGGGGGAGAGAGTTCCAAAGACAGGGTGCAGATCTGGAGAATGCTGGAGTTTTGGACCGTTTGGAGTCTATGGAGGGAATGAGAGGTGATGCCAGTGTGGAGGGAGTTGCAGTAGTCAAGACATGAGGAGATGAAGGCGTGGATAAGGGATTCAGCGGCGGAGGGGAGAGGCAGTGTCTGATTTTGGCGACACGGCGGAGGTGGAAGTAGGAGGTCTTGACAGTGGAGCCGACATGGGGATCAAAGGAGAGAGTGGGGTCCAGGATAACACCAAGGTTGCGTGCCATGGGGGAGGAAGAGATGATTGAGCAGTCAATGGTGAGTAAGATGGGTCCAGTTTTGTTAAGAGTGGATTTGGTGCCAATGAGGAGGAGCTCTATTTTGTCACTGTTGAGTTTGAAGAAGTTCTGAGACAGCCATGTTTTTATTGTAGAGATGCAGGTTTTGATATGGTTGAGGGGAGGAATTTGGGTGGTGGTGTCAGTGAGGTAGGAGATGAGCCCTCGACACCCTGCTGGCGCAGCCTTTTAAGGAGGATGGAATGCTTGACAGTATCAAAGGCTGCGCTGAGGTCTAGTAGTAGCAGGATGTTGAGGGCACCAGAGTCTGCAGAGGTGAGGAGGTCATTGACGACTTTAACAAGGGCAGTTTCGGTGCTGTGAAGTGGGCAGAAACCAGATTGGAGGGGTTCATAGAGGTTGTTTGACTGGAGGTGGGGGTGAAGTTGGGCGGTGACAATGCATTCCAGGGTTTTAGAGAGGAACGGCAGGTTGGAGATAGGAAGGTAGCTGGAGAGGTTGGCTGGATCAAGGGTGGGCTTGTTGAGGATGGGGGTGATGGAGGCAGTTTTGTAGATAGAGGGAACAAGACCAAGGGATGGAGACTGATTGAAGAGGGTGGTGAGGTGCCGGATGAGGACGGGGAGGCAGGCCTTGGTTAGAGCTGTTGGGAGGGGTCGAGCGAGCAGGTGGTTGTTTTGGACGTAGTGATGATGTCCAAAATGTGGAAGGAGTGAATGGGGGAGAAGGCAGTGAGGGAAGGGGGGGTGGAGTGGTCTGGGAGGGTGAGGGGGACTGGATTGGTGGTGGTGGAGGAGTTGCCGACGGCAGCAGTCAGGGAGCTGTTGATTTGGGAGATTTTATTGTTGAAGGTGAGGAGGAAAGAGTTGCAGAGGTCGGGTGAGGAGGGTGGATTGATGTCTGGCGGCTAGAACAGTTTGTTGACGGTGGAGAATGGGATGCAGGGGTTCCGGTTGTACTGTTGATCAGGGTGGAGAAGTGGGCAGATTTAGCAGCTGGAGAGCATCACGGTAGGAGGAGATGTGGTGTTTGTAGGCTTCAGCGTGAACAGTGAGGTGGGTTCGTTTGTGAAGTCATTCGAGTTGGCAGCCAGTCTGTTGAAGTCACCAGTAAGTAGGAGGTGGGAAGAGAGGGAGGACGCAATGGTGAGGAGTTCAGACAGTTCAGAGAGAAAAGATGGGTGTGGCTTCGGGGGACAGTAGATTAGAACAGCAATAGAGTTGGGAGGGAGAAGGCAAGGTGTTCGAAGGATGAGATGAGGAGGTTGAGGTTTAGTTCAGTGATGGTCAGGGATTGTTTATGGAGAGCAGTAACACCTCCCCCTCGGCCGGAGAGATGGGGTTTGGCAATGTAGCTGTAGTAGGAAGGAGTGGCTTGGTTGAGAGCATAGTAGTCCAGGGGCTGTTGCCATGTTTCACAGAGGAGGAGCAGGTCAAGACTATTGTCCAGTAGCAGTTCAGATATAACAGATGATTTTTGGAGAGGGAGCGACAGTTTAGCAATGCAAGGGAGATGGATGGAGGAGCAGGGGAGGGGGAACGGAGGTTGTTGAGGTTGGCAGTGTGGCAAGTGGGAATGACGGGGGGGGGGAGAATTAGTCCAGAGTGAGAGGATAGGTGAGCCATGGGGGAGGTGTTGGAAGAGAGGGGGACCAGAACCTTGGTGGATGAAGCAGCGACGGTAAAGGGTTAGTGGGAGTGTGGCTAATGTTGTTAGCAGCACACGTAGCGGGATGTTCACGGGTTGGCACAATCACCACCACAAACACACAACGTACTCACCGAGGTCCAGTGCAAGCGATCCACACACTCAGAGACACAGGTAGATCCAGTGGAGGGAAAACAGATTAATCCAGTGGTGGTGGAGGTATAGTCAGCTGACAGTTAGCTAGCTGGCTAACACAGCTGGTAGTCCAGGAGTGAAGGAACGGATGAGGGAAGTGAGCGGAAACCAGGTCCAGAGCAGGCGATCCACACACTTGGAGACACAGGTGGATCCAGTGGGGGAAAAACAAATAAATCCAGTGGTGGTGGAGGTATAGCCGGCTGGTAGTTAGCTAGCTGGCTAACAGAGCTGATTGTCCGGGAGTGAAGGAACGGATGAGGGAAGCGAGCGGAACTGCGGGGAAGCGTGATGGGTAGAGAAGCGCGGACAGTTAAACAGCTAAACTAACACATAGACGAGGCGATAAAACAAAACAAAAAAGAGACAGGCAGACACGAAAACTTAGGACAGAGACAGGTACAGAAACGGTAGTGAACAAACCAGACGCCAGCAGTGCTCTAACCCGGAAGACAACATTACACTATCTTACCTCAGTTCCTCGTCTCTGAGCATTTCTTTCACTTTTAATTGAATGTCAGTCAAAATGACGAGGAAGGGGAGTTGTTTAGGGGATGTAATGGTATGGTCGATTGGGGTGGAGATCGTGTGTGGGGATGTGGAGTCAGGCTTTGCTGTCTTCTAATCAGTGAAGTATTTACACCTGGGAGGCCAAGTGAAAGCAATTAACTTGCTGGTAGGAGAGAATAACGCCAGTATTCTGGATTTCAAAGAATTGCGAAACACTGTCTTCAGGAGCCTATACACCAGTGATCATCAACATCCGACCTGCCGAAACTCTCAGACCGGCCCACGACTGGATTCCAAAATTGTCTATCCAAGGATCTAAGAGAAAATATTGTGTGGTCCCCAATATTAAAACAACAAAAAAAAGACTGATAAAAAGACTGATTCTAAAATCAGAAATCCCCACCTTTTATGACATTGTTTTCTCCATCACCTCTTTAAGCTCCCTGCTTAGTTTAGCGCACAGCACTCTTTGATGGATAATACAGTGAAGTGTGTTTTTAAGAGCAACAATCTTTATTCTGCTCACCAGACCACTGTTTTTGCCAGCCATGGCCGGTGATCTGTCACTATCAGGTTGACTTTATCCATGGACAATCCATGCTTTTCAAAAAATTCTTCCAGTTTTCCCAAGATAATGTCACCAGTGGTGTTGTCTTCCAGTGGAAGCAATGCCAGCAGCTCCTCTTGGAAATCTTTGCCATTGAAATATCTGACAAAAATGCACAACTGTGAAATATCAGTGTTGTCAGTGGACTCATCAATAGCCAGAAATACGTATTTGGCGTCCTTGATCCCGTCAATAACAAGTTCCTCCAGAACAGTGACCATGCAATCCTTAAAAACCTCAGCTTCAGTAAATGACATGCTATGTTTGGAAAACACCCAGGCAGCGTATAGAGGTGCACACGTTACCCTCTCTTGGTCAGTTAAAGCTCAAGTAATAATTCCACTGGCACAGAAGTAGGCAGAATTACATTTTTCCTTGATGGGCCTCTGACTGCTTAGGGTATGACTCCTTGAAACTTGCATACTTTGTTGTGGTGACATTGCAAATTGTTGGCATGATGAACACATACTTATCTGTCCATTCATCATTACAGAGGCGGTTTTCCACATCTACTTTACGTTTCATGGACTTTGAGAGTGCCATTTTACCTGTGTTAAATCGATGCTAGAGGCCTTTTCCTTCCACTAATCTTGACACTGGGTATTAGCGTTGAAGCCAGTGATGGATATGACAGCCCCACAATCGAGGCAAAATATCTCAGTCCTGCTGGCTGACTGTGGTATAGGTGATAGGAGCCTGACTGGTAAAGGCTAAAAAAATGCCTTCAGTTTTGTGATAAAATTAAAATATCTAAACAATGAACATGAAACAATTTAATGATATGTTTTAGGCCAAAATGTGATTTTTATTTCATTTAATTTGGATATCCGGCCCCCAAGGTGTCTGTCCAGAAAAATTCTGGCCCTCTGCCAAATACAGTTGGTGACCCCTGCTATACACTATGTGATTACAGCATCCACCCATCCACCCATTAGATCAATGTGATTCTTATTCACGGAGATAATTGTAGATGTTTCCTCTTGCTCACTTGAAAACTTCTCATTTGAATCGTTTAGTTTTAAAGATAAATGGCAAGGCCTCACTACTTTGTGTTTTTAATCTTTAAAACCCTCAGAATCTTACTGCAGGTTTTGTTCAGCATTTCTCTGATCATTTAGAGCTTTCATCATGATTCAGTTTGTAGTTATGAGAATTTTCGTGTTTTACGTTTGCTGCCCCTCCGTTCCTCCTTAACTAGGGGTTTTAAAGTCATTGAGATGCCTTTATCTTCCTTAGAACATCAAGGGTCCCACTCACTTTAAGAGACATACCTTGAACATTGTTTTTTTTTCTTTTTTTCCTGTGTCGTGTAGTTGGAGTTTTGTGAGGCTGGACACGGGTATGAACCCTTATTTTGATAATAATCAAAAAAAGAATTCCACAGTAGTAGAGTGATGTTTCCCCTGCTGTCACAGTAAAACCTTTTCCCAACTATTTCAAGTTTCATGAAGCAATTAGAAAGCAGCAGAGCAGTTTCATGCAGTACTCCTTATCTGTGAAGTAAACTTGCTTCTTCTATGATTAATAGCACTGACCCCACTGTGACATTTAAATCCAGACTTAAGACTCATTATTTCTCACTTTCATAGGACCAATCATATTTTGTGCCCATAATTGCCATGACCATGTCCCTACTCCATATTGATTTTTTTGAAATTGAATTGGGTTCTTGTTAACTTACCTTACAGCCTGGTAACTTCCAGAAACAGAACAACCATATGAAGACAAACTGTATGCATCAATCTGGGATGAAGCAAAATGGTCTGTGTCAGAGCTGCTTGTGGTTCCTCCTGAATGTCACTGGGTGTTGCCTAGACAACCACTTACCACGCCAAGGTGCTGGAACAGCTTCCCTCCAACTATTGTTTACTGTTTCGTCTCATTCTCGCATCTTGGCTCATCAGAGATCTAAGGCAGTCCTGGAGATGTCTCATCTCCATGCATGAACCTTGACAGAGGAGCCAAGCACTCTTGGAAGAAATTGGCCCCTTTTCTGACTCGGATTCTGGTTGGTGATTTGAGTACACTCTCCATCTCTAGTGCCTCAGTCATATCACTTTGGGGCCTGTATAAAAGCACCTAATCACCTCCCAATGCCATTTGGTGGAGTTCATCTGACAAAGTGAACTGGTGTAATGGCTCAAGCTTAAAAGCTTTTCTACAAGGTGCGGTGATGAGGGTCAAAGCTTCAGATATCAGGTTTAAGGGTCCAATTGCCACTTGTATATCTGGGAAACGGCATTTCATATTCTCCTTCTGATGAAGAGGGGAGAGGATATTTATCCTGGAGTGTCTTTCATATTTCTGGTATAATTCAAAAAGGGGGATGAGGTTACTATGATCTCTCAAATGGGCTGATGGGGCGAGGTATTACTGTATTAAATACACTACAGTGCCACAGTTGTACTGGTGCTTAAAATGGGAGTTGTATCCCTGCATGATTCTGCAGCAACTCATCAGGCATAGATAAGTAGAAGCCATTTCCATTTGAATCTTGGAAAAGCAGCAAATAATTTACATTTGTCAGGTCAGAACATTAGAGGCTACATGCTGCCGCTGAATGAAGAATGAGTCTGTCAGTTCATAAACACACAAAGTTAAGGAACTGAACAGCAAAGGGAATACACATCAAAATAAAGTTAATGGAAAATGTTCATTCAAATAGAGATGGTAAATATCATTGAGGACTTTTGGACCTTTTCCCACTGCAATGCTACCGCACTGTATCCAGAATGTTTAATACTGGCACAAAAAGCCATACATTTTTAGAGAACAGTCACAGGGGAGCACCCCAATCTCAGTGTAGTCACAATGTATTACAAAATGCACAAATGTGTTTAGTTATCTTGACATCACTGTGAACATCTATTTATTCCATATTTGCGACCAGTTGTGCTGTGGAAGCACACCTGATGTTTGGATATGCAAAATATCGAGGGTAAACAAGGTAAATGCTATGTTGTCTTTGAGCTGGAATCATTTTGCATCAGTTTTGACTACAACATTTCAAGGAAACTCTTTTGTTACTGCCAGGTTCATTATCACAGCCATATCTCTTATGTATGGATGGCAGGTATGGCAGACTACACAGTCAGACGAAAACAGTTATTTTTAGCACATCAGTAGCTCACAGGTAACCTTTAAATCCGCAGAGCAGACGAGAGTGTATGTCAGCAGAGGGTGGATGGTAAGCATTACGGCTGGTTTGCAAACCCACCCTTTTCAGTTGATTTTACTAGATGTTTGGTTACGTAGAGTCTAATAGCCTTTTCTGCATATGACTGCTAAAATCAGTGTTTATGTTTGTTGAGGATTAATGTGACGATCAAGAAAAGCCAGCTCATGTGATTAACTGGGTCCAAGGAGAGTGGTGGTTCCTTCTCTGTCACAGGAGACTAGCAGACTCTACTTGCACAACATCCTTCTTTTAATTATACACTCCGTCCCTCAGTTGTGACTAGCAAAATGTTTACCCATTGTACATTTTTAAGTCGGTGCATGTACATTAAAACAGTTCTCAAAAGCCTGCTTACACTTGAGCTACAGAGGAAAGACACGGGGTACAACAACAGCATTTACATAGTGCGTTATAAGCTGCATAATGTTCTGTACATGATGATGCCTACCAGCCATTTATGGTGGTATTTCTATAGCATCCACACCCACATGCATTTGGATGGTTAGAGCCCTTGGTCAGCCTTTAGTCCAGTGAATGTTTATAAAAATATGTTTCTTTTATATGCATGTGTTGTAACTTTTTTTGTGTTGGATACTGATATGGCGGAAAACTTGTCTCAAGCAGAATGTTGGCCTAGGTCATCTGCTACCCTAGTCTAAACATCTTTTTCTTTCCACTGCACATTTGCTTTGACATTTGAGTGCCCAAAAGAACTAACCCACTGAGAAAAAAGTAGTCTTACACATCAAAAAGACCCCATCTGTGGACATCCAGAAGATGTGTTCAGTTGAGCCAGAATCAAAGTTTTTCATACATTTTTCGGGACATTGTATAGATGTCATGAAAAAACAAAATCCTTCTAGCTAGGTGCTCTGTCATCACCTGGACATGTAAATTTGGACTGACCAGTTATGTTACCTTTTATATTCAGTAAGCAGAAGTTTACTGGAAGTCTAGTCTGATCAAATTGGGTAGCTGGGGAAAATAGCTTCTATGTAAAAGTATTATCATCCATCAACAAGTCATCTGTAACAATTCATCAAACATAATGCAGGTGCTAACTACAAACAAATCTCATTACATCCTAACAATGCTGCGTGTTTAAAACTTGTATCCTTAAGTAAACATGTATGTAACGCTTGTACAACTTTGTCTTTGTCGCTCTACAAACAACAGTTGCCTGGGGCAGCACAGCACAACGCATTGGCTTTTTGAACAGGGAAGAGGAATTGATTTATAGTGTGTAACATTAAGCAGAGCTAACAGTAAACTTGGAAGTAGCAGGGTCTTGATTCTGAATTACTTGGTATCTGTATGAAAAAAAAGGGTAAATCTAAAATTTGGTGTTGGCATTCTGAATCTAATGACTACTGTGATGTGCTGTTTTCATACAAAAGAAAGCAATTATCTTTTGTGCCATAAGGAAGTCAGCACAAAAAAGTTTATTGCCAGGCCTACAACACATCAGCTAAATTCTCTATAACAATTAGTGACACAAGACAACAGAAGCAGAGCAAGCTTACCATACTCAACCATTCCAATGTCCAAAGATGTCCAAGAATGTCTTGTGAAGTATGAATAAACATGCAAATAAATATTTGCCCAGCACTTTGTGCATGCAGTCCTTGGCATCCTGTTGCTTACTCCCACATCTCATACACTGGTGAGGTAATTTGTCACAGCACACTGTGCAATCATGCAAGGCTTCCAACAATCTACATAGCTAAGGTGAGCTTCATTTTCACTCACAGATGGCCCGCCAAATGTAAAAACTAACTTCAGGTGAAAACGAATTGGCATTGCATTGTCTGTCGCTGGTCAAGGTCCAGTTTAAGGCTGGCTGGCACCTTAAATAAAATGAAACACAGCAAAAAGGAGGAAAGAGTGGTGCCAGGTTCCCATGTTCCCATTCCAGCGCTATAACGCTAGCCTCAACGAGTTCACCAACGCTAACATTATTTACCCTGCCAAACAGCCGAGAGTTCATATCCACCATCAAAATGAAAATCCAGTCCTTGCCGCGCTGTCCAACATCAATCCTCTGTCAGCGATATGGACACCCAGATCCAACATCTGGATATTCTGTCTACCTGTGCACCCCAAAACACATCTCCCCAGCTCGGACTGTCGGATGTCTCACCGGCAGCCACGGCATCTGGCGTGCAACCCATTGTCATCATGCTGCACAGAACCCTGGGAACTGCAGTTCCAACCAGTTCTTTTTGTTTCTGTCAGTTGCTGCTGGTAATGACGCCAATTTGGTTAAAATCATATTGTGTTCTGCTGATTCTTCTGGCAGACGTATGGTCAACTGTGGAGATGTTTCAGTGATTTTAAAAAAGAGTGACCCCAGACATGAGTAAACCATTTACTACAGTCAACGTTTTCAAGCTAAGCAATTCCAAATCCTTGTTTTGTGAGCCACTTAATCACAGCTTTAGTTTAGGGTTTTGACGCTGGGTTATGTTTTCTTCCAAAAGTCATTCATGTCTTCAATAACCTCCAATCAGCCTTGAAAGAACCAGAAATAGTGGATAAATTATTGACCAGAGATGTTTGAGAAGGGTTACATGATTGGACCTTCTGACAATCCCACATTTTCCACGTTTTGTGTAAGCCCCCTGGGCATAGCAACTCTCAAATATTTGAGAAAAAAAAAAAGTCTAATCATAGACTTGTTGGCCCCCCACGAAGACCGTGTTCTGAGTATTAACAGCCTCATACCACTTGCCCCATTCTCTTTGTTGTATGCTACCATGGGCAATGCTATCCAGTTTATTAAGTTAGCAGGTAAAGGGGCATGGCTAGGTAAGGTTGATATAATATATGCCATCAAGGTGATGCTGCTGCATCCATTGCAATGGCATCTTTTTGGCGTCAAATGAATGATAGGATGTATTTCTCAGTTAGACTTACATTTAGCTGTCGCAGCAGCCCTTGCATCTTTAATTCCCTTCCAGAAATGTCTGGTTTGCAGATATCTGGCCAAAATACTTGCTTTCCTTGCCCCAAAAAGCTCAATCTACTGCATTATTGGAGCTCTACCCTGTGGTAGTGGCATGTCTACTTTGGGGCATGGTATGGTGTCGGAAATTTTTTTTAGTCGTTTCTGACAATGAAGCTATTGTTAATATCATCAATAAAGGGCGCATCTCCATGACCTTCATTAACAGGTTCATCCGCCGCTTAACATGTACATCCGTCATGTGTAATTTGGCAGGAGCGGGTGTGAGTTTGTGTTTGTGTGTGTGTGTGTGTGTGTGTGTGTATAGTGTGCATTTGTCAACAACGCCACCTGGGATTTTAACCCAGGAATTAGCCATGCAAGGCCAACACAGGTTTGAAACTCACAGGAGGGCCAGAAGACGTTGTTTCAAATGGAATATACTTAATTAACAAATTGCTTAAAATCACTTTAAAATAACTAAGGGTTGCAGAGTTGGCTGGCCAGAGGGGGATCTCCATGCTCAGATGGAGCCACCACAATGGCAAAACAAACAAAAAGACACCCAACCAGGGCTGGGGCTTACCACGGCGGCAGGAAACTCAAAAAGGGACAAAATCCAACTATAAACCACCAGTTCACTGCAACCAACAAAACAGTGTCAAATACCAGCACCAGGGGAGGGCTGCCGCTGGCTGGGGCCTCAGCACCTGTTGTACAGAGGAAGAAACACAAAATTAACACCAGGCACAGTGTGGGGACATCTGGAGCATCTACAGTTTAAAAGAAAGAAAGAGAACCAAAAAAATAATTCAAACTTTTAGCAACCAAATACTAAATTGAGTATAACCTGAATTAAATAAACAAAAAAAAAACAATCCTTAATATTGAAATTAGTAAAGGAAAATAATTGAAACCTAAAGAGACAGGCGAGCCAAACTCGGCTTGGCTCAGGCTTGATTTTGTAGCTTTGACACTGATAATGGCATGATGCCTTCACACTGGGCCTGAAGCTGCGGCCACATGCAGTGACCCAGTCCACCCAGAGCCGAGCCAGGACAGCAGCAACCTTGTCGTGGTGGCCGATGACCAGAACACACCAGGACGCCAACTAGATAGGTGCAGAACTAGGAGAGTGAGCACCCAACATGCGCCCACCCGAACCGCTCGCTCCCTCTGGCTCACTGTCGCTCCCAGCACTGCAACGGAACGGGAGGATGAAGCCCCAGAGCCGAATAAAAAAAAATGCAACAGCAGATAGTAGAGGATGCTTTCTGTAATGACATAACGGGAGACACAGACGTGCACGCCGAGCACACAAGACACACCGCACAGCAGAAGCAAAGAGGGAGAGCGGCGACCAACACACCTGGTTTTAATCACCCGCAGAGCTGCCCAACAATTAACCTGCACCAGCTGGCACTGCGCCATGCAGTGACCGGGGGGCGATCCACCCGGCCACAATAACAATAATAATAATAACCTTGTCCTGATTTGAATTTCAGAATTCAGAATTCTATGTTCCAATGCAGCATGTCAAAGCCTGAACTGCTGGTAAATTATCAAGGCATCAGGAGGAAGATTTCAAGTGCTGTATAAATAGTCTTGCATTTTTGTCATTGTTTGGACCAAACTTGTCATGGTACTGAAGTTGGTTTTAGATGGACAAAACGACAACATACCTGTACCTGGTACGATGGCACTGACCGCTTCTCTAATTTTCTGAATTTTGGCAGTGAAGAATGATGCAAATTCATTACAGGCCATGCCAGACAGATGTTCAGAGGCTATTGGCACAGGAGGGTTTTTTTGGCCTGTCGACAGTAGCAAACAAAGCGCATGCATTATTATTATTCTTGGTGATAATGTCTGAGAAGGATTTTTTTCGATTCTAAATTAAAAATGTAAAGTCTCTCTTTAGAAATGTCAAAATGAACCTGGAGATTGTTTTTTCAGCACCTGCGCTCAGCTTTTTGACATTCCTTTTTTTCCATTTTGACCAGCGTGGCATTCCTCCAAGGAGATTGTTTCTTACCAGAGACCACCTTCACTTTAGTGGGTGCAGTGGCATCAATGACATTTGCAATTCTGGAATTTAAATGATATACAAGGTCATTGACAGAGAACCTGGAGAGCGGGGCGTGGAAGAGAAAGTGTGTGGAAGAGAAAGCCTCAATGAATATGTCACTGGGGTTTTCAGTGATGTTGCACTTTGGACTCACTCAGCATGTGATGCAGCCCACACACAACATGGGCCACATCCTAGACTTAGAAATGTTCAGATGTTCAATGTGAACAGCTGCACTGTTATCCTGGTCTAAACGAGTTTCAGTTAAAAACATACAATCAAGATCGTGTTTGATGATAAAATCATGTATTAAAAACGATTCTCCTGCCAGAGACCTGATGTTTAATAGAGCGTAAGTTACAGTGTCAAAACCAACTGTTCAGTTTTTGCGACAGTTTGTGGCTGACGAGGATTGGGAGCTAAATTGAGTGGATTAGCAGATTTAGGTAGGCATTTCCTGTTTCTCAGCAAACCTGTAAGCACAGGCTTTGAGGATGCTACCTGAACTCCAAGGG
Source organism: Acanthopagrus latus (assembly GCF_904848185.1). NCBI lineage: Eukaryota > Metazoa > Chordata > Actinopteri > Spariformes > Sparidae > Acanthopagrus > Acanthopagrus latus. Next base: position 23,052,561 of record NC_051054.1, on the reverse strand, counting down.
GCCCTGGCTTTTCTCGAGGGGAAAACTGTAGTGATATCAACTTTGTAGCCTGGATCGGGCACATATCTGTTATCACATATCAACGTTAATTGGACTGTCTACGTGGACAGAATGTGCTCTGCTGTTTTCAGACTGTGGAGACAGAGGAGGATTCAGAGGAGGTGGAGGGGCACAATGACATTTCAGTGATGGTTGTTTCAAGCGTGGCAGATTTGGATGTGGTGTGAGTTTGAGTCCAACATTGACATGCTTTTTCATCTCATCTGTGAAATCCAGGAGGGGGGAGGAGGGGGACAGGCTGACTGGAGAGGGTAGAGAGTTGGTTGGGGATGATGGAGAGTGGAAGTTCCCTCTCGTTGAGACTAAGGGGCACTCCTCTTTGGGACGAAGATGGCAGCAAAGACTCCTCCTCCTGGCACAACTGTCTTGTCTGTTCGAAGCTTATCTAAGGCAGTAGTAGTTCGAGGGCTGTCTTATCAGTTGTTTTGGTTTGTCTTGTCGGTTGTGCTTGGAAGGAGGAACTGATGATGGTTAACATCCTTACTCCTGACTTTCTAAGGCAAAATCCATCTGCCTTAAAGAGGTGTCTGCATTCCCAAAAAAAGTTTACCGATTGAGCGGCACATGTCGCTTTGAGCCATCTGTTCAACATCAACAACCGACTGAATCTCTCATCGCCTCTTCAGTTGGGCCACTGATAAACACCATAGTATCTTGTAGCTTGCGAGGTCTTGATAAAGTGGAGCAAATCTGTTCTTCAGTTGTATTTTCATTATTTGGGTAGGTTTGCTCTTCCTTTTTGTCAGAGGACAGTGCAGGCCAACCAGCTGCATCACAGATCTCAGGGCTCTGGGTTCTGCCTGTTACTCAATCTCCTAAAACAATTTATCTTTAGGCTTTGCGCCAAGAGTATTCCAGCAAGGAAGGAAGTTCCACTCCCCCCTCCTCATCCCGTCAGTGCTCTGTCCAAAGCCACGCCCCCACAGGGACTATTATATATTTTCGGGTCGAATAGCATGGATTAGTAAGCTTTTTCTCAGTCCTGCAGCTGCCACATAGGTCTGATTAATTTTGTTCCTTTTTCTGAATACATAATGTATTGACTACTCTCAGGATAGCAGGACCATTTCATCCAGTATAACAGAATGTGATTCTGAACAGACCCTAGCTTTAATCCATTCACTTCCACATTTACTCCAATCTGGTGGACCTTGGTTTCCAGCACAGCAATTTTCTGAATGATCTTCTCAAAGTCATTTACGGTAAAGGGAGGCATGTTGATACTAGTTAGCTTTAGCTGCTAATAGGCTTGTGCTACTTTGAGAGGCCTAATTCTGAAAGTACTGAAGAGTTCTGAAAACGTTCTGAAATACTCTATCACCAATTAATTATAGTCCCAGTGGTTTCTAAAGTCACTGCCTGTAATCCCTCAGTGAAGAAAAAGGATAACATCGGAAAAGAAAGCAAGCAGAAGCGAGAACAAGCAGAAAAGCGCCTGCAAACGAGCAGATACAGAAAGTATACTTCAACTGGGTACCAATGATCTGGGCAGTTAAATTACCCGCCATAGAGCGCCATGCATCAACTATGCCAGTTTGGGAGGTTTCCAGTCAGAATGCTTTTTTATTGACTGGGCATTAGACTTGACATAATGACATAGGCAGATACTGAATTTGGACTATAGCGACAGATGAACAAGTCAGTAGACATCTAATTTTGTGTGTGAGGGGTAATACCTGACATTGTTTTTCATTGTGTCTTTGGGAGCTTTAAATCCTACAACCTGGAGAAAGGGTTTAAACTATACATTTCCTTGTACATCAATGCTAATCTGATACATAGTGACTGAAATGGCTGAAATGCCATTTTGACCAGTCAGCCTCTCTCTTGTAGCGCGTAGGCCTCATCTGGCATCTATCATTTGGTCTTTATTTAGTGTAAAGTATTAACTAAATCTGGTCGACAGTGAACATTCTGAAGTTGGCCTCATTCTCAATGTTATATATCAACTAGCATACTTACAGTGGTCAGTAGAAGTTCATATAGTGTCCTGGCTGAACATGTTTTCTCAGTGTTATTTTCCAGCTGCTTCTGGCCATTACTGGATTTCATAGCCTGTAGGGATGGCTGCTTTCAACAATATCCGCCTGTCATTAGACGTTCAGAAGTTTGCCTGACCGAGTGTCTCCTCTAAAAGTCATGTATTAACTATTTCTGACTGTCACTGGATGTCCATATTATAGCCTGCTAGAGGTCACTAGACATCCTTATGGTGGCCTGATGGGACGTATATTTTCAACATCTTCTTTTCTGTTGACGTCCAGATATAGGACAGGTTGGACATCTTTTCTGGATGTCATTAACCAACTAATTCTGGATGTTTGTGGATGTCCATATTATGGTCTTTTAAAAGGTTTACTGTCAACTAATGCTGGCTGTCCATAGACGTCCAGGATTAGGCCTTGATGGATGTCTTTTCTGAATGTAATTTATCAACTAATGCTGGAAGTGACCTGGACGTTTAGACTGTGACCTATCATAACATCCATTTTCCAACTGCTTCTGTTTGTCCTTCAACGTCCAGAATATGATATCAACCTGTTTTGAACCTCCACAGATGTTGGTTGCTCCGTGGGGATAGGTCAATTGTGTTGTGGCTCTCAAAACAACATGTTTAGGTTCAAGCACTAAAACTTACTGTATATAATATATATGTATATTGATATTATGTATAATATAATAAATATAATATATAATTTATGTGACAAACTTATGATACCTATGTATTTTAGTTACTATGTATGGGATGTTACACAACTATATTAGTACGTTAAAATAACTCACAATTGTTTTTCTGTGTTACATTGGATACCAATATGAATCCTTCCTGGATGAAAATTCTGTATTTGTTTTACTCAACCATCCACCCCGTCTTCCTCTCTATGTGGAGATTGCTGGTCTTTAAGTCACATCACCTGTCTTCCTCCTTTGCTGCCACAGTAATAATAACTTATGTCACTAGAGTTCATAACATGACAATGAAATATGGCTCTTAATAAGCTGCTTGCATAGTTAACTTATATGGTAGTTTTTTCTGATGAACACAGTCCCAGTTATGAGGAAGAAATGTTGAAGAGTTCTTATGTGCTAAATCTTAAAGTACTGTTTTTCAAAAGAATTGTTATAAAATCTGATTTAAGGCCATCACCTGATGTGATGGTGCCATAAAAACTGTAGCCACTGGGAAAAAAAAACAAAAAAAAAAACTTTGTCAAAGCTTTTGAGGTCTATATTTATCCAGTCACTACCACGCACCACTCCTGCAAATCTTTTCTTTCGACCTTGTGATATCATCACACACAGTACTTGACACTCTTAGCAAAAGTTCTAATTCAACAGTGTGACACATTAATCAGCCATGCTGCATGAATATTCATTTCCCCTCAGTGTTTTAAAATAGGACCTGATTGCCTGTTGATAAGCTCTCACTCATTACAGGTTCTCACGGTGTGCCAACACTCAAGGTAATTTATCATTTACTCAAACTAAACTATCTGCATGTCACTGTCTTTTTGACTGTGACAAGCTGAATACTGACATACTTTTATGCACAATAATTAACTATTCCCCTCTACAGTGACCACAAATAGCACAGCGCCTTGGAAGAAAGTTGAATGACATATATTAGATCAGATTTTGCGGCTGCATCTTAGCTCCTGCAATATCTTTATTTTATACAGCGAGACTTTGACTTGTGTTTATTCACAACATGAACGTTTCTCCAGACGGAATGTGGCATTCACTCATGGTTGTTTCCTTGTTTCACATCTCTGTTGTTCATTTCAACCTTGCTATCTTTTCTGTTTCCAATGTTCGAGAATAGTCCCTCTATATGTGGCTTCCAAGTTTAGCTCTGCAAGGCTCATTTGAAAGTCAAATGCTAGCCTTCACTTTTCTCACCACACTTCAAGCAGGGCACGGTGGCTGAAAACACTTAATCAAGCCTCTGCCACAGTGCAGCAATCAGAGATAACAGGGCAGGAATATGGGTCATCCCATGCTCTGCACTGAGCTTAGCAAGTGCCACCCAATGCAGGCTAATGAGGGAGACCCCACCTTCACTGTTGTTGTCAGTGTTGTTTCTGTCACATCTCTTGACTGCTGTTATCCTTATCAAAAGACAGGAAGTAAAAACAAAGGAGAAGAGCAGTATGTAGCTAGAAAACATATCACATGCTTGTTTTTTTTTTTTTTTTACTTATGTTAGAACACAACAGCAAAAGACAACAATTCCAGTTATTTTTCTACATAAACATTATGAAAATGCAGATAAGAAATATTAAATTAGTGCACTATCCATGAACATGTTTAGGATTATTGGTAGTAGCACTGTAAATGGTTAATAATTTTTTATAAACAATCACCATCATAACTTAGCATCTTAAATCTGTGATGACTAACTTTTCATTATGGGGTGAGCTTCTTTGATAACAAAATGCCTTTGGGTATGAAACAAACCTGAAAACACAATAAATACATGTGTGGGATAAACTTACAGAGATACATTCACGGTAAGCCAAGGCATAAGTGCAAGGTGTTTGCTGAAGTTTCAGTCACAAGCAGAGGAGAATAGAAAAGTTTTTAACCTACCTCTGAAGATAGTCAAAGTCTGAGCAAGTCTCATATCATCTGCTATTGAATGTACTTGGAAGGGGCCCGCAGAAATGCCAAGAACAATGGATTCAGACACAAAGAGTTGCCACCCAGTGCATCCGAATTAGCTTCTGTGATTTTTCTTTCAAGGGCTGTTCCACTGTACCTTCCACATTTCTTTCCGTGCTTGTTAAAAACCATAGGATATCCATCAGGGTGTGCAGGCCTGTAGAGATGCCTTGAATTTGAATTCAACATCTATGCGAACAAAAGTGTCTGCTTCAGGAGGAGCGGCGGTGTTGTCCCCTGCTTCTTCTTTGAGGGAATGTCCCAGTGGGCTGCTGGGCTCTGGGGGAAGCAGACAAGCATAATGGGCACAGGCATTTGACACTGTCACTTCCATTGTAAATGTGAAAGCTTTTCTGTATTTTGTTTCCACTTGACATTTTCCCCATCCACATTTTTCTACATGTCTCTTTTTGTCATTTAATACATGATCCAGTCCTCTACAGGCTTTGTGTAATGTAAGACCCTAATTTCACCTCATTATAAAACACATGAAGAGCCCAAGCGTAACATGCTGGATTGACAGAGAAGCAGCAGGAAAAAGGAAAACCATTTCTCATACTATAAATCAATATGTATGGCCACTGTAATCATGTGCTTTCCTCTGCACTGGTTAGAGAGATCATTTCTGTCATATCCTATGTGATCATTTACATATTATTTTTCTTCTCTGTTCCAAATGTTGGCTGTAAAGGATGATAAAGAAATTCACAAAAAAGGACAAGTAGCATGAAAAAAAAGTCATTAAAAACACTTAAATTTAGACAAAGATCTTGTCTGTTACAGTCAAGCTAGTTAAGTGTGACAGGGGCAAAATAAAATACAAATGGACTTGAACGGTGAGTGGTGAGGGTGGAAAAGAGGGAATGGGAAACGGTTATTGGGCTAGGGCTTTACAGGTGAGGCTCTGAAGGGATTATACATTTATTTATAGTTGTATGCATGAATGTTTTAATACACACTGATTCAGTCAACTATGTACTGTTATTTCGCTTTAAGTATTTGTTGTGAAAGATTTGATCACACATGTGCTGAATACTTCTAACAGTTATACATGTAAACCCAACTATTTTGATTGTTGTCAGCAAGATGATACATTTCAGTACTACAAAGCCTGGAGTCCTGCAGCTCTCTGGAGTGTTAAGCCACATAACTGGCCTTGCATAACTAAACATCCTAGGGTTTTGAATACAACACTGTGGAACTGGATGTTGGACTTCTTCACAAGCAGACCCCAGAGAGTACGGATTGGCAGTCACATCTCCTGTATATTAGTGCTGAACACTGGAGCTCCCCAGGGATGTGTGCTTAGCCCCATTCTGCTCACGCTGTGCACCCATGACTGCACTCCCAGACGTCAAGAGAATTATCTATAGTGAATTATGTAGACAACACCACCATTATCGGCCACATTAAGACCAACGAGAGTTTGTATCAGGAGAAAATCAACAATGTTTGAAGCAACTGGCTGTCAGAATTGCATCACTGCCCACCTGTCAAAGAGTTCATTCATGTTTCTCACTGTTAACATCCACAATCTTGCAGTCATCTAATCACAATCCCTCAAGAAACTCGCGCTGCGTGAAACTAGCGTGTGGGAAGTCTATTAGTGTGTTTTTGAGCCACCAATATGTTTGGTCAGTGGAGTGTTACCTTGGCAGCCATTGAAAGTCTGCATTATTGTTGCCAAAGTGTCTCTTGAGCCCGTGTCAGGAGGAGGAATCACCCCATCCAGCGTGGTGCACAGAGAACAATCTCACATCAATCGACCATTTAACTAATTGTCTATTTTAGCAGGACTGAGGCAAAGACACACTGCTGTCTACAGAAGTGGAGCTGAGGTAGATCTCACAGCATCAGTGATACTGGTGAAGTGAGGTTTCTGCATAAAGCCCAAAGGAGACTGAAATAGAACAGCTACAGTGTGTTCACCCTGCCATCTGACAAACGATACAGAACATGGAGCATCTTCTTTCATCAAGCTTTGAGATTCCTGATCTAATCCTCTGCAAACATATTTTGTTTAAGGAATCCATACATTCCATTGTTCAACCCTGTGCTGTAGATTAGACAATAGACAATAAAATTAACCTTGAAACTATGATGCCCCATTCAAAATATGCTGGGGGAGAACTTGTTTTGCAGGTAGGGAGATGGGCCCTTCAATTAAAACTGTTAAATCCCCACATAAGAAAAGGTAACAAGCTGGTATCTTGTTTATGTCCATACTGTTGGTGAACAGGTTAGTGTAAGGGTAACATGCTATTTTCGGTGTGTAGGTTGCCTGTTTGGAGTTTTTTGTTGTTTCCTGAACAGTAACCAGCTGATAGTAGGAGGGAGGCGGACACTGCCTGAAATAGGTGATCAATGGCAGGCTTATTGCTACAGCCTACATACAGTGAATCTAGTACTTTTGTTGATTTTAATTGGTAACACTAGATGTTGTAATTCTAGTGTGAGGTCCAGATCTCACTCTCTCTCTGTCGCTCTCTGCATATCTCTCTCTCTCTCAAGATAACTTGGAGGGGTTTTTTTCGGCAGTGTAATGATATTGGTCCATTTCACCCTTTACTTGAACCGCTCATCATCGTGATGTTTGTTCCATTAGTTTTTATTGTGTTCAGAAATTACTGCGGCTTACAAGAGAGCAGCTACCCATTCGCCAAACCTGGCTCCACCAACACCCTGATAGAGATACACATCTTCCAGCAATACAGCCCAGCCAGTGGATAATTAACCTGTTGAACGTGCACTGGCTGGTATGTATTACACCTGTTTTGGCTGAGGTTTGTTGGTATCACCACTCTTGGTGGTCGAGCAGAGCAGCTGCAACAGTTGCAGAAATAAAGACAAAAGGAGGTGCATGATCCTGGATGGATGTCCCTTATTAACTGGCAAACACAGTATTTAACTGTTTTGCATTCAGGGGCAGTACAGCCATACAGCTTATTAGCTTTATAAATACTGCATGTTGAAAGGAAAAAAGGATACACTTGAATCTTTTTTCTTCAGTTTTGTTAATTGTCCTTTTTTTTTTTTTTTTTTGTCCATTTCTATGTATTCATTTGTAAAACTGACCCCACTGTGACGTTGTAGTTAACGGCCCCCTGCTCCACAGCTTTAGCTTTGTTGCACTGCACTATTAATGTGTGCTACTATACCAAACATAATATGGAGAGAGAGAGAGAGAGAGAGAGATCTCTTTGATGTGTTTTGTCTAAGTCATAAATATTGTTCAATCATTTTGAGAGGTTATTTAGAGATTTTCACACCACCGTGGGTTGAAAATGGGAAAGGTTGACATTTTTTAAATGGTCTAATGAGTGCACACAGTAACTCTGCCAAACAGGCAAGACAATTATGCTGTGTACATCATTGCATGTAATGCAGTAAATATTTGTGAGAAAAAGGTTTTATTTTTGCCTTTTGTCTGTAAAAGGTTGAGATTTGCATATAAATTGACCATTTTATGTCTCCCACTGCAGCCCCTGCAGCCTTTATGTAATTTGTGGTCATGTTAATGAGTTCTGCTAGCATGGCACATGGCACATGGGACTACTTATACAGTATATCCAAATGCAGACTGTCAGTTTGGGCAATGACCCAATTTCTTGATTAGTCTACTGTGTTTAAACCTAAGTCGAATCGGCAGGTTTTGTATGTTGTTGATTTTTGTCGATGTTTCCTGCACAGCCAATACTTTTACATGAACAATGATTTGTCTAACTATTAATCCAACATCATGTTTGTGCAACATTCTGATGAACATGATGTAGATTCTGGCCCTTAACCCTTGCAAGGGACACTCCCCATCCAGTGCATGTGAGATTTGGATTTGGAGGCACATGAGGGACGCCTAGCGCATTCGCAGTGTTTGTGTCTAAGTTTTTGTGCTTTGGTGTTGGCCTCAGAAATGTATCTATGTAGGTTTAAAAGCAAATGTACTTTAAGATACATTAACAAGATAAAGGCAAGCTAACACAGGACTGTGGAACAGGCAGAAAATGGCTAGATGGATAGACTGCAAAGATAAAGCGAGATCAGCTCCAAAAGCTGATCAGCTTGTAATTACATGTCTAAATGGATGGTATTATGTGTTCTTTGTCATTGTGTTATCTTTAGATGAATTATTGAAGGGGAAAATAAACTAATGTTTTCAGAGTCAAAACAGATTGGAGACACAACTATAAAAACAGCAGCCCTATCAAACAGAAACCCAGAGATTTTTTTTTTTTGTAATCCTCTCATGAAACACTGAATGAGTAATGGAATATAACTCATACCAGCCTTGTAAAACTCTGATTCCTGTGTAAGAAATGTACAATAAGAGGAAAAATGAGGCTATGCACTCCCACTATGGACACTAACCCTTCTATCAAATCCACTGACCTCATTTCACCTCATTACTATAAAAAAAACAAAAAAAACCAAAACAAAACAAAAAAAAAAAAAACACCCCAAACTGTTTGTGCATGCATGGCACATCTCCTTGTTTTCTATGGTCACACTAAGAGCAGCAGCATAACAGAATGAGTTGTTTCTGGAAGGGTGCATACAATGTTGGTGTAATGAGCAATCTATAATTTACTCTCGGTACAAACACTCACAACCTTGAATGAAAGCGGAAGCCTCTGAGACACAAAATGGAACAAACTGTGCTGGTGCATTAACAGTGGTTGGCAAGAAATTCCTGTTGGGCTTGTGCAATTATTTTCCTGGGTTGCTGTCACGGTCTCCCTCTCAGCTCAGTGAAAAGTAACAGCTACTCTGTGATAAACTATAATTACATTGTATTCATTCATGCTGTTAACATTAATCATGAAGCACTCAGGATCAGGCGGAGTCTGCTGGTCACACACAAAAGCAGGTTTGGATCCCAAAGACATGTCACAATTTTTAAGTACACATCTTGACTTGGGTAATAAATCCTTGAGATGACAATGGAGGTTGGGTTGATTAATCAGACCAAGAGTTTTATTAATTAAGTGTGTATACTTGGGCTGCACAATATTGGAAAAAAAAAAAAAAAACTGACATTGCGATGTTTTTTTAACCCTGGGATATATATTGTGAAATGAAAAAAATACAGGAATTTTCATCAAATCACCTGAATAGCACTTTATGTTATGCTGCACTGCTGCTATCTTGTGGACAATTAACCTGCACTGATCTTACCTCTTTTTGTCATACTGAACGGTGTGGTACCGACGTAAATGGTCAAAAAAAGTAGTTGTGTTACTTCTTTTTGTGGCAACAGATGCAAGGCGCTGTCGATACAGAACATGTGTTTGGTCAATATCATCCTTCTTGTAGCTGAAATAATTCTAGATAACTGATGTTGCTTTTCTTTTTGGTACCAAGTCTTTTTTTTCGCAATTTTCTCCGTCGCTCATTTTTCAGTGTTGTTACCAGAAACTCACTCCATGGGCATGGGCGTGGTCTGCTTTGGCACACGGAATAAGAACTACTGCGATTGGTGGATCGCTGTGCATGTGTCAGGTAGTCTTGAAATTAGATGAGTTAATTTGCCTCCTACATGGCAGGTCCTGCCACGTGACTATTACGCACACTTACATTGAGATGACAATGCTCAAAGATATATCGTGCCGCTTCAGTGTATACTTGCTTTTTATCCAAATTACTGCCAGTGAATTCATTTTAAATAGTAAAAAATCATTACACTCAAGAAACCGACATCCCAGCACCAGAGGACAAAATTGTGGCTCAGCTTGTTATCAAGTGACCGAGTAAGCTAAATACACAATAGACTGAGTTTTTTTTTTTGTTTGTTTGTGGCCCCCTTCTGCTTCCATTAATCATTCTTCCATTTACCTTGCCTTACAAGGTGTGTCAATCCTGCGGAAAATTAGTAATAAAACCATTTCAGATATGGTGGAAGCATCTTAATAGCCCATATTTCAAGGTTCAAGGTTCATTTATTTATCATTCTACAACACAATGTTGTGCACTGAAACGCAAGTTGTGAGTGTCACAACCTGAGGAAAGAAGCAGCTTTGTAGTCTGGTGGTACGGCTAGTCAGATGGCAGAAGTGTGAACACAGTAGCTCCATTCACACTGGCTTTTGGGTGCAGCCAATTGCCCACCTCCATCTCAGTGTGAATCTCTCGGAGGCGGCGAGGACTGAAATTTCACTACGGCCCTGATGTGAGTGAACGGATAAGCCAGCTCTGTGTATCGAGTACATGTCGGTTTGACAGTCTGATAACTACACAGGTCCGCCACTAGAATTAATACAGAGAAATGTCCCACAAAGCAAGGTTACATGACCAAACCAAAGTACAAACGTAGTAACTGTAACTGTCTTTGGCAACTTATATCAGAAAAAAAATACCGCAGATACGTGGAGAAGCTTCTGTCCTCCCGCCTGCCCTACTGACCCTGGCACATTTCTGCCTGAAAAACAGCATCTGTCACCGGCAAAAAACTTTAACTCACTGTGTGTTTGTAATGAAAATAAATCACTGCCGTGATCAGCCCTCCAGGCCGAGACTTCAGTGAACTTTCCCCCAGAAAACCGCCTCTGTCCCGGGAGTGAGAGTCTGATTGACAGGGAGGACACCGGGGAACAACTTAAACGTGTTCGGCTCTGTGCAGACAACTCACCAGACTGATATTACAGATGGGCACTAATGATGTTCTGGGTAGTTTTATGCCTTGTAGTTTTATTACCCCTGATTTTGAGTGCTCCCTTGCCCCTTCAACCACTACCCCTAGAACAGAGTTACAAGGGGTAGTGGTTGAAATCTTACTCCCATGAAATGGAACAACCCTTCAAGATCCCCACACATCATCAGTTAAAACTGAGGGTGTTCAGCTTAAGACTGGACATTTGCAATATGACTTTTTTTTTATCTTGGGTGCTTTTTCTTGTGTTACTGTGGAAATCCTGGTATTATCACAATGCTATTTGCCATTTATCTGATGGAGATATTAGGGCATGGATGCTGACAGTTCAATTCACATTGTTACATTTGCTGAATTCACCTAATATGCAATATTTACCATGTAACAAGTATCCCCCCTTATTTTCCCCCAATGCTCTCCAGTTGCGCACCTCCATGATCTAAATATCTGCTGCTCATTCATTCTTTGCGCAACAACTGAGCTCTACATCCTTGCTGCAACAGCTGATTTTTAATTTTTAAGGAACAAACTATAAAGAGGTGGTCGAGGACCTGGCATGGCTAAGGGTTGGGTGGGGCTCAGGGACAGTCTTTGCCAAGCTTGCTCTGATTTATTCTAGAGCAGCACAATAGCAGAGCTGCACTCATCCTGACAATAAGTGCAATAAGTGGTTCAAACTTTGTCCTGAAGGAAGAGACCATGGTTTTCACACTGATGCAGTTCTCATAAAATACAGAGATTATGTCATCAACACAACCGAAATCGTAGAAGATCACAGCATTCAAAGGGCTTCTCTTTATAAATGTCCTCTGTACTGATGCTGTAAAATAATTTGCTAAATGCTCGATCGTATCCAACATGGTCACAACAGACCTATCTTACATTGCAAGCTGAAAAGATGCCCTGCCATAAATAAGCCTTGGTAAATCAGAATTGCTACAAGCGACGAGGCTGCCAAACTGGTGACTGCAGTTGCAGCATGTAAATGTGTCAGTTCTGAATATTTTTAAGGACCTGGGGACCTTCTGTGTTTTTGGCTACCGCTTGTTGGTCCATCTCCAAGGGAAAAAAAAAAAATGGGCACCACTGGAATACACAGATTTGTGAAATACACAAACACACAGGTTCAAATGTTTGTGTGTGTCTGAATATAATATGAATGTGACCTGTATCTAAGGTAGCTTAGTGTGCTGTATCTATTCAAACACTATTTACATGGATCAAGGTATTGGTGAATGGGGGATTAGAACCTTTTGAGGGACACAAGGTCATTTAATTGTGCCCTAACATTTGAATCTTGAAATCTGAATTTCATACTGAAACCAGTGGCTATAGAGGCACACAGGGAAACATGCCATAATTGAGCAACCAACAGAATGAATCTCTCCGTCTGTTATGTTTTTGGAAAAGGTTAATTGAGATGTGAAATCACAGAGCTAAACTTTGCAAACTGACATTGGTATCATGATAACATTTCTCAGTGGAAAACAGGATTGGGAAATGGATATTTCTCAGCGGTGCAGATTGGATAGAGACATCGAAGTGAAATGTGACAGAAGCAGATGGAGCTCAGAGCAACATCTTTGAAGCGTTTGGCCTTGCAGCATTGAAATGAGTGAAAAGATGTCTCATGTCAAAGCTGTGTGTGTCAAAAAAAATCTGAAGATTCTGGGGTCACAGTTTGTTTGATGTAACGGTGCTGCAGAGTCTGTGGGCTGTGTCGGTTTCATGGTCATGGTCACGGTGTGATGGCAGATGAGATTCATTTAACTCAGTTGTGCTAAAACCTTCATGTTAATATCTAATAATCAATTTTATAATAATCATTGACACAGAAAGAAAGAGCAACACACTCCAGTGGAACAAGCAGGACCCTGAAGCCAGAACAGGATAAACCATGTTTGATTCATGGTGTTTTCTGTGTTGCTTTTTGTCTCATGTTCAGCAGGAGGTCGTTGTGAATGAACCGGATGTGTCTGCTGTGTGTGTAGCCACATCCAGTGCATCCTTTGAGAAGAAGGAAGCGACATTGCGCACACTGTTAAATGCCGATTTCAACTTCATATCGTGGTGTAACTAACATTTACTCTTTACTGATATTGTATTCTCATAGAGGCTGTTGCTCGTATGCAAGTTTATGATAAATTCTGAATTTCAAACTTTTGGTGTATAAGTCTAAAGATACACAGCCCTGCCAGCTGCTGTGTAATGTTTACATGGACTCGACAATGCTTTGACCTAAATACTGACATTAGCATACTGACATCCATGAAACAACAGTGCTTATATGATACTGCTTGGCACATAATCTTTACCATGCTCACTGTCTCAGTCCATTAGTAATTAGCCGAGACTGTGCCTCGTTAGTTTTGCAGGTATTTGGTTGATAACTAAATTATTTGGCAAATTAAAATTTCGAAGTGAGGGCACTGGAGAAAAGGTGAAGCGAACATTTAGGTTTTTATTTCAGTTGATCTTCTGGAAACCATGAGTGTCAGAATCATAATCATCTTTTACTAGTATGTTTACTAGTAAGTATGTGTACATATACCGGGAATATACATTGCCCTTCACCTGAGACCTAGTTAGTAATGATGGGGACACACACAACAGCGCACAGTTAGACATGCACACAAAATTTGCTATATATATAACGTAACAACCATGTGTTGGATTTTACAGTGTTACTTAGACTATTGTACTTGCAAAGTACAGAAACCAAAGAGAAAGTTATCAGAACCATCAAAGTTCTGAAACATTACAACAAGCGCCCGAGTGCAGAGGAGCTGTCCATTTCACTGATGTGCTAAAACGACCGCAGAATTTCTCAGGCCTTTTTTGTACAATATCTTATCGAGAGATTATAGGAAATGATAATAATTCATCCTCATATATATAATACTTCATACAATACTGTCCTGAAAACTGCCCAGTTAAATTGGCATTTACACAGTTTACCCACAAAAGCTCACACACTCAGTGAAACAGGTGCTCTGCAGCGACCCCACTCTCAAATGACAATAGCCTTTCAAACAAGTGTGAATGTAAACAAACTACAAACCTAAGCTGCTGACATTCACTTACGTCACATGTAGTAAGGACACAGTGTTATGAATTCTGTTGTTAGTGCATATACCAGGGCTGCCCAAAGTGAGGTCTGTGAGCCAACGTTAGCCCATAATAAGGTTCTTGTAATTAAAATGAAAATTAGAATAATCCTCAGAACAAAGACAACAAAAACCCTACAAATGGTAAGGAATGAGGAGTGGTAAGTGGTCAGGACTGCACCACACAATAGAATGGGGAAAGAGTCTGTGTATAAGTCAACTGTTCTGTGTGTTGTGAAGTAATAATAACAAGTAGTGCAAAGACGACTAAATACTGGATAATGGCGAGGGTGGATTTTGTACACTTTATGTATGTATATTTCATTCATATTATCTATGTCTCTGTCAAATGTTGTGACAATCCAGTCAATAGTTGTTAATAACATATATCAACACCACAAATGTGAATATGCTGGTGTTATTAGATAATCAGACAACGGTCTGAGTCATCCTCCGGGTGCAATCCATCCAAGAGTTGTTGAAATATTTTGGTGTCGACAGACTAACCATCTTTTCTGTCCTTTGAGCCACGACTAACAGGTAATGACAGTTACATATTTACATATTTTAAATATATAGGAAATAATAGGAAAGGAAAGGAAACATTCCATAAGGAAAAGTTATGGTAAGCATTTTCAAGATTCTTCTGTGTTCTCAGATTTACAATGTCTCTTGTGCACTTTTACACATTACACATACAGCTATTTTTACCTGGTAAAATTAGTGACCAGATTGGTAATCATGGGGCTGGAGCTGTGACATCTTGGCACTGAAAACAAAATTTAGCAACAAAAAGAAAACCTGAAGTGACAATATTGGCACTGAAACAAAATCATTGACACTCCTCTGAAAAATAAAACAGATATTATAAATTATTTCACAAGTATTCAGCTAATCACAGTTCCAAAATATCCGAAAATCCAACTAGTGCATCCTGACCTTGTTTGGATCTGGAGCTATTTTACACAGTGCCATTCCGATAAAGTATTAAAAAAACTTTTTTTCAAAGCAGTGAGTTTTTCTCCATAATGCCTCAATATTCTTTTTCACCAGTATATTGTAAATCAGTGTGCATCCTTCTTTTTAAAGCTGTGTTATTTTGTTGAAAAGCAGAAAGCTGCCTGTAGGAACAAAGCCAGTGGGTGTGTGTGAGGATCACACGACAGTGGCTCTGTCGCATTGTGTTATTGATAGGTTATTCTCTCTGTTCCAGTCATTATGAGATTCAGCTGTGTAGCTATCAGCCTCGAGTCCTCATTAATTCACATCCCAGATCCAAGCTGCTGTCCTGTTGGTAATGTTTTGGCAAGAGAGAACCCTCAGCAGTAAAGACAAACGCTGTGAGAAATCGATTCCAGAAATGACTGACATATTTATGGGAAAAGTCCTAGCAACATAGAGTGAAAACACCTTTTTCAATCGAATCAGCAGATGAATTACACCCAGGTGACACTGCAATGATCTGTGCAGTAAATGAAAATCTGGTTGTAAATTGTCTTCTACTGTTTCTCATTTAACACAAGCAAATTTGAAAAATATAATGTAGTATTATAAAAATACATTTTAATATAGTATATAAGGAGTTGGCATATATTTGAATATTGCCATTTTTCTTCAAGTGTGCCATGATAAATGGCTTGTTCATTCTGATAATACATTTGTTGATGTGCTGATAGAACTCTAATATAAAATGTTTGCATGTATTACTGGAGCATATATTTTGATAAATATATGATAATAACTATAATATTTCTATATACGAAAAAGGCAAATATCAGTCTATAGTCAATACATAGCATACAAAGCCTGTGTCAGCTCTTTGTATCAATGTATTGTGTAATTACATAAATGAAATGAAATGAAATGAAGGGGGTTCTGGCACGACTGCAATCACTATTCAAACTACTTTAATATTTCCCAATTTACCTAATATATACCTATCAGCAGACTTTCTACACAATTTTGAAAAAATACCACAGAGTGTAGTGTAGTCTCAGTTAGTTTGCTGGTATCTGCAACTCTGGTTTATTGTCTGTTCTTTTCTTCTGACAGGCTGTGTACAGCGGATGCATTTCAGCCACATTCTTCAGTCGTCTGTGTGATGTTTGTCTGGTGGACACTGACTTTTTACGCTTGAGGGCTTTTGGAGCAGCTCTGACCAGCGGACGAGCAGCAGACGGATGCGTGAAGGTAAACAAATGGACACTCCTGTTTACAAGGCTGACAAGGTCAACTCAGGCAGAAAGGCTAAATTTAAACATACTTTGTTCAGAAGTCTATAGGGCAACTCCAAAGTTCTTTTGCCTTGAAGTCAGTGCTGTAATCATAGGACTACTTATTTTGTTAAAGAAAAAAAAAAAGAGGGGTTTTCTCGGCTGGCATATCCCAAATGCAGAACTACTTACTCGTCATAAGAAGGCTTTATGTTCACACTGGAAAATGATAAACATAGTTGAATTGTTTTACTCAGTCACTATACTTAAATATGCTTGACGTTTGTTGTTGTTGATAGACAGAGAGACAGCCTCCAGAAGATCGCCAGCATCAGTTGTTGTAGAAAGTTCCCCTAATATTGACTAAATTGTTAGTGAGAAAGCTTGAGCAAGATAAAGAGAAAAAAAAAAAAAAAAAAAAAAAAAAAAAATTTTAGTGCCTCTTTGTGAAGTAAAATGCCATTCCAAAGTCATAGTTTTACTGCTTTCCAGCCATGTATTTGATTTTGTTTGAGTTTTTGTTATTGGCAGTTCCGGTTTCATTTTGAAGTTCTGTCCTCTTGTGTCGTGTTTTGATTTTAATTTCCTCCCTTTATCCCTTTCCCAGCCCTCTCTGCTCCTCACCTGCATTCTATTAGTAAGCACCACCTGGGTCTTTGTCTGTCTTTGCTCTGTTCTGTTTGTCATGCATCTCCTGTTCCTCTTCCTGTCTGTATCCCTGTGTCAGTCCTGTTCCACATGTTCCCATCCCTTCATTGGTTTGTACTTCATTGGTCCTCTGTTTTTTGATTCCTTTTGTATCTTGAATGTTGGATTTTTGATTGTTTTAGTGTGGATTTTGGATTTTGAATCAGCTCATTATTATAGCTTGCATTTTTGTTTTTACTGACCCACCTTTTTGTGTCTTGCCTTTGGGTCCTTTTTTGGTGAAGCTAAACAGTATTGGGTAATTTCCTGTAAGTATAAAAGACAAAAAGTTATCTTGCTTTGTAATTGTGAAAAGTACAGTAAAACCGAATGTATTGCTGACATAGTTTAACGTATGGATTGACTAGTTTGGTCTAGCTACCAGAAGACACGGATGTCAACAAACCAGTATGTCGCTCCTTGCACAAACACACTGTTTTCTTATTCATTTTGAGTCATACACGCTACAGTGCTGTGTTGTAAGGTGTCTGCTGATGTTGCATAACTTTTTGGGTGAGATGTGGAGCATGTTAAGAAGCTTAAAACACAGTAAGTTCTGACCCCATGCTGTTAGCTGTCAATGCTAACTCTCCATTCACAGAGCCCTGTAATGGTTGGACCAAATTTGTTCACGTCTTCGGTACTGGCAAGTCAAGAGTAGCTTGAGCAATGAAGCTGCATGATTAAATCGACTGAAGTTCTCCTTTAACTACTTTGGTTGCTGCCGGATTGTTTCTGCTAATCACCTTGGTATTCATGACTAAACAAGCTCATATTACTACTCGTGATTTTTTCCTCTAGTGATACTTTGTTGAATCTCCTAATTGTTCTCAGAGCCTGTGCCACCTCTGAGCTCCAGCTCCACAGCTACTCTGCCGCCCCGCCTCCTTCACCTGACCAGCACCTCTGTGGATCCACCTGTGTCCCACTCACTTGTGCCTCCACCTCCCACGCAGTACAATGAACCCCAGCTATACCACGTGCTGTGTCACTGCCTGAGCCTGAGCCATTATCTACAGACCATTCACCTGAGCAATCCGATAAATTCCTTTAAATCTTCCCCCTGTCTTGGTGTCCGTGTTTGGGTCTAAAATACCAGCCTACAATTTGTAACAGAACTGTCTGACCAACATGGACCCAGCAGACCCAGACACCTTTCACCAAGCCCTCAGTGCACAAGGAGCACTTGTTGGAAAACATGAACAAATGTTCCCTGGGGTTATGGATTACTGCATGATCTCAACTCTATGTCACTCTACTCGATGGCCAACACAAACAGCGCTCCACTCAATTGATTACACCACCTGCACCCTTTCCTGCACCTGTGAGTAATTACCCAATGAATCCCCCTGCTCAACCTCCCTCCCCCCATACCAGAGAGCACTATATTCCTCTTCTGGAACATTACTCCAGCGATGTGGGCACCTGTGGCTGCTTCTTACTCCAGTGTTCTCCAGTATTTAAACAGCAGCCCTCCAGTTACCCCATAGACATGGCTTCTACAGCTTTACAGTATGAAAATGTTGAGAGGAAAAGCAGCTCAGTGGGTAGCAGCTTTGTGAGACAGTAAATCTGTAACTCTAGTCTTCTTTTATTTCTGAGATGCGCAAGGTTTTGATCATCCAGTTCAGGGCCAGGAGGCTGCTAAATGCGTCTTAGCTTTACAACAGGGTTCCCAGTCAGTTGGAACCTTTGATGTACAGTGCTCAGCGTAAATGAGTACGCCCCCTTTGAAAAGTACCTTTATAAACAATATCGCAAAGAACACAAAAAACAATTTCCAAAATGTTTAATATTTGTATATACATATAAGTTTAATATAACATCTGTTAAACTTATAACATGAAAGTAAGGTCAATAACATAACTTACATTACACATTTTTCAGTTTTAATCAAATAAGGGCGACGCAAAAATGAGTACACCCCACAACAAAAACCACTAAATCTAGCACTTTGTATGGCCTCCATGATTTTTAATGACAGCTCCAGGTCTTCTAGGTGTGGAATGAACAAGTTGGAAACATTTTGCTACATCAATCTTTTTCCATTCTTCAAGAATTATCTCTTTTAGAGACTGGATGCTGGATGGAGAGTGATGCTCAACTTGTCTCTTCAGAATCCCCCATAGGTGTTCAGCTGGGTTCAGATCAGGAGACATACTTGGCCACTGAATCACTTTCACCCTGTTCTTCTTCAGAAATCCAACAGTGGCCTTAATTGTGTATTTAGGATCATTGTCATGTTGGAAAAGTGGACGATGACCAAGGGCACAGAGTGATTGTAGCATCTTTTCTTTCAGTACAGAGCAATACATCTGTGAATTCATGATGCCATCAATGAAACGCAGCTCCTCGACACCAGCAGCACTCATGCAACCCCACATAAGAACACTGCCACCACCATGTTTCACTGTGGGCACCATGCATTTTTCTTTGTATTCCTCAGCGTTGCAATGGCATACAGTTTTGAAGCCATCAGTTCCAAAAACATTTATCTTGGTCTCATCACTCCAAAGTATAGAGTCCCAGTAGGCAAACTCTAGGTGGGATTTTTGTGCCTGGGCTTTAGGAGAGGCTTCCGTCGGGGACGGCACCCATGCATGCCATTCCCCTGCACTGTACGCCGTATTGTGTCACGAGAAATAGTCACCCCAGTTTGGCTTTCTACTTCCTTGGATAACTGCAGTGAACTTGCATGCTGGTTTTCTTCGACCCTTCTCATCAGAAGACGCTCCTGTCAAGGTGTTAACTTCCGTGGACGACCTGGACGTCTCTATGAGATGGTTGCAGTTCCATGTTTTTTAAGATTTGGACCACTTTTGCTACAGTATTCTGACTGATAAGTTAAGCTTTGATGATCTTCTTGTAGCCTTCACCTTTGCGGTGTAAAGAAATGATTTTCTTTCTCAGGTCTTGAGACATTTCTCTTCCATGTGGTGCCATTGCTAACAACATGAAATGGGAAGGGGTTTTCTACACCCTTTTATAGTCAACTGTCTGCTGGACACCTGTGTAATGAATAATTAGACTGACCTGTGGTTGATTATTGTTAAATTAGACATTTGCAGTCCAAAATTCAGCCTTGCTCCAGAGACTTTCAGTGGGGTTTACTCATTTTTGCATCACCCTAATTTGAGTAAAACTGAAAATTTTGTTCTTTAAGTTATGTTATTAACATTACTTCCATGTTATAAGTTAAACAGATGTTATATAAAACGTAGTCTTGTCAACATTTTGGAAATTGTTTTTGTTTGAATATTGTTTAAATATTGTATAAAATATTACTTTTTGAAGGGGGTGTACTCATATACGCTGAGCACTGTAGATTTATATATTCTATCCTTCAGTCCACCAAGACTTTTAAGGCCTTAGTTGGCTAACTATTAGTCACAGTCACTCACCACATCGTGAGCAGGTCCAGCACTAATTTGTTCCCTCTCACACTTCACCTGTGGTTCCTGGTCTTCCCTGGCTAAAGCTTCACAACCCACATGTTGATTAGGCCACAGCATTTTTTGCCATTCATATTGCCTTCCTTCAGCCATCTCTGCCAGCAAATCTCCCCTTTTAAACCATCCAGCGCCACCTGATTTGCCTCCAGTGTTTCATGACCTGGCCAGGGGTTTTAGCAAAGAGTTAGCACTGATTCTACCACTCTACACACCTTATAACTGCACCATACACCTCCTCCCTGGTACTCTACTCCAAACCTGCTGACTCTATAACCTGTCCCACCCTGAAAGTGAAACCATGGAAAAGTGTATCAGTGACTCTATCTGAGGGTTCAGTCCAACCTTCTTCCACTCCTCTATGGGCTGTTTTTTTTTTTTTTTTTGTGGACAAGAAGGACAATTCTCTACATCCTTGCACTGATTAAAATGACATAACCATAAAAAACAGGAATCGTCTCCCTTTTATCAATCCCTCTGTTATTAATTAAAATTGTGCCACTAAGTATGAATGTTACAGCACCTTGGAAAATTTGTTATGGGGAATCCCAGATCCCACCCGGATGGAAAACAGTGGGAAGCTTTGTCCTGGTGTGTGTTTTAGCAAAATGCTGCTCTATTCATACTCAATACAGAAAGGTTTAGACTATTACTTTAATGTAGAACACAGTTTGAGTGTTTGTTGTATCATTTCTCTTTCTCGGTTGGGTTACTGGCTAAATAAACGAAAGAAACAGGAAGCACAAGGTAAAATTGGTGCCTGGTTTATAAGTCACATCCTCTGTCCCCACAGACCCTCCTCATCATCACACCATCATAAACCAATTGCTGGGCCCAAACAAAGTCATTTCCAAAAGCAGCTGAAGGTTGGAGGAAAGAAAATGGATAAACATAACAGTAGACAGTTTAAGAAAGATTTGTTGAAGTTTGAAATGTGTTCTTATTTATTTATAGATTACTTTCAGCACACAGGAGTTGAATTGATTCTGGAATCCAGCAGAAATGAGAAACGACCCACTTCATGTTTCATCCCTCCTCTGAACCAAAATTATTACAACTGTTTTCTGTGTTGGTATTTCATCTGTGGAGTAAAATGCCTGTAAAACCTCCTGCAACACCAAAGGGGATTTAAGCATTGCTCTGCACCTTGTCTGACAAATTCTCTGTAATCTTTTGTACAAAGAACTGTCATATTCTGAGTCACTGATAACTCCACCTGAATCCTGCTACTTGTGTAGCTTGTTGAGCCATCATTCTATCCCCAACTGCATGACTAGGCTAATGTGAACGTATACATGTTTCTTTTTTATATACACTTTTATTTTATTACGCTGATTTTGCATTAACTGCATTGTGCATCAACAACCACTGGGTGGCACGCACATGCGAGTAGTCATCTGAGTTCCTCTCTCCTCCCTCTCGAACAAGACAAACTTTTATTTCCTCATTGATTTAATCCATATCTATGGTGACCCTTTAGGGTAACATGGTCATCCATGCTCACAGATTTGTAAACTGTGCTCTTGGATTCACAATCCGTGTGCCTGTTTTTATCCTCTACTCTCTACTCATTGATCAGCACCACGATAGGGATATTGAGATATTGATAGTGATCAATAAACAATAAAGATGATGACAACAACTCAGTTTTATTGTATGTGAACAAAATGCTATATTTAACTAGAGGAGGAGAAGTGCCGAGGTACATATCTGTGTGCATAACGTGGTTCGCCAATATCAGTCTTCTGATTGGACTGGCCAGGTCATAAAAACTACCATTCTTATTAATAGGGGATGGGGTGTGGGTGGGTGAAATTATTCAGAGGACTGAGATCCACGCACCAAATTACACTAAAAGAGACACACCTCAGTGCTCATCCTGCTCCCCTTAATCCGTTTCCTGGGACAGGGACATGGTCAAACACAATTACATGTTTAATATGTGTGTGTTCATGTAGCAGACAGCAGCAGCAGAGCCGGGCCAAGAGGGCTACTATTAGTAGGTACCTCATTAGCATTACAATGGGTTCACTTAATGGGTCATTGCCTAATAGGCCTTCCCACCCCAATATGGCGCACTGTCACACTGAGAGCAAAAGTCATGCATACTGTATTAAATACACAGGATCTTACCTGTATTTACAATATTGCCTGAATTGGCATAGCAGTATTCACATCACCTGATTTTTAACGTTGCTATGGCAACAAGTGGCGACTGCTGTTAGCACGTATGAGCTACTTTAGCCCCATCATCTAATGAACAATAAGTCGTACAATTTAAATGTTGCATATTCAAACAAAATCAGCTACAACCTTAACTGATGTGTTGTCAGGGTTAGATTGTTAGAACCAAAGCATCGGTGATGGTTGCGTCCACAAGGATATAAGTATGCAGCTCAGCAATTCACTCTGCCATTGCTGAGCACATAGTGGTATAAAGTAAAATCCCATCATCGAGAATTTACTGTCATCATCAGGATTCAAGCACTCTGCTGTCACCTAGCGTCTACGGTAATCAAGTGCAGCCCCCCTTTTACTGCCTTGGCGTCAATGCGGTAACTCAGCGGCAAACATGTCATGTGAAAGGAGAGACATCTGTAATTGGCTTTGGGTTTTGTTCTCCAGTCACTACACAAAACACACTCTTATTAGTTGCTTTACAACTGGAAAATTGCTAATATTTATGTATTGATCTGGAGCTTATATTTTGTCAAAGGTTTTGTGTACAAAAGATAGGGAATCATTGTTTGGGAAGGGGAAAGCCTGAGGAGGGGGGGAACAAAGTGAGGGAGAGAGACAAACAGTCAAAATAAAGCAAAATAAGGAGAAAGCATGATAGTAATAAGTTATTCTTATTATCCTATAATAAGTTTTTCTTCCATTCTCCACATCTATTCTGTGTTTTTTTTCTGAGCTTCATTGTGTCCCAGTTTCCTCAAACAGCCTTGGATCATGCAGGTTGGGTTAACTACACTCAAAAAAACATCTAGGTGAGAACTTGTTTGCTTTTTTGTCAACTCTTTGACAAGACGATTGGATATCATGGGCATATGATGATGTTTTCCCTGCCTTTTGCCAAGCGCATGCTGGGATAGACTTGATACTTCTTAAGGACCCTGAACAGGAATAAACAGTCTAGACAAAATGGAAATTATGATCTTGTGCCTTCCATATTTTATGGTACTGACTTTTTTAATGTTAACGTGTTACTTTCACCTCAACAATCTCAATTCTTTTTCTCAAACCTCAAACAAAGCAACACAAAAAGTATCTTTATATTAACAATGATAATGACAAATCCAGAGTCATCAACCAACTCTGCAGATCCTCTCAGTTCTTCCAAGTGTCTCTCACCTCACTGTTTTTATGGCCTGCTGTGTATCTGTCTTGATGTACTCCAAACCAGAATCATTAACCTAATTGTACTCTACCTGCAGGGCACCAAACAGCAGAAAGACAAAGTTAGCAACCAGCAGGTGAGTACATAGCCTGCTTCTAAGGGCTAGACCAAAACAGAGCATAAGTCATGGGTTATGGGGTTATGTTCTTATTTGTCCATATGTCATGTGGTTGGTTTGTTTGTCAACAGTATTACAAAAAAAAAAAAAAAAAATCTATTGAACGGATTTCAAGGCATCAAGACAGAGGGCTACTGGGTATACAGTACCTGTATACCCTGTATAAATGGTTTTCCTGCTGTGTTTGGTTCATGACAAGCCAGGGCCTAACATTACTCTATTAATATTGGCTGCATGACTTACAAGCAAGCAGTAACTGTCTAACAGCAGTTATACTCAGGGATCACTGAGGCCCACTGAAGCTTATGCACACATGACATTTTGTTTGACAAGAAGAAGACATGAGTGGAATTTGGTATAAAAGAACATGCACATTCATGTATCTTCTGCAGCACTATGGAAATTATCTTCATTGTTTTGTTGCCCAAGTGCTTGGCTGTTACAGATCTGGTGAGCTTAAATATATGTGGTTATGAGTTGTTTAAAATGTAACGGTGATACAGGGCTGTTTTATATTGGATTAGACTTAAAGGGGACTGTTGTTCATTGGTGGAGGTATGTAGTAGTTTTTAACTGTAAACAGCATAGTTTGACTCAAGGCCTCTTAATTGGCCACAGTGAACATTAGAATAAAATAACATAATGGTCATATGTAATATATAACACTCTTGGAAAGCACCGCTTTTCCAGTGAAGCAAATCTCAAAAATAAATACTGTCGTTTTGTTTTGAGGACAGCCAGGGGGTATGGTAAGCACCATTGACATATGATGGATGTTTTTCATGGTCATGTGTTTTTTCTAAATGATAAGAATCACAATAATTGTACCTGCCACTGTAATTGCTGAGGGTCTGAAATGTAAATTATGACAGCCCTTCAAACTTCCTTATCTGAGGAGCACATATGTGTTGATGAAAGGCTTTGCTATTTTCCGACAGGGCAGCTGCATTTCAATAATGAGGTTTATCGCTCCTGCACCACAGCAATTCATCAGCCATTACATTTCCTGCATGCATCAATACCATATTTTATATACAAAGATGTACAGTATTTTCCACTTACAGTACAGCCTCTGCACAATGCTCTGTCAGCATTCAGACCAGAGGAGGTAATTGCCAATTGCAAGAAGCTGTTGAAATTGGCCCAAAAGATTCTAAAAACATTCTATTGTACCTTGCTGCAAATCAGGAGTGCTGTGAAAATGTGCTTACGTGGATAAATGCCTAAGTGATAATCTGACTGCAGCGAGAAAAGTTTCATAGGCACCCTAAAGTATAAGAAAATTAAAGAAAGATTTTTATTTCACATAATATCTTCAAGCTATGCCTTAGGGGTACAGTTAACTCTGTTGCTCCATCTCAACATTTTTAGACTAAATGATCCATCTTGGAACATAAATATAAAGCAATTCCTTTTTTCAATATGTTTATTCTGAACACTGGTGGTTCCAGTCAGATCAAGCTGTGCCATTTCTTTCTGCTACACTACAAAAGAAAATATGTATACATTACTCTGAAGGGCACGCTGTCTTAAGATACAGGCACAACCCAATCGCCAGAATATATGTTGTATATTATATTGTCTGGTTAATACTTCTTACCAGTAACTCTACTACCGTCCCCTCCACCTGACAACATCAAAGTCGGGCCATGACATGTACAAATGTGAACATTTCTGCAAACCTATGACATGTTCACATTTGTACATGTCATAGGTTTGCAGAAACTTGGGAGTGGGCTGATCAGCAACAGAAATTGGATTGTCCAGGAATTATGAAGTAGTTTAAAGATTGTGCATTCAGTGTTGTACCATTAGTTAAGTAAGAGAGTTGAGTTTCTTAAGTCTAAGGTATACCTTCATATATGCTATACAGAGGATTTATCAACACAAGGAGTTGTTTTTTGTGCCATAAACTGGTATATTTTCAAACAGCAGGGATTTCCTACATGTTAATGTTACAAATATGCAAAATCAGGGAACTTCCATGCTCTTCACTTGCTAGAAAACTACCAACACTGTTAATTGACCTGTTTAGTCCATTAGGTATACATGTACCTCTTAAAAGTAAATTATGCTCATTAAAAAATGTTTATGCCCCCATGCTGCTTATGAACCCTCGATAGTGTTTTGAATCCCATTTAGTTTGACAGTATGACAGGAGTGACACCATTTTTATATCATGTTCGGATGCAGAGGTTTGCACGGCCAATTTCTGTAACTTCTCATAAGCCACTAACACTTTCTGCAGTGTTTGGCAAGTCTAAACAGGTGTAAAGATTACTATGCAAATTCCTTGTCAACACTTTCCTCAATTTTCTACTTCATCCACTGTCCATTGTGTAGCCTCCAGTGCAATCATGCTCTCAAAGAAAAGGTGTGAGTGCAACTGAAATCTAGATCTGCAGAACAGCTGGGACAGTTGTGTGCCCACCAGCACATCTTTAACATTTTTGATCAGTTCCCAGCTGGTATTTAACACACACCATGGAACAGTAATGTGGGCTGCCATACACAACATTTAATTATAATTAGAATTGTATTTAACTGTATGATTGATCTGTTGTACAAACTGGTACTTCTCATTAAGCAGCAATACCTTATTGATCCAGTCAATCACCTCACTTGGTATCATTTTGTGTCATAGTGCATAATGTGACTGACCTTTAACTGAGTGTTTTTCACATTACACCATTCATGAATCTCAGTGAAGAGGTGACTCCAGGTAAAGGCTACTATCCTGTATCGATTTCCTTCATCAAATATAATAAAGCAATCACGCAGGAGAACACTTAGAGAGAAAGAGAGTAAGAGACACCAATGTTATCAAGTGATGCACCTCTGTTAGGCTTTCAGAATAACCAAACTCAAACAGAAAATCCCCAGAAATACTCTCATTTGCATGCCACAGTGGGTCTCTGTCTCTCACTCCAAAGTAAAAATTAACACATTTTCCCTGGGTATCAAGTGGTCAATAATCGGTAAATAAATCAACTGTCACGCCTGATGCCTCTTTGTCTCCCCAGGGTGGCATATTGACTGACTGACTGATTTAAGCACAAACTGTCATCACGTTGAGTCAATGACACTGACTGCATTGTTTCAGTAATAGCTCGTATGGACAAAAGAGCATGTTCGGGAGATTAATCATCAACAAAACATGATAAAACTGATCACGTGGGTTCATTTGCTTAGGGAGAAAACTGACTGGAGGAAAAGAGTAGGCACATAAACCTGCTGACACTAACATCAAGCACAATAGTATAGGTAACATATGACTTGACTGAAAAATTAAGATTTGACATTTTCACCTTTTATAGCTGGGTTAGGATATTTTGGTTTAACATAAAATGTATGTTTGCTGGATTACCATGAAATTTGGCCGTCACTGAAGTTCCCCTCAGGATAAATTCTGAGAAATAATACGGTGCCATAAACAGTTATGAATTTGTTATTTGTGCTTTGGTTTTAAATTAAATAGAGTGCTACAGGAACAAGTCCTAAAACCCAGAAATAAGGTACTTTCAGGTCCCTCATCTCAGTCAGTGGGTTTTTTGAATGGGTAAGATGCAAGGTTTGTGGTTAGCACAAGCTTCGGAGTTTCTACTTTTTGTTGGATGATGCTGAAATAACCAGTGTTTGAATTTAAAAAGTGTTTGTGTATATTTAAAATATGGTCGCTATCAAGAGGCTGAATGAGACAGAGGTTGTCAGGGACATTTCAATCAATCACTCAATAGCACCAATTTGCAACAAAAGTTATCTCATCAGACTTTCTAGTGGGGGCGAGGTTGGATGGGTGACTTTCATCCAGGAGACAGGAAATGAATCTTCTGTGCTGGAAAAGGCCCATGGTGATTATTTTAAAACCTGTAAAATCCTAACCCCTACCCTGACCACAGAGGTATCAAAAGTATTCACATTCATTATGCAAGTAGAAGTATAGATACTATGGTTTAAAAAGACTTCTGTTGAAGTTGAAGTATCAACTCAAGCTTTTTACTCAAGTAAAAGTGTAAAAGTACTGGTTGCAAAACTACTTAAAGTATAAAAGTAAAAGTAATGTAAGGGGAAAAAAATGCCATTAAGGACCAAAGCTTAGGCTGCACCATAGGGGCCTATTGTGCACTACCCCACCTCCCCCCCCAAAAAAACATTTTTCTACAGGCCATGATGACTATAATGTTATATTAAAATGTTAATGTTGAAAAATTTGGGATCCACTTGGCTACCTGGTTCAGCTGCATATATGCCAATTGAAAATGAACACATTTTTGTACAATGCAAATTCATTAAAGGACCATATATACGTGTACTACTGAGCATTAACATGTGTTTCATGGAGTGGAACATATGATGACTAATTGCCTATGAGTATTCAAACTTCAGAGGCCTGTTATCAACATTTATTGAAATGTAAATGTCCATCCAAGCTTAGCTGCAGGAATCTGTGAGGGCAACAGATGTAAAGATATCAAAACTGGACAAGAAAATCAGTGTACCCAGGTCAGGCTTAGTAACAATTACACTTGTATGGCTGTCTATATACAGTATATTTTAGTGTTGTCAAAATGAATGATTGATCCAAATGATTAATCCAAAAATAAAAAAAAATAACTCATGATCCTTACTGATATCTTCCTGATCGATACCTTCCTGGCATGTACTATGCTCAATTCTATAGCAAATGGCAACAACATCAAATAGTTTTAGTAGCGTATTTATTTACATATTGTAACGTGGCACCGGGACCTGAGCAATGTGTTTCGTTTTTTTTTTTTAATTAAGTGACATACTGGTTCATCATCATTGTTGCAGATGTTCATGTTGTAAGCAGTGTAGTAACCTGTTATGTAATACGCTCCTTGAGGAATGAGGAGTTGAGGCATGTATATGTCTGATATGCTACCTGTCAAAGAAAATATTTGTCCACCTTCGCCGAAGTTTCCTTGTACTCATTTGTTTGCTCTCATTTGCATGAAATGAACTTTCTCCATACCCTTATGTCTGTGTTAACAGTTTTTTTTTAAGCACAGAACATTCAACAAAGAGTCACCAATTGGCTTTGTTTGGCCACAAAAGCAGCTGGTTCTCAATGTTCTTTGAGCCAACGCAAGCTCTTCTTGGCCTGAAGATCAGCCCTGCAACACTAAACAGTCTTTCACAGGCTGCTGAGGCAGGAAGTGCCGTGCTAAACTTCAGTGATAGCTGGCACACAGCTGGGAAGGACTTCAGTACCTCTACTGTGTCTCCTAGGCACCCCAGGTACGAATCCAACCGCTGGGCCGTTTCAAGAGGGCCGGTCTTCTTCAAGAAGGAAAAAAAAAGTCCTCTTCCTCAGATGATTGGGAGCCCTCACTGGTGTGATTCTCGGCCTGACAGTCCAAGTGGCTTCTGATATAGTCAAGGCCTGTGGAATAAAAAACAAAAATCAGGAAAATTTAGACCATATGACAGTATTCACTGTCTCCATAGAAATTACATGTATTAAGACGAAGTTGAGAAGTGAGACACTTACCAAGTTTGAGGATATTTTTGTCACTTGTCCAGCAGGTCCTAAATTTGGGAGCTAGAATGGCTGCAGCCATCAGCTCTGGATCTGCAAGTGTTTTTCAAGGCCTGAAAGAAGTGCAGCAATCGAAGGAGGCGATGTGAAGGTGCCTGAGATTGGTCCTTAGTAGAGTTATGGTGGGGAGCAACCATCCCATCTGCACACTGATGTCTCCCTGAAGAACATCAAGTGCCTTTGCAACTGGGCTCATTGTCTTTGCATACTTGGCAAGAAATGCCAGTTTCAATGGAGTAAACCTGTACAAAGAAGAAAATAAAACACAACATGGAACATTTAGCCTACTTGATGTAGCACCTTCAACTGGAGGAACTGACAATTAAAAAGTAAAAATATTGTCATCTGAGACTTTTAGAAATGTAGATACATTTCTACAAATCACCTCCGTAGTAGATATGGGACTGCATATTGGCATAGTGAATAGATGTGTTCTACAGTATTCAAAGTGACTTAATCTATTGTTAATCACATCATAAAGTGAAAGACAGAAAAAAACAAGCACTTACTTAGGTGTATCTAGTTCACTGCAGACAGCTGCAAGGGCTCCTTCGCCTTGTTCTCTTGTTATTCTCACTATTCTCTCTACGGCTGAGTTAATTCCACCTTGTAGCAACAGGCCTTACGAGTTGGAGTTTGCAGTGGTCTTCAATTACTTCAGATGCAGTGGTTGATCTTGAACTTTTGTTCCACAGGCTAGAGCATTTGGCAAATGTGGACCTTGACACATGCTTGTACAATGGGCTGACCTCTGCTTCTGAAGCATCAACTGTGGACACTAAATCGAGGAGGTGGCAGGTGCAGCGATGGTGCTTGGGTAGCTGGTATTCCAAGTAGTCATCTTCGTCCAACAGGGCTCCGGCATCAACAACTTCAACACTCTCAACACTTTCCTCTTCTTCATCGTAATCATCATTTTGGCCACCACCATCCCCTCCTCCATCACACTCTCCTACAGGTTCAGGATTGTTGTTCTCGTCAGTCTGCCCGTAAACTCTGAGGGCTTTCAAGAAGTTTGATCCGTTGTCAGTTGTAGTGCGAAGGATCTTCTCTCTGATAGTGAATTCTGTGTGAATGTCCTTTAGGGCACCATCCAAGGCAGAAAAGGTATGGGACCCTTTAAGTTGCTTGCATGCCAGGGCAGCACAGGATCTCTCCATGGTCTGGGGGTTAAACCACTGCGCAGTGACACCAATGAAACCACGACGGTGTGCCGTCCAGCAGTCTGTTGCTGTCGCTATGTACTCAGTTTCACGAGGGGCAGCTTTCAGTTTTCTTTTCATTTCAACAGAGGCCTTTGTGACTTTGTTTACAACAGTATTGTGTGCCATAACATTTGTATTTGGCTGAAGATGTTGAACAAGATCAATGAATCCCTGTTGCTGAACAATGTGTGGTGGGTGCAAGCCTTCGACAACGAATTTGAGGATTACTTCATCCACACTTGCCTTGGACACTCTTCGAGTCTCCCACAGCTTGGTTTATTTGGAGGGTGGGGTCAAATAACCTTCATTGGATGACTTCCTTTTGAGGGCTGCTGCAGTAATCAGGATCAGAATCGGAATCAGAAATCCTTTAATGTCCCGCAGATGTGGAAATTTGTTTGTCACAGCAGCGACATAATATTACAAAAACAGAAACATATTACAATAACAGGAACAATAGCAAAACATAAGCACAAAAATTAAAACGGGAAGAAATAGACATATATACATATTTACATGATGTAGTGCAAAATTAACAGCAGTTTTTGTTTTGTTTTCTGTTTTTAAATGTAGATTTTAAATACAGATAATAAATATGGAATAAATACGGGTGCTAAGGAAATTGACCAGATAGTGCAAAAACAGAAGTGACCTTGTGCAGACATACCGCACAGTGCAGGGTACAGGATGAGGTCTACAGAATATTGGGAGCAGTGCTGGTTGTAAAATCTGACAGCAGCAGGAAGGAAGGACCTGCGATATCTCCTTTTCACACACTTAGGGTGTATCAGTCTGTTGCTGATGGAGCTGCCCAGTGCTGAGATAGTGTCCTGCAGGGGGCGGGACTCCTGCATCAGTAGCGATGACAGCTTGTCCATCATCCTGCTCTCTCCCACCACCTGCGCTGAATCAAGTTGTGTGTACCTCTCAAGTGGGGTGTTTCTTCTGTGGAGAAAATGAATGCACAGGCACAGATTAAGATTCATATTATTTTCTCTCAAACTACAAGCTCAGACTCTCTTGGACAGTGATCCTCAATAGGTGGCCCCCGGGCTGCATCCGGCCTGCCGGCCTCCTAGTTTGGCCCCCAAACTGTTATTCCTTCACTATGTGTTTTGGTTGGGTCAGCATGTGTATACTGGGACTTATCTCCATGCCAACAATACACAGACAGCTATAGCTGTAGACTATAGCTGTGACGAAGATTACCAATTTGAAAACGGCATTATGAGATGAAGCATAGGATTTCTGAAGAGACGTTTCCTCAAAATTCAGAGGTAAGAACAAAAATTAATGCACTGAAATTGTCATATCAAGCTGCAACACAGATTTTTTTTTTTTTTCACATCTGTGACACAACAACAAAAAGCAACAGAGTGCTCACTTAGATTGGTGTAGATTTTGAGTAAGCATAAGAAGCTATTCTCAGATGCATAAATAATAAATAATGCATGACTGAAGTGATGGACACAATGTTTGAAGGCAAACAAAAGGCTATATATTTTAATTCATGTCAAAATGGAAATTACATTTTATTTTTGCTTGTATTTTTGTTGTCTTTTTGAATATTACAATATTATTGCATGTGGCCTGATTGGCCTTAATACATGGACCTTTGAGCCATTGAAAAAAAAAAAATCTTTGTGGCCCTTTAAGATTTGTATTTGAGTACCCCTGATCTAGGACTTCCACTGTATTAACTGCCATGCTTGAAGTTCATAAATGAAGGTCACACTACAAGTTAGGAAGCAGTTTCACTGGTCTATGCAATTATGTTGAGCAGACCAGAATATTGCCACTTAAAGCTGTTTTAGCACCACAAGCAGCTGCTGTCATGACTGAAAAGTAGCATTATTGATGAGATAGTTCAGCTAAATTAATTTTTAAAAACAGCATTTGGCTGATAGTTGGGCCTATTACCTCTTTACAAGGACTTTATAGGGCCTGCCCCACACAGGCGCACTCTCATACACAGACCGGATCATGCATATCCTTTGTACATGCTTTAACAGCCTGTTGTAGACTATAGCTTTGCACAATCAACTTAAAAATACTGCATATAGCAATAATATAAGATCTGATAACATTTGTCTAAAGTCGAATTTCAAATCTCACACAGAGCCCACCAAACACACTTGCAACATTGAATCATAGCCTAACGTTACTGCTAGCAAGCTAACCATGGCATGTCTTGGCATGTACCTAGTCATAGCAAACATTGCAAACTTAACATTCGTGCGTTACTAGGTCACTGGAATATTTTGTCAATGATCGACTGGTAATAACAAACGTTCAGCTCACCTCAATGTGCTTTTTTAAATTAACGGTGACTTTTTGAAAGCCATTAGCTCATGGTACTTGGGCGTACAGAGCTTGCAGCGCATTTGAAAGGAGTTGTTTTTGCATCCAACTATTTCGAAAAATTCTTCCAGGTACGGCCAGGGATGTACAAGTGTTGGCTGGTCTTCCTGGCTACCAACCTCCTCGCTGGTGCTTTGCTGGGACATTTCATTCACGTTCTCTTGAGTCTCTGCCACGGACATCTTCCTACTTGGCTAGTGCTGCATACGTCTGCCGCTCTGTCGTTACTGGAGTGTGACGTGATTTGTGTCATGTGCAGGGATCACATACAAACCAATAGGGTGTCGGAATGGTACTATGTTTATACTTCTCATCCAACCACAATCAAATTCCACCTTATCCAGATGGCACAATTTATCTGGATAGGTTTTGTTTTTTGTTTTTTTTTGAATGATGACAAACCAAAATGAAAACAAACCAAAATAAAATAAGAGTAAGGAGGCTATTTTTAAAATGTAAGGAGTAGAAAGTACAGATAATAGCATGAAAATGTAAGGAGTAGAAGTAAAAAGTCAGCTGAAAAATAATAACTCCAGTAAAGTATAGATAGCCAAAATTTCTACTTAAAGGAGAACTTTAGTCGATTTAAACATGCTGATTTATTGCTTAAGCTACCCTTGACTTGCCAGTACCGAAGACGCAAACACATTTGGTCCAACCATTACAGGGATCCATGAATGGAGAGTTAGCATTGACAGCTAACAGCATAGGGTCAGAACTTTACACTGTGTTTTAAGCATTTTAACATACTCCACATCTCACCCCAGAAGTTATGCAACATCAGCAGACAACTTACAACACAGCACTGTAGCGTGTATGACTCAAAATAAATAATTAAGTAATTAAAACAGTGTGTTTTTGCAAGGAGTTACATACCGGTTTGTTGACATCTGTGTCTTCTGGTAGCTAGACCAAACTAGTCAATCTGTTGAGCATGCGCTTACTCCCTCACTGGCAGAGATGGAAACTTGAATTTTGCAGACAGAAACGTATTCCAGCATTTTCATTTTTCTGTTCATAATGTACATGTCCATGTTACAGCCTGTCAAGAGTCATGAGCCTTACAATAGCCTGTTAAGCCTGTTAAGCACACGCTCAATGGATATACTAGTTCGGTCTAGCTACCGGAAGATACTGATGTCAACAAACTGCTATGTAGCTCCTTGCACACACAGTTTTAACTGCCTTTTTATTCATTTTGAGTCATGCACGCTACAGTGCTGTGTTGTAAGGTGTCTGCTGATGTTCCACGCTGTTAGCTGTCAATGCTAACTCTCCGTTCAAGGAGCCCTGTAATGGTTGGACCAGATGTGTTCACGTCTTTGGTACTGGGTAGCTTGAGCAATGAAGCTGCATGTTTAAATCGACCAAAGTTCTCCTTTAGGTAAGCTGACTTTATTTTTTTTTTTAAATGCTAAACACCAACAAACTTGAGCAAAATACTTCATTGTTTAAAAACATGTTTTGGATTTTTGAAATCATTATATTGATCTGTTTTCAATATATGTATACTGTTGGACTTTTCAATGCCCTGATATTATTAGAAATGCTCGGATAACAAGAGTTGGAAGCAATCCCAAAATATTTATCCGTGGACAAATTTCAGCTACTACATACCTGGGAATGTCACATGAAGTGACTTCTAAACATTGAAATATATGTAGAAAATATCCATGTATCATTTCCAAAATCCAAAACATGTTTTTACCAAACAAAATATTATGCTTCAATCTATATTTGTTGACGTTTAGCCTTTCAAAAATAACATTTTCACCATCGCAAAAAAAAGAATACGTTTGCTCTTAGATTTCCACAAGCACCTGGTGGCATGGTCTATCAGTAACAGCATGAGAAATTACATTTATATGAATACTGTAACAACAAAAGAAAAGTTGAAACTGTTTGAGCTCTTATTCTATTGTTTGCCCCAGTACCTCTGCAGATGAATATGAGTCCTGCACACACAGTTTCCTGTTAAATCATTAATTTAACAGCTATATTACTTTCACTTCCATACAGTACTGTAGCAGAAACAAAACAAATAGCAGAGGCATGATATTAATGACCTCACAATATGGTAGATAATGTTAAAATATGCTCGGTTAGTGATCATATTTGTATTTGAAGTGGATTGGGACAATCTATTAGCATTTTTATCCTCTCAAATTAAAAGGCTCTAAAATCAGCAGTTTGTAGCCTATTTGATGCTTGGTTAAGATCAAACCACTAAAGAAAGGAAATGTCTTTGTTCTCCACATGATAAGACATATGAAGGACAGTGTGTTCGGTGACAGCACCAGCTAACAAACACCTTCATTAAAAGCTGCAATCCTTGACAACTGTGACATTATTACACATTGATAACAGTCACACTATGTTCTCATCAGTCATGGCAATGTGATCATGATATGTCTGCAAGGAACAACATCAATTTCTTCCAGCTAAATTTACACACTTATTGAAAGGTAATTTGACTGATTGTTGGGGTGATGGATTGTGAGGTTAACAAGATTAACTATGATGACCATCCAAACAGTCAGGCCTTTTTTCCAATTCTATAACTATCTCATTCAGTGCTCTACTTAATTACATCTTTCCCGCAGGGGCCAGTGTGTCAGCAGGTCACTGACACTGAAACCCTGACAGCGAATCAACTCTGCGCTGAAGACGACAGATCAATAGAAACAGCATGACAAAGTGAACTCTATCCACTTCATCTTTGATGGATTGCCACAAAGTAACAGAGGATCAGGGTCATGCATCTTCAACATAATGGTGTCAGGTTGCTGTAAAAACACAAAGATGGAACTGGGAAATCTTTCCCTATTTTCTGCTGGCAAGCCGTGGAGCCGTACGATGCTCTACTGTGGCAAGTGATACAAAAGGAAAAGGACCTTATACACTGTAACAAACTGCTGTATATTTACAGTGGATTTACAACAGTGTCTCACTGTATTTTATAATAATTGTAAAATACTGTTAAATAGTCATCCCTCACATGTAAATTAACAGTTAAATCAGTCATTTAACAATTACAGTAGATAACTGTAATTTAACAGCACAAAACAGTATTTGTAATGAATTGTTGTAAATTTACAGTGGATTACAACAGTATCTTACTGTACTAATAACTGTGCTAAATACCTGTAAAATATTTATTAAATATTCATGTTCACATGTAAATTAACAGTTAATGCTCAGTTAACAATACGAAACTGTAATTTAACAGCATAAAACAGTATTTTCTGTCAAACAGTGGAGGCATGTGTTCACATCCCTTCTCAAGTCTAATCATTATCCATCAGCATCTTACTGTTGATTGTGGGCTTATGTTTCTATTTTGATGATAGCACTTCTTTACTGATGAAACTCCTCAAACTACTCATTTGAGTGACAATACGTAACCTAACTGGCAATTCAAGAACTTGACTTTGGAGAGCACAGCTCCGTCACATCATTCCAGCCAGAGAAGCTCATGTGGAGTTCAACAGAGCAGGTAAAGTAAAGTTATGCTTATCTCCCAAAAGTATGTCAAGTGTTGTTTTGTCTGCATGATTATTGAACTTTTTACATTTCAGATGTTTCATTAGGTCTGTTTCATTAGTTCAGGTTGCTAAATAGGGCTAAGTGAAGCAAGCTCTGTAGCTATCTCGAGCTCAATTAGCCGGAGGTGTTGCTGACCCACATAACGTTTTTTTTTTTGTTTGTGTTTGTAAAATGTATGTGTCACTGTCTTATCATTTATCAATTTAACTTCATTCACTTCAGTGCACACTAGTTTTCTAACTAACTTTTTGTCCTGTCTTTAACCACGTTATCTCTCCCTTGAACAGTTAATTGCTCTGGCCCATTTCTCTCCCCATTTTTTATGTCTCTTTCTCCCCCTCCATTAGTCTTTCATATTTTTATATTTTACCAGAGATATTGTGTTGCTAATTTTATTTATTTATTTATTTACAGACACTCGTCATCGGTGACTGAGGAGACCAGCCAAACGCTGCTGTCAAGTACTCACTGTTTGCTCTTTCTTTCTTCCCATCCACTTTCCATTGTTCACACATCACACATGCAAAAGGCCTGTTTTCAAGCTAGACTCTTACACTGTTCTCGATGGTATTTTAAATCAGCGTTACACTGTTCTTGATGGTATTTTAAATCAGTGTTACACTGTTCTTGATGCTATTTTAATTCATATGGAAATGCAATACCTTGTCATTTTTGCAATACAAATGTTACTAATCTTACAAAGTCTGCTGTACAAATTAACACTTTGTAACAAACTACAGCAATGTTATGGAATATATACTCTCCTGTGTTCTATACCAAGGTTCTAAAACTTACTACTTAAAGATCTGCATCTGATTTTTATTCAAGGTCAGAGATTAGGAATGATTGGCAATAGAAAACAAAATTTAATCAATTCAGTTATGATTATGTCTCTTCATTCAGCCGGCATACATAGAAACCCTATGTTGATGATAGAAACTGAGGCAAACCCAGCTCAGACAGTTTGGTATAAGTTATTAAGTTAAATAAGCTATTCCAGTTTTTTTCAATTGCTAACAAGTCATTTTCACACAATATGCAGTCAGTGAACACATTTCCACAATGCTTACATTTTCTTAACAGACAAGCTGTACCTCCCAACCAAATTGTGGATTGAGTTTGTATTATTATTTACGAATGTTAGCACACAACATCCCACAATAGCAAAAACAATATTCCAAACCTTAGATACAGTATAAAAACCTTTGCTTCTGCAATGGTATCAGTTCAAAAACAATATATCTCAGCTGATAATAAACAAACAATTGAATAATTGACACACAGCTGATTTATGTTGGGTAAATTGGGCCAACCACAGCTGATTCCAGTCTGGCTTAGACTCAGTAGCAGGGGTTAAAAGGATGACTTTGAGGAGTGATGGTTTTGGAAACAGAAACAGAAAAAGACAAACACTGTAATGTCTGGACAAGGAAGAGTAAGAGGAAGGGGCCCAGGGAGAAGAGCAGGCCCAGTGAGACATGCAGTGAGAGGTGCAGGAGCAGTGAGAGGTGCAGCAGCAGTGAGAGGTGCAGTGAGAGGAGCAGGTGCAGTGAGAGGTGCAGTGAGAGGTGCAGTGAGAGGAGCAGGTGCAGTGAGAGGTGCAGCGAGAGGAGCAGGTGCAGTGAGAGGTGCGGTGAGAGGAGCAGGTGCAGTGAGAGGAGCAGGTGCAGTGAGAGGTGCAGGAGCAGTGAGAGGTGCAGTAAGAGGAGCAGGTGCAGTGAGAGGTGCAGTGAGAGGAGCAGGTGCAGTGAGAGGAGCAGGAGCAGTGAGAGGAGCAGGTGCAGTGAGAGGAGCAGGAGCAGTGAGAGGAGCAGGTGCAGTGAGAGGAGCAGGTGCAGTGAGAGGTGCAGGAGCAGTGAGAGGTGCAGTGAGAGGAGCAGGTGCAGTGAGAGGTGCAGTGAGAGGAGCAGGAGCAGTGAGGGGTGCAGTGAGAGGAGCAGGAGCAGTGAGAGGTGCAGCAGCAGTGAGAGGTGCAGTGAGAGGAGCAGGTGCAGTGAGAGGTGCAGCAGCAGTGAGAGGTGCAGTGAGAGGTGCAGTGAGAGGAGCAGGTGCAGTGAGAGGTGCAGCAGCAGTGAGAGGTGCAGTGAGAGGAGCAGGTGCAGTGAGAGGTGCAGCAGCAGTGAGAGGTGCAGTGAGAGGTGCAGTGAGAGGAGCAGGTGCAGTGAGAGGAGCAGGAGCAGTGAGAGGAGCAGGTGCAGTGAGAGGAGCAGGAGCAGTGAGAGGAGCAGGTGCAGTGAGAGGAGCAGGAGCAGTGAGAGGAGCAGGAGCAGTGAGAGGAGCAGGTGCAGTGAGAGGAGCAGGAGCAGTGAGAGGAGCAGGTGCAGTGAGAGGTGCAGGAGCAGTGAGAGGTGCAGTGAGAGGAGCAGGTGCAGTGAGAGGTGCAGTGAGAGGAGCAGGAGCAGTGAGAGGTGCAGTGAGAGGAGCAGGAGCAGTGAGAGGTGCAGCAGCAGTGAGAGGTGCAGTGAGAGGAGCAGGTGCAGTGAGAGGTGCAGCAGCAGTGAGAGGTGCAGTGAGAGGAGCAGGTGCAGTGAGAGGTGCAGCAGCAGTGAGAGGTGCAGTGAGAGGTGCAGTGAGAGGAGCAGGTGCAGTGAGAGGTGCAGCAGCAGTGAGAGGTGCAGTGAGAGGTGCAGTGAGAGGAGCAGGTGCAGTGAGAGGTGCAGCAGCAGTGAGAGGTGCAGTGAGAGGTGCAGTGAGAGGAGCAGGTGCAGTGCGAGGAGCAGGAGCAGTGAGAGGTGCAGTGAGAGGAGCAGGAGCAGTGAGAGGTGCAGTGAGAGGAGCAGGAGCAGTGAGAGGTGCAGCAGCAGTGAGAGGTGCAGTGAGAGGAGCAGGTGCAGTGAGAGGTGCAGTGAGAGGAGCAGGTGCAGTGAGAGGTGCAGTGAGAGGAGCAGGTGCAGTGAGAGGAGCAGGAGCAGTGAGAGGAGCAGGTGCAGTGAGAGGTGCAATGAAAGGAGCAGGGCCAGGGAGAAGAGCAGGCCCAAGGAGAGGGCAAGGTAGAGGTGTAAGAATGCATGGTGGTGGTGGCATTCCAAGGGCTGCAAGAACAGCAGTCAGTGATGAAATTTGTGCCACTATCATTGACCATGTAATCAACCACGGTCTTTCACTAAGAGAGGCTGGTGAAAGAGTGCAACCCAATTTGAGGCGGTCAACGGTTGCCTCCATTATACGCATCTTTCAACAAACCAACAGGTAAGTATTGCATTTTACATGGATTGTTTCTATTCTCACTTGACATGTCAATGAGGCCATACAGTAATGCATATGTTGATTCTTTTTGTCCCTCTAAAGAATGCAACGTCTTCCTCCCCCTGGGGGAAGAGGAAAGCTCCTCAGTGATGATCAAGAGCTTGCCATTGTAGAAATGGTTGTTGCAAATAATGCAATAAAACTGCAGCAATTGCAAATGCAGGATTACTCCTTCACAGATGTCAGGTTGGACCCTACAATACTGAGCGCCTCCTTGCCTTTCTCAATGATCTCCACCAGCGCCTGGTTCCAGAGCAGGATCAAAAGGGTGAAAACATGAGGACCTTTGTAATCACCTGGGACAATGTGGCTTTTTATCATTTGCAAGCAATAACAACATGGTTTGAAGTCCACCCAAGACTGGTACGTCTCTTCCTTCCACCCTATTCACCTTTCCTCAACCCCATAGAGGAGGTTTCAGCATGGAGGTGGAAGGTTTATGACCATCAGCCACATGTCCAGATGTCCCTCCTTGAAGTCATGGATGCTGGCTGCAGGGACATCACAGTTGATGACTGCCAAGGGTGGATCTGACATACCAAGCAGTTTTATCCCAGGTGCATCACCTTGGATAATATCAGATGTGATTTTGATGAAAACATGTGGCCTAACCCTGAAGATCGCAGAGATTATATACAGTAATTTTGTGCTTTTTTAAGTTCCCGCCCTTTTTATCTGGGCTTTTGCTGTTGTTTTTTTGTTCAGAATGCTCTTTTGTGTTTCATGGATATTTTGTTCACTGTAAGCAATACTGTAAAACTTTTTTCTGCTCTATCATATTGTAAACAGTATTTCTACTGTACCTCCTGTAGTAAACAGTAAAGGAAAAAAAAAACTGCTTTGCTTTTTACTGGAATGCTTCTGAATGTGAATATTACATGTGGACATAGAGTTCCCAACCAAGAAATTTAGTGTAAAAACAGTGGATTGCATGTTTTGCATGCATATACCTGTACAACTGAAACATAAAAGTCTATGCAGTTTTTGTAAAGTCAACAATAGCCAATATTTTGAAACCTGGTGTACTTTGATTGACTGCATGTACCTTGTGAAGTGAAAACTGTAAATTCTGAACCAACATGAGCAATCACAACCAAATTCCTGAGGAAGTTTGAGTTTCATAATCAAAGACTCCAAAACTAAGAACAGAAAGGCTAAATGGAGATGGATACACATTTTGTGTTTACTGAAGTGATTTCCTGTCATGGGTTTAAGAGCTTTCCAAGGGATCACAAGATATAATCTTAAGGCTCAGAGATAATAACAGTTGAGGAAAGAAAACAGCTCATGCTTTATGGTAGTGTGAGTTGTTTTCTTCTAACGTACTTTATGGTACTTAGGTAAAATGTCAAAAATGGTGCTATTGGATGTTGCAAAACCTTTAAAATTGTATGGTACATTGTTGTTTATTCTTTTGGTATGCTGCCTTGACAATAACATGACTTGAAGCTTACACAAAGGACCAAATTTTGAGGTCAAACAGTGCTTTAAACAGTGTTCCAAAGTGCCTAAGTCTGTCCGAACTGCTTCCATCTCTGTTGTTGGATGACTCCACCCTGCCAGCATTTGCATCCCACTCACCCTCCTGAAAACCATAATCACTGCTGTCTCAGCTGCCCACTTACTGCTACTGCATTTCTCTATCTCATTACCCTTTCTTTTTATTTCCTTGTCGTTGTCATGGCTTTGTCATGTTTGCTGTTGGGTACATACGAGGCTGCTGATTGTGTCTTGTTTACCGTGTGGCTTTGTCGCGACTTGTTTTTATGTCCTCCAACATTTTTCCTCCACATTTCTGTTTATTCTGATCCATTATCTGTCCGTGCACATTGCCGTGTGGCAGTTTGGTAATTAAATGTGCTTGGACTAAATAAAACAGCCCAGTTCAATTTACATAAGGATACTTACAGCATACTTACAGCACTTTCACTGTAATCTAACTGTAGCTGAAAGGTTTGTTTGAGGTCATGCACAAGAGCCATAACCATGGCTCAGGATGAAATAAGAAACAATGTAGTTTATTAGCACATAATCTGAAATAGTACTCCTACTAATAATACTCCCTGTGAGTAAATTATTAACTGTCACGTTGGGGTAAAAGGGAAAACTATGGAAGGGAATGGTGGACCCAACGCAGTGAACTCAGGAGGCAAAGATAAGGGAACAAACAAAGGGCGAGCTTTATTAAAAAGCTGAATACAAAAACAAATGGCAGACAAAAAAGAGCAAAGGCAAAGTAGCAAACAAAAATCAGACCAAGTAACAAACAAGCATCAGACAAAGTAGCAAAAGAAAACAGCGAGACAAAGTACAAACCAAAGATTCAAAGTTCAACTTAAACATGGCAAATTCAAAATCAAAACATACCAAAACGGGACTGAAGACTGGAGCATGGAGCATGGAGCATGGAGCATGGAGCATGGAGCATGGAGCAAAACACACAAGACAGAATCCAAAAAAGCACAAGACAAAATCCACAAGACAGAATCCAACAAACAGAATACAATGACTGGGCGAGGAGTGAAGGAAACACAGAGACTAAATACACACACACTAACGACATGACGAGGCACAGGTGAGGAGAGAGGAGGAAGGAAACCAGGTGTGATAATGAGGGGGAGGAGCACAGAGGAACAGACCAGGAGGGAACAAGACAACAGACAGAGGGAGCCAGAGGGGAGAACTTAAAGGACACATGAGGGCATGGAAGATCAAAACAAGAGACACAAGACATGGAGAAGGCAAAACGAGACACAAGACATGGAGAAAGCAAAACATAACACAAGACAAGATACAAGGATGAAAATCAAATACAAGGAACCAAAAACCAGAAACAAGAACAAAAACAGGAGACATGACAGAACCCCCCCCTTAAGGGACAGCTCCCAGATGTCCCTCAATACTAGGGTTCAAAGTCCAAATGAAGCCGGGAGGGTGGAGGGGGTCAGGAGGAGGGCCAGAGTCAAAGCCGGGAGGGTGGAGGGGGTCAAGGGGAGGGCCAAGGTCCAAACAAACATGAGGGTGGAGGCGAGGACTGGAGCCCACTGGAGTCCAGGGACCAAGGCAAAGGCGCAGGCTTGAACCTGCTGGAGGGCGACGACGAAGACGTAGGCGCGGTCTTGAACTCGCCGGAGGGCGACGACGAAGGCGTAGGCGCGGCCTGGAACTCGCCAGAGGGCGGCGACGAAGGCGTAGGCGCGGCCTGGAACTCGCCGGAGGGCGGCGACGAAGGCGTAGGCGCGGCCTGGAACTCGCCGGAGGGCGGCGACGAAGGCGTAGGCGCGGCCTGGAACTCGCCGGAGGGCGGCGACGAAGGCGTAGGCGCGGCCTGGAACTCGTCGGAGGGCGGCGACGAAGACATAGGAGCGGCCTGGAACTCACTGGAATCCGGCGACGACGGCGAAGGCGAAGGTGCGGGCTGGAACCCGCTGGAGGCTGGCGACGTAGACGAAGGCGAAGGCGAAGGCGTAGGTGCGGGCTGGAACCCGCTGGAGGCTGGCGACGTAGACGAAGGTAAAGGCGTAGGTGCGGGCTGGAACCCCCTGGAGGCTGGTAACGAAGGCGAAGATGCGGGCTGGAACCCGCTGGAGGCTGGCGACCTAGACGAAGGCGAAGGCGTAGGTGCGGGCTGGGTTCCCCTGGAGGCTGACGACGAAGGCGAAGGCGAAGGCGTGGACGGAGACCCACTGGCGACCAGACCACTGGCTGGGAAACCCTCAAGGTTCTTGGCCGGACCACCGACGGAGTTTTGCCGGGAGCTGGTGGTCTGAGAACCGATGAAGGGTCTCTGGCAACAAACGACCTTGGCCGGACCCCTAACCGAGGAGCAGGCACTGGACTCGGCTGGGTCTCCGACCGAGGACCTGACACTGGATTTGGCGTGAGACTCGTTCAGACCTCCGACCGAGGAGCAGGCACAGGGCTTGGCGTGGGGCTCGGCCGGGCCTCCGACCGAGGAGCAGGCACAGGG
Organism: Acanthopagrus latus; assembly: GCF_904848185.1. Classification (NCBI taxonomy): domain Eukaryota; kingdom Metazoa; phylum Chordata; class Actinopteri; order Spariformes; family Sparidae; genus Acanthopagrus; species Acanthopagrus latus. Next base: position 23,008,331 of record NC_051054.1, on the reverse strand, counting down.
CTTGGCGTGGGACTCGGCCGGGCCTCCGACCGAGGAGCAGGCACAGGGCTTGGCGTGGGACTCGGCCGGGCCTCCGACCGAGGTGCAGGAGCAGGCGCTGGACCTGGCGTGGGACTCGGCCGGTCCTCCGACCGAGGTGCAGCACCAGGCGCTCGACCAGGCGGGGGACTCGGCCGGGCCTCCGACCGAGGTGCAGGAGCTGGCGCTGGACCTGACGTGGGCCTCGGCCGGTCCTCCGACCGAGGAGCAGGACCAGGCTCTGGACCTGGCGTGGGCCTCGGCCGGTCATCCGACCGTGGATCAGGAGCAGGCGCTGGCCCTGGGGTGGGCCTCGGCCGGTCCTCCGACCGAGGACCAGGAGCAGGCGCTGGACCTGGCGTGGGCCTCGGCCGGTCCTCCGACCGAGGAGCAGGAGCAGGCGCTGGACCTGGCGTGGGCCTCGGCCGGTCCTCCGACCGAGGAGCAGGAGCAGGCGCTGGACCTGGCGTGGGCCTCGGCCGGTCCTCCGACCGAGGAGCAGGAACAGGCTCTGGACCTGGCGTGGGCCTCGGCCGGTCCTCCGACCGAGGAGCAGGAACAGGCTCTGGACCTGGCGTGGGCCTCGGCCGGTCCTCCGACCGAGGAGCAGGAACAGGCGCTGGACCTGGCGTGGGCCTCGGCCGGTCCTCCGACCGAGGAGCAGGAACAGGCGCTGGACCTGGCGTGGGCCTCGGCCGGTCCTCCGACCGAGGTGCAGGAACAGGCGCTGGACCTGGCGTGGGCCTCGGCCGGTCCTCCGACCGAGGTGCATGAACAAGACGTGGCGTGGGCCTCGGCCGGTCCTCCGACCGAGGTGCATGAACAAGACGTGGCGTGGGACCGCCGACTGGGGGCCACTGGCAGGTGTCGATGGGGTTGAGACTGAGGCCTGGGCTGAGAGCTCGGCTGTGGCTGAAGCTGCGGCCTGGGCTGAGAGCTCGGCTGTGGCTGAAGCTGTGGCCTGGGCTGGAAGCTCGACTGTGGCTGCGGCTGTGGCCTGGGCTTGGAGCTCGGCTGTGGCTGTGGCTGAAGCGGCGGCCTGTGCTGGGAGCTCGGCTGTGGCTGAAGCAGCGGCCTGGGCTGGGAGCTCGGCTGTGGCTGAGGCCTGGGCTGAGAGCTCGGCTGTGGCTGAGGCCTGGGCTGAGAGCTCGGCTGTGGCTGAGGCCTGGGCTGAGAGCTCGGCTGTGGCTGAAGCTGCGGCCTGGGCAGGAAGCTCGGCTGTGGCTGCGGCCTGGGCTGGGAGCTCGGCTGTGGCTGCGGCCTGGGCTGGAAGCTCGGCTGTGGCTGCGGCCTGGGCCGGAAGCTCGGCTGTGGCTGCGGCCTGGGCTGGAAGCTCAGCTGTGGCTACGGCTGTGGCCTGGGCTGGAAGCTCGGCTGTGGCTGCGGCTGTGGCCTGGGCTGGAAGCTCGGCTGTGGCTGCGGCTGTGGCCTGGGCTGGAAGCTCGGCTGTGGCTGAGGCCTGGGCTGGAAGCTTGGCTGTGGCTGTGGCTGTGGCCTGGACTGGAGCTGTGGCATGGGCTGATAGCTTGGCAGTGGCTGTAGCCACCAAGGCCTTTCTGAGGTTATCTAGGTCCACTATAACCTGTGCGACCCAAGGGAGTTCTTTTAACCAAGGCCTGATATCCAGTTCATGGTTATAGTCTGCTATGGCCTTTAGCTTCTCCCCTGTGTTAGCCTTGCCGCTCAATATCTCCATCATCTTGTTCCCTAGCCTACAAATAAGTACACTGTCTGGTGGGTCCATTTCTGGCCCAGTCATTCTGTCACGTTGGGGTAAAAGGGAAAACTATGGAAGGGAATGGTGGACCCAACGCAGTGAACTCAGGAGGCAAAGATAAGGGAACAAACAAAGGGCGAGCTTTATTAAAAAGCTGAATACAAAAACAAATGGCAGACAAAAAAGAGCAAAGGCAAAGTAGCAAACAAAAATCAGACCAAGTAACAAACAAGCATCAGACAAAGTAGCAAAAGAAAACAGCGAGACAAAGTACAAACCAAAGATTCAAAGTTCAACTTAAACATGGCAAATTCAAAATCAAAACATACCAAAACGGGACTGAAGACTGGAGCATGGAGCATGGAGCATGGAGCATGGAGCATGGAGCAAAACACACAAGACAGAATCCAAAAAAGCACAAGACAAAATCCACAAGACAGAATCCAACAAACAGAATACAATGACTGGGCGAGGAGTGAAGGAAACACAGAGACTAAATACACACACACTAACGACATGACGAGGCACAGGTGAGGAGAGAGGAGGAAGGAAACCAGGTGTGATAATGAGGGGGAGGAGCACAGAGGAACAGACCAGGAGGGAACAAGACAACAGACAGAGGGAGCCAGAGGGGAGAACTTAAAGGACACATGAGGGCATGGAAGATCAAAACAAGAGACACAAGACATGGAGAAGGCAAAACGAGACACAAGACATGGAGAAAGCAAAACATAACACAAGACAAGATACAAGGATGAAAATCAAATACAAGGAACCAAAAACCAGAAACAAGAACAAAACAAACAGGAGACATGACATTAACATTGTAGGGCCTTTGCTCTGTCAATACACAGCGATAGTTTAAGGTTTAATCCATCTGTCAATCCATTTTCTTCTGCTTCCAGGGTTGGTTTGCGGTTGCAGCTGGCTACAACAGCCCTTTTCTCAGCAACATGTCCCTGCTCCTGCTGGGGCATCCTGAAATGTCTCCTGTTTGTGCTGCCAGCGGCCTCATCGTGACCCCTGAATGCTTGCTCTTGGCGCGCAATGTACAGGGCTGGTCCCTGTTTTTCTTCACCTGCTCATTGTACCTCTTTGTGCTGAGACTTTTTGCCAAATCCAGAGCCTCGTTAATCCTGACAGCTCTACTCCGAGCTCCTGATGTCTGAGCTCCTCACTGCATCTCTTAAAGCTTAGTGACCCTACAGTGGAAGCGTATTTCAGCCACTTGTATATGCAATCTCATTCTCTTGGTCACAGGGTTCATGACCACAGTTTAGGATTGGAATGCAGATCAACTCAAAGGTTTTGCCTTCCAGCTCAGCTCCCTCATCACCACAGCAGTCTTGTAGAATGGCCATATTACATATTTTTGAAGGTTTAAGGTTTAGTATTGATTTTACATTGTATTTGCTCCATCACAATATTGCTTAAACCCCATTTCTGTGTTCTCTAGATTTGGTCTCTGATGGCTGTGTAGTAAACAGGTCAAGTCGTGAAGCAAACACATTGTCATTACAAAGTGACTGAATCGGTCAATTTCTAGTAACTCCTAAAACAACTTGACCACTGTAGCATACTAGCAATAGGCTAGTATCCAAGTTCAGGCAAGAAAGAATCTTCATCAGGCTCGAGAAAACATTGTGGTTTGGGTCCAAACAATCACATTATTTACATTACATACCTAAATTACCTACCAGCGGTATGAACAGCATGTTTAATCCAAGTATCAACCTCCTCCTTGTATGGACTTTTCATTTTCTGTACTACATCTCCTCACTCCCTCCTTTACTGCCACAATAATTACACAGCCAAATGGTTTAACTCTAGTTTTAGGCCATAAAGGTTGGTTTCTTTTAATTTTCCTTGAGGGCGACACTATAAACAAGTGTCAAACTTATGTAATTGGGTCGTTACATTTAAAAGTGTCATGTCATTTAAATTTTGATACCAGAAAGGGTTGTGGATGATCTAAAAATATAAGAGCCAGTTACATGTACTGTGCAGCAGATCAAAAGGAAATACCTCAGACATGATAAACATTTGGTGGAAATATTTTGTAGATATGTTTTGTCCTAATAAAGTGTTTGGAGAGGAAAACTGAACAAGATTAATGACACTTAATGTGATTCACTGTTGGAATTTAATGTGTTACCAGTTATCAATGCATCAAGCGTTCATAATATTACTGCCACAGTGCATGCTGGTCAGCCAGCAGACATGCCTTGTCCTGGAGTGGCAAATGATGTCTCTGACACACATGTGATGACAGCTCAGACACTCTTCAGGGAGCCCGTGCTTGTTCAACAGCACTCAGGTTAATATTAACTTGTTTCTCCACTCTATATCCATTCCTGTCTTTCAAGTTGCTAATCAGACTATAGAATAGGTGGCATAGATACATGGATATTTGCTGACTATAAATGAAAGCCCTTGAACACCAGTGGTGTGGTGTGGGGAAAATTTCCGAGGAAGCCAAGTGAGACACAACCTCTAAGCTGTATGTTTTATGTGGATGGGGCAGAAAATCGTATGTTGCACTTTATATGTTGCTATTTCATGTAGTCAGATGAACTATTACAGCGTCCAACATCATTTTACCAGGACGCTTGTTATCTAAACAACACTTCAAGTACTGATGCGCTCTCTCTCTCTCTCTCTCTCTCTCTCTCTCTCTCTCTCTCTCATCACTCACTCACACACTAAGTCCTCTTAAACATCTCATCAATTTATGCAACCACCCTCCCAAAAGCACAAGCACACGTTTGATATTGGAAAGATGTAAATTCATTCACACACTCAATCAGAAGCTGTGAAGTGTTACATCCATGTTAAACACGACTTGTACGCTCTGTGTATATATATTTGTATATATATATATATATATATATATATATATATATATATATATATATATATATATATATATATATATATATATATATATATTTGTATATATATATATATATATATATATATATATATTTGTGTATATATATATATATATATATATATATATATATATATATATATATATATATATATATATATATATATATATATATATATATATAAATGTTCATTATACAGCAGCACAACAACCTAGTACCTGTGGCTATAAACAGCACACCTGACACAGACAGCCCGGCCCATCATGGCCACTGTCCGTGGTGCTCATTTTCTCCACATAAACAACAACTTCAATGGACTCACATGCTGCTTAATTGAGGCAAGCAAGACACAGTAAGGACATCAAAAATAACACCCATTCCTAATTGGGCAGTTCAGTAACTATTGAGCTGCACACAGAAAAAAAAAAAGTGTTTTGCTCACCCTAACGGGAAGACCATTCTCCTGTCTCTCACTGTGGCAAAGTGATCGATGACCATGTTGAAGAACTTCCCACTGGCCTTAAGGTCCCCCACAACAACAGAGTCAATGGATATCCTGGCCAAGTTGACAAGCCTGTCCTGTCCACATGTTTTCCTCAGATAGTTTTTGATCCTCTTTAGACAGGAAAATGAGCACTCTGCTGATGTGCTGGTAGCCAGTATGGTGAGCATAAGCCGCAGCAGTTTGAAGACCTCTTAGATTGTGCCCTGTAAGGTCATCCTCAATGGGCTGCTGCAGCAGCTCTGTTGGTGGATTATGAAACAACTTGTTGTTGTACACCATGAGCAGCTCATTTCTCGATTTCTGCTCATCAGAGACTGGATAGGTGCTGATCAGCTGAGCCAAGTCACTGCTGGGGAATGCAGCAGGCTTGCAGAACAATGCAAATGATGTGTGGTCCAGTACCCGAAAAAAAAACTCCATGTCGGCGAATCTCCGGGTCATGTGCAGTACTATACTGTCAACAATCTCGGAGTAAAGACATCAGAAAGATGAAACAATGACCTCATCTCCTTCTTGGTGCTTGTTAACTCCCTGTCCCAGATCCTCCCAGCCACGACAACAACATTTACACTGGGGCAGAGGTTCTCCGACTGCCTGGACTGTTTCCTCATAGATGCCAGTTAATGTCTCACTGTTCATGCTGTTGATTCAATCTTGGCATTTTATTATGGCCACCATCTTGCTTTGCAGAACCTGAAAAAGTGGTTCTGTGAGGCCGAAAATGGACTGAAAGACCCCGAGCAGGAAGGAGAAATCAAAATCCTCAATTTTTTGTTTCAAGGCCCAACTTTGCGCAATAGTGTCCTTGTCCCATCCCGGTTCTGTCATGATCCTGTCAGAAGCCACATAGAGCGTTGTGCGTCCCTCATGGATGGCATGTACTGCACGGCTTTTAAAGTTCCATCTCACCTTTTAGCTCTTTTGCATCTCTATCTGCGCTGACATCATAAAAGCCTAGAAAACGTTCACACACATTGCCTCTCTCATTTACATATCTCATTATGACGTTGAGTTGGCACTTGTTGGATATGTCTGACGTGTCATACACTTGGGCAGCAATGAAAAGGAATCTGCGTATTTCTTTATCAGTCTCATCCTGGATAATGTGAACGATGCTTTCGATGACGTCATTTTGTATGGTGTTTGACATACCACTGAAGATTGTTCACAAGCCCAAGTGCTTTGCAAGAGTGTTGTCAAACTCTGCAAAAGCAGGTATCAACTTGACTTTTTGCCAAATCCAGAGCCTCGTAATCCTGACTTGTCCAAACAGCTTCAGTTTAACAGCACAGTCGATGTGATTCTTTTTGATTTGCCGTGCCTTTCAATTGCCCGAGACAGGTTGGCAAGGTCGGTGGATCCTGTGGTAACCCAGAAATTGTTCAGTGCTCAGGAACCTTTGTTAAAAAGGAGACAGGACCAGCAAAATAGCCACTAAAGATTGGTGCTACCAGCTAACCCCTCGGTGCAGCCGTAATTCTCCTCACTGACAGTCTGAAAACCTTTCTTCCTCTCAGTACGGAGCTCTAGTTCTGGTGTTGGCCTGCCATCTGATTTAATTCAGAGTTGCCGCTGTAGAGGCAGTTTAGTAAAATTATTTTTTACCAAATACTCCAAATTTCAACCCTTCATACCTGCGTTTAATAATTTTGCTATCTTACCAAGATATGAACACAAGGCAATAATTCTTCCGTTATTTATTTCAGTGACATTGATGATAACATACTATACATATGATTAGCCATGATGCCAACGAGTTGGTGGCTTCCCTTGACACTGTCCTGACCAATCATAGGGGAGCAGTGTCGTGACAATAACCTCACCTGATTGGTTAATCATTCTTTCTTTTCTCCAAGGGAGGCCAACTCAGCTTTGCCTCTTCACAGACAACAGAGTGTAGTACCATGTTTTCAACGCTAATACACCACATAACATGTAGAGGGGCGCTGTTTTACACATCATAAAACGCTCAGTAATTACAGTTTTTTTCCAATTGATAAAACACAATTTTGCAAACTAGGCCGGTTTTATCAACATACCTAACACAATTCACAAAAACACACACCCAAACTGCCAAATGCATCAGATATCCTGCAAAATGAAGCACTGCAATGACTAATTGTAGTATACTGCAACCAAAACTACATAAAGCATTATCAAACTTCTGAACCTGATGGCGCACACTTCATTCATAATACAGAGTTTTATCTAACTAACTACACTCTGTTGGGTATAATGAAAAGCACTCTCATCTTTAGTATGCGTTGCCACACTACCAACATAGTTCAAACTGTAGAGAATTCTTCAGATTGTTCAAATGCACAGAAATATTTGCATATACACACACATACTATTGAAATAGTTTTTTTTGTTTGTTTGTTTTTCACCAAACAAGTTAGTGCAACACATGCACAGCAGATTTGTTTACATAGGAGTGAACATAAATATGCTCACAAAACAGAAAACTGAAAAAGAAAATCTACCAGCTCTACCCCTTCCTCTTACTCTTCCTCACCCTCTTCCTCTTCCTCTCTCTGAAACGTCTAACATTGTTGTTGGGGGGGTGGGGGGGGGTGGGGGGTCTCCTGATCTCCTGATTGAAGAGGTAATTTAAACAGCACGATAGTTACATGTTAAGTGGCAGAGCAACCGCCTCATTGTTTCTCCACTGTGAACAATTTGAACTGGACAGCTAAAAGTATTTGCACGCATCAGACTTTACACTACAGTACACACTCTTGCTGTGATCTGTTGGCAGAGCTGCGGCTGTTACACGGCATTTATCGTATTTCTTTGCTTGTTTTCTCTTAATCTCTTTCCTGAGGTGTATTTGAGCTAATATAAATAATACATTGTAGCCCTCTGGGTGTTGCTTTAAGTAGATTTGAAAGAAATTCTAAACATAGATCAATGATACAGTGGGCAAGAGAGGCACCGCTGACATGTTTCCAACCCTCTGCGTCGATAGAAAACAGAGGGAAAGCAAAGAAAGGGGAAGAGACGGGGCACAAGAGACTTCCACTTCACCTACAGAGTTCAACAGCTACAAGACAGCTGCCAGGGATCCTTTTCTGCTCAAGATCACTAGAGGACAAAAAAAAACATCCTGCCTGACGTCCAACTGCTGAAGACATATCAATGGATTCACTTTGACAGGAGTCAATGAAGATAAGAATCAGCAACAAATAAGAACAACTCTTTATATTCTCTTTTCCTGCAGAGATTTACCACTCAGACGTGTAGGCTTAGGTCTGTGTTGTTATTCCACTTCATAAGTAACATTTGGTAAACAAAAACTACAGTCTGATCTCTTGTATAGTACCAATTTGTTTTGCAAATAACCCTTTTACTGTCATGATTACACTCCCTAGCAATGTTTTATTGAGGTTGATGCAACCTCTTCAGTTAAGGGAAAGATTGTTGTTTGGTTGAACAATGAGAAAGCAAACATTTTGTTTCTTATATGGTCAATGTATTGCCGAGCATGTGGCAAAGAAATGGTTTCACCCTAAACTTTACTGCATATATGGTTTTAGGAGGAAATAAAGGGAAAAAATGTTATGTTGTTATATAAATTGATATTATAATCCACATGCATCAGTCAGAGCCCACAGGATGAGAAGGTAACCAGAACAGAGCAGACGGATAGGAAATATGATCAATATAATTCTGCTTTTTTTCAAAAAATGCTTACTTTTAGTTCACTTTATTTTTTGTGAATAACTGGATAATTTTAGCTCAATACAACTGAAACTAAAACACTCAACTGACGCTTGCGGATGGCAGCCGACCCCACCTGCACTTATGAAGCATCAGTATTTGACAAGCTGAGGATGAGGCTCAAAAATCAACTTAATCTTACAAAAAGGGGTTTTAAGTAATGACCCCTATCAGTCTCATTATAAATGTTATATACCTTTTTTTTTTTTTTTTTTTTTTTCAATTGTATTTCATTATCCTGACAATAAACATCACAAACTGACAGGGTTCGTGTACGGCCCTGGACAGGAAAGTTCTGCTAGGGGGGAAGTTTAAACTGCTCAGAACATAGTTGAAACAGATCTACCAGGCATCTGTACTGACGCTGATGAGGTCTGTTCAGAGAGCCCAAACCACCACACAGCTGAACAGCTTCTTTCCTCGGGCAGTGAGACGTCTGAATGCATCAACTCTCCATCCAAATAGTTGGTTTAGTTTTTTGGTGATGATGTGGGGTAAAGGGACTTAAACTCACTTTTGTTTTGGAACCCTGGTGACGCAAAATGATAAATAAATAAACCTAAGCCTACATAACCTACATTAGGTACTGGGCACTTCAGTGTAAATCATATGTAGTCAATAATCATAATTGATATATAAAAGTAGCTAGTAACTGTAGCTCTTAAATAAATCTGCTGCAACAAATGCCCTTCTGAAATGTATTTGAGACAGAAGCATCACCTGGGAATACTCAGATACATCAGTGTAGTACCTAAGCTGGGAAAATGTTCCACAACCGGGGGATGTTAATTTAATAGATAGAACAGATTGATTCAGGAACCTATTGTGACATTCACAACTATATTCATAGTTTTTTTTTTCTTTTTCTTTTTTTTTTCCTGACTCCGGACAGACAGGAGTAATGTCCCTCACTGTGTCAGTGTTGCAACGCGGAAGTGAGCTCTCTGATATTTGAAGGTCAAACACGATGCAGCCTGTAGTTTTGGTGTCGTACAGGAAACATTCTATAGCTTTTTTTTTTTTTTTTTTTTTTTTGCACGACGCTTACAGTAACTGACTTGTTTCAACGGGCTGACACGCACCATAAAAACAAGGTCGCCTATTGCCCTGATAGGCTACTTTGTCAGTGTGGACACTAAACACCTATAAGCACACACACTAATCCGTGGTCGGTCCTTAATCTCCTGCAGACAACAAGGGAGGTTACACGCTGCGGGCCGTGCCAAAGTGGCTCCCTCGCGCGTAATCATCGCTGTAGTCTCAGCCCGGTGTCTGTTTGCGTGCAGCCGCTGTGGCTCTAGCTGACCTGCCTCCTCTGCCTCTCCTCACGGTGGGCTCCGTCATACTCCACGGTGAGTTGTGCCATCTAGGGTTGGGGTCCACCGCTCTATTGCGGTCTTTCGAGCGCAGAGACTTCGCACCGAGGGTCGCAACTCTCCATCACCCCCTGGCTCTCGGACTAACAGATAACTCTTGAGTTATTAACTTTCTTTCGGATGTGATTATTTCATCTTTTAAAAAAAAAAAAAAAAAAAAAAAAAACTTTCGTTTTGTTTTGGATGGCCGATTAGGAGCTAGAGAGAACCAAGCACATATTGTGCTTTCCCAGACAAGTAACTCTACAGCACCGCGGGGAGAAAATTGGAATAAGAAAAAAAAAAAAAAACATGTAGCAGCGCTCTCTTAAACAACCGCCTGGAAATACATAGACGAGCCCACACAGCAGCGAGCTGGTTATTTTTACTTGGAGCGGAAACTACAAACATGCTGTGAAGCTCCTCGTCGCAGCTTGGCTCCCGGCAAAAGCGCAGGTTTCCAGAGCATCTGCTGGTGGGAAAAATTAGTGAAGGAGAGAAGCGCGAGAGAAGAGGAGGAAGAAGAAGAAGAAGAAGAAGAAGAAGAAGAAGAAGAAGGAGCGATGTGCGGCTCGGTAGGCAGCTGGTGTTGCATTTCGTCTCCTGGAATTAGTGGATGAATGGGAAGGGAGCGGCTGTAGCCTCGATCCAAGGAAACAGAATTTACTGTACAGAGCCTGCGGTGGCACACAATGGATACTTGTCCTTCTGTGAAGGTAAGAAATACCAGGAATTGTCTGATACACAGGAGTAGTGACTGCCCTGCACTCCGCACACGTTATGTGAACAGTTTGTAATTTATTTGGTTGTTTTTTCATCTGTATGTGCTGCATGTTTTTGGTTTGGTTTACCTCTAACTAGGCTGCCTGACGCACTGTATGCGATTTAACTGCAAAAGATAGCCTCTGAGGTGTGCAGGGTGGGTTTTATACTGCGTCCGCTGAGAGCCGGAGTGTCAGTGGGCTGAGGGGTGGCTCACTCTCTCGGACGACTGCAGGTATCCGCGGAAAGTAACCCGCTCGCCGGTGAATCCGCTCAGCGCTCGAGGAGCTCCGAGGTGACTGTTGTTCTCATTTTGGATTGTCACGCAATGTGGGGAAGGTTGCAGCAGTTGCACTGGAAGCCGAGAGGTTGGATAGCTGTGCCCGGCGCATACTAATACTTGGTGTGTATAAACGTGCGTTTTTTTGTGGGTGTGCCAACGTGTGTATTGTCTTGTGTGTGTGTGTGTGTGTGTGTGTGTGTGTCTGTGTGTGTGTGTGTGTGTGTGTGTGTGTGTGTGTGTGTGTGTGTGTGTGTGTGAGGGAGAGAGAAAGACAGAGAGAGAACGGATTGGAAGATTAGCCTACTCTTTCCAAAATGTTCCCCTGTGATGACAGTGGGGTTAAACGGTTAAACTCCATTTAAGTTGCACGAATGGACTGCTGTGTGTGTGTGTGCGTGTGCGCGCGTGCATGAGCAGATTATATGATATGTCTCCTATGTGCTGATTATTTGATTAAACTAACAGTGGCATATACGCCCATGCGCGCGCGCGCGTGTCTGGTTAAGGGATCGATGGCCGTCATGAGGCACCGCGGGCAGCAGTGTAACGCCACCGCCTGCTGTAATCACCACCCTCTTGTGGATTACAAGTGGTAGCATGGCACTGGCGGGATCGCAGTAAGAAATCCGAGTGTAGCGGCGGAGAGAGCCGCTCGGTCACTTCAGCACCGCGGACAGCGCACAGAAGTATGAAGCTGCAGTGGGGAGGAACGGTTCGACTCCCACACAATGTGTATGGGCATTTACTGACGTATAAATACGGCCGGTGTCCTCCTAAACAGAATTTAGTGTGTGTAGGTTTATGTGTGTATTTGTTTTCTGAGAGCACCAGGAGTGTTTTATTCATGAAAACTGAATTATCATGACGCAACACGACTCATCGACAAGTGCGCTCGTCTAAATATACCCTGCCTTAATGTTTTGTCATTGTGATTTATTCCAGCTGTTCTCACTGTCCCAGTCTGCAACTTAAGTCTGTGCCCAGAAACAGCTCATGCAAAAAAAAAACAACAAAGAGCCATAACCTTGTCCTTTTTTGTGTAATTACTTACAGCAATGGCTTCAACACAAAAGAGAACGTGAACATAAAATTACTTTTTGAAGTTAGCAGGCCTGTCATCCAATTTCTACATCATTTCTTACAGGTGCAACATGTAAGAATTTTAGTTTAGAACATCAACCAGCCCACAGTTACCAAGAGAACGCAAAGAAACAGTGTTAACATTTGGTGGCTAGTTCTTCCACCTGACGTATGTAAGTCTAATATTCCCTTTGTGTTAGCTCCGTTTTGGTCTCTACAGACTCCAGAGGGAAATTCCTGTCTCTTAGCTACTAAACGCTCCGCTTTGTTCACCATCGAGCTTTTAACTGTGCCGACTGGAAGCGTCTGCCCGCTGTGGCCAGAATAGATCCTGGGAGAGCAGTGAGAGTGAAGCAAAATGGTAAAGTTGTGGGCGGACTGCTAAGCCATAACTATGACATTAATAACATATAACATGACTAAACAACCCACTAACTCTGGCCAGACTCTGGCTCACATGTCATTAAAGAGAAGTAAGAAGAGCACGGTAAAAAACACAAACACAGAAATCTTTCATGTTTAAAAAAACTGAAGTGAACGGTTGTTACTTTAAAGACAATAGAGTCAAATCAAAATCCCTCAATGGGCTTTACAATCTGTACAGAGAACAACATCTTCTGTCTTTAGACTCTTGATTTGAGTGAGGAAAAACTTGCCTTGTTGATGGAAAAAAAATGAAAAATTTAACAGGGTAAATAAAAGAAAATGATAGAAGAAATCTCAGGAAGAGCCGCAGAGGAGGGATCCCTCTCCCAGGACGGACTGACATGCACTAGGTGTTACATTTACCGAAAAGAGCAACAAATCACAGTTTACAAGACAGAATTGTACATGGACAGAATATGTTCTGTTTTGTGTTCGTGTGTGACGTAATCGCTTATAGTAAGAACTTGAGTAAGGAAATCTTTTTTCAGGGGCCTTTAAGTGGAATTCAAGTTGAGAGAGATTTAAGGGGAAAAGTCTAGTTTAGTTTACAATTGAACATTGTAATGCTTTCTTTGTACAGTTAGACAAAATAATAGTGATGACATCAGGATTATAATGATGTCATCAGTTGCTTTATTGGAAATGGAGGATCCAGTGTTTCAGCTGCTGGAGCTCTACAGACTTGAGGCTAAAAGTCCCGATATGTTTGTCTCTGTTGCTTCAAATCTGACCATTCTTTTTTCAAAAAAAATCTATTTCTAATAACTCCCCCAAATTTAACTAAGTGTGATACCAAATTGCTGGAATACGCCTTTCAAATACTTCATTTCAAATATCAGTGTACTGTAATGCGCATCTGCATTAATATTGTACATGCATACTGATTTTTGAAATCGATATCCTTCTGTGATCATTCTCATCATAATAACACAAACAGCTACTGCAGATTCCAGACACTGATCTGCTTTTGGCTCAAAACATAACTTCAGATATTTCGGATTCAATTAAATCCTTCAGTTGTATGACCTGTTGGCTACATATATGACAAAACGAAAACTTGAATTAGATGTATTGATTGTTCCATTTTGGATTGTTTGATGAATCCTTTTTTAAATAAAATAATCATCCTCTTCTGGCCAGAGAACAATATGAACTGGAGCTGTTTTACTCATTATCATTCAGTCTTTTGTCTCTCACTTCTAGCAGCCACAACAGAACTGTCAACAGGGCTCATCTGATATGTTGATATCACTGGCAGTTATTGTCTGTCAATGCCCGATGCCAGGATGATGCTGGAGGGTTAATGCCTTCTGTGGCGACGGCTCGGTGAAATTGATAGGCCCGATTTGACAGATGAGATAACCTGCAATCGCAGGCAAATGTAATTTACTGGTACGGCAGATGGATGCTGAGGATGCTCTCAGAAGTAGGCCAGTTTTACCTTGGGGAGAAGCTCGACATGCTCAGAAGGCTCAACAGAGAATGCTCGAAAGTTGTTGTTTTGCAAGCGAAATTATGAGAGCGAGGTGGGAGGAGTGGGGACGGGAGGACGCTTTCATTAAACTCCACACACAGTAAAATAATAGAGAGGGGATCAATTCCTCTCTCACATGGAGTAGCTTAGATGGAAGCCAATTGAAGTTCAGAAATTAAGTGGAAAATAACATGGGATTTAGCCTTAAACCCTCTGTGGTGTCTCTACACCACTCTCATCTCCGAGTCAGCTGAAAACTAGAGCTTGGTTCCTTTCCAGACATGTCTCCCTTATGGCTCATTCACTTACCTTCACCAGCATAACAAGGAAGCCGGGTGCACAGAAAACACAAGAGAAAAATAAATAAATAAATCCAGAAAGAAAGGCTAGGAGGGGCCTGCATGCAGGCAGTCACATGCGTTTGATCTGTCGTAAGATAATGCATTAAAGCACTTCTTGGGGAATGCACAGCTGCGGGGCATCTTCATGTGCTTCTTCAACTCAGATTGCCATGCATTAGACGGAGTCATTTCCCTAATGAATTTAATCATCACTGCTGTTGTCACAGAGTTAGCCTTTTGTTAGCATTCAAGCCTGGTGACTGTGGCGCATCTGCTGTAGGACAGCATATGTGCAGTGAAGCCGACACTTGGGTGGGGCCCTGAGATTTTTAAGAATGGACTTTGTCTGAAGGAGGGTTCTGATAGTTGTGGTTGTAGAGAGCTCCTCCAGTTCTCCTTTGTTTCTTCTCCAACGCCACACTTAAAAAAAATCAGCTCCTTAAAATCAGCTCCTTAATATGGGTCTGAGGGTGCCACCTATACTCAACATCAACAGCTTTTCATTTAAACTAGATCACTAGATGAGGCAAATTTATGAAAACCATGATTCCTTTTGGCAACATATGAGGCATAAGATGTTATCTGATGTTCCCATTGTGATAAGGAAAGCTTTGAGGGACATCACAAAGGCCCGTACTGTCTGTTTGGAATATCTTCACCCACTTGCAGCTTTTATCTCTTAGGTTCCACTTTTACTGGCAGACGTTGTTGTTTTCTCACATTCTGTCAACATACTGTGGAATCCAACGTGCAAGTTTTTTAAAGTCAAAGTTTAAGAACTGTTCCACGTGTGTGTGTGTGTGTGTGTGTGTGTGTGTGTGTGTGTGTGTATACAGTAGTGGTAGGTATAGCATATCATATTTTATTTAGGAACGTAGAACACCAAACTTCAGAAATTCTAAAGGTGCTCATGTCTTGGGGGGTTTACAGTGAGTAGCACAGTTGGTAGTCAAAAAGTTAAACAATGTAGTAGAGCTGTGCAAAAAGGCCAAAGCCTTGCATCACAGCGCAAGTCACAGGTTTTATGTCATGATTACAATACAGTAATTGTTCTGTAAATATCAGTTAATAGATGGTTTATGATAAGTGTACCGTAACGTCCATCACATTTAATTGTTCTTCTGTTTGGAACGTCTTATTCTTCTTCTGTTTGGAATGTCCATACAAACAAAAACAGCTGGTTTTTCAGTCATTGGTGTTGGCGTTTGTCATGTCCGATTGCTGGCAAAATACATGAATTTGAAAATGCAGTAGTTTGGCTCTGAGGCAGCGTTCTTCCTCTTTAGTCACCACTCTATTCAGTGTCCCACCCACATCTGATTTTTCATGTGATGGGTAGTAGCCTAAAAACACTGACTAATTTGAATCTGCAAAGTCATTGGAAGTGTAAAGCGGCAGAAAATGGAAAAAAAAAAAAAAAAAAAAAAAAAGAATTAAAGTATTCTAGAATACTAGATAATAATAGAGTAGAATGTAATTGGTTACATTTCATCACTGGTTGTCCAAAATGTTGACATAGAGATTATGATTTTCTCTGAAAATGCATATCGGTTTCCAAAATATCTGTTAACGGTCTCCTTGATCGCGAGTCATTGATATAGGTACTGGCCCCTATAAAAATCGTATAAGCCGATCCCTAAAATGATCACTTGAATTGAAAACAGAAGACTGAATATACCCGTGGACACTTGACTATACATCGACTATAAACCATGTTATCAGAACTACCTGAAAATATTGACATTCGCATGCATAGTTTCTTTTCTTAGCAGTGCAAATGGAATAGTGAATAAGAAGAAAAATGGACAACATACACTTTGTTCTGGTATTAGTTCACCTGCTGGTACTGTATCCTGGTGGCCACACTGCTCCAGTTGTCCTGTGATGGGACCTTTCCTGGAAGTCTCAGCAGGAAGCACTTGACTGTAGCATATGTCAAAGTCAGCTGCAGACTCAGGGCCATTGTGCAGCTTTGAAGAACCTGGGGGAGTTTGCATAGGCGACAGCCTCCTACCATTGTGAAACACTAGTCGGAACATTAAGATGTCACTGCTGACTGACCAATATGACTGTGGGGACACAGATACAGCAGCGACAGCTACAGATGTGAAACTTCAGAAGACTTGGAGTCAGTGGGAAGATGTTTTCTTGTGCAATAATTATGGGACCAGCATAGGCGACACTGTGTCTGAGCCATGACTCAAACTCTGAGCACATTAAAGACATTATGAAAATTATACCATGAGTCAGATTACGAAGGCTCGATTGTTCCTTGCTCCCTCTGTGTGTCATGTTATTTCCTTTGTTTGATTTCCAGATTCAAAAGGCTAGCGAGCACTGAGAGCTGACATTCTAATTTTGCTGTCACCCCCTCTCCAATCCCACGTGAATTCTCCACTGTTGTTGTTGTTGTTGCACTTTCGAATACAGTGGCCTCCGTCATTTAATGGCGGGTTCATTCATCACAGTCAGCAGTTCTAGCCCACTCAAGCCACTGTATTTCACCCAACCTTTACATTTTAAAAGCCTCCAATCCAAGCTTTTGCTGCTCACAGTGTTCAGTGCAGCTGATAGACTGAGAGTAGAGGCCAGTCATGTCATATCCACTGTCACACATGACAAAAATACACTTAATGGGGTTCAGTGACCGAGACTGTTTTATTCACAAAGAGGGTTTGTTCGTGAGCTTTCTTTTATAAAATTCAAAATAATTGATTGTAGTTCCTGTAACCTGGAGTGTTAAATGGAAATAAAGATGGTACAGTTTGTCGCTGACTCTATCTGTCCAAATAATACACCCTAGTTGACTATGACATGGAACTTGTGGTGTACTGTACCGTCATCTTTTGCAGTCACAGCTCACAGGCTCTGTGGTTCACAGCCTCTGAGGAGAGAGGTGATATGTCGTGGCGTCAGTGTCACATGCTAACTTGCAGGGATTAGCGAAGCATAATTTTTGACAGAGGCCATCCTGGTGGTTTTCTCACAGGTGCTCCTCCTTGTCTTAACCTTCCTGGCTTTGAAACAACTTCACATCTTTACAACAGCTCAAGGTCCTCTTACTCTGTACAAGAACTCGTTTCAGATGCTTTTTTTCCCTTTTTTTTTTTATATGTTGGCCTTTTAATGTTAAAATAAAGATATCCACACATGTAGAAACAATGAAATCACCCTAAAATATGGCTGAATACTGTTATAATACAACTAATTAGTCTCATTAATTCGTATTAATCTGATTGTATTATTATATCTTATAATATAATGAATTACTTATGTAATTGTATGTGAAAAAAATATTGTTTATTCAATCAGTATATAATGTTATAAATTATAATCCACAAATACAACATTAGATTTTTACATTTTTTAAAATGCCAAAAATACTGCTGTATATATGTTTATCCAGCACAGCACACTGCTTCTAAAGGCAATGATCTTCAGTTAAGTCTGTTCTCACCAACATGTAACACTGATTATCTCCTGTGTTACATGCTGTTGAAACATAGGAGACTCCGGAGATAAACACTGATTTCTTCCACGTTTAGAAATCTAAATCTGTGATTTGAATAACAGGATGAATTGCAGATGGGTATGGCAAACACAGCCACTTATTAGCACCTGTATTACACAGATTTCATCAGCTGTCACACAAGTTCAGGTTGGTGTTATTTTGGTGTCCCAACAGAGGTTACATACAGTATGACTGCTGTTTCAGCAGCATCAGAATGACTACATCTTATGTAAAACAGGTTCGGACCACATGTTAGAATATAATCCCCGGCATTTAAAATGAAATCCTCTATCATTAATGTACTCCAGTTTAGAGATGCCACATATATATGATTCATCTGTTATCACCATGTCGGTGTTGTTCCTAGACCCTAATAATTAATGTTGCCCCATCATTGCAACTGACCAATCAAGTTGTGATTTCTCAGGTTGCTCCAGGACCATCAGTGCTACTGAGGAAAATGTCCACATTTGGCGTTTGTTTCCCGTTTAAAACAAGTTGTTGACATATTATTACAATAACAATAAATTACTTATTATTATCGTTTTTTTTTTTTTTTTTCAATTATCTGTCATGGTTTATGAAGCAGAGATTGCATTTAGGC
Organism: Acanthopagrus latus; assembly: GCF_904848185.1. Classification (NCBI taxonomy): domain Eukaryota; kingdom Metazoa; phylum Chordata; class Actinopteri; order Spariformes; family Sparidae; genus Acanthopagrus; species Acanthopagrus latus. Next base: position 22,989,644 of record NC_051054.1, on the reverse strand, counting down.
AAGAAAAAACACCTAGATATGTTAAGGAATCAAATACTTGGTTAGGTTTAGCAAAAGATGGTCTGAGTTTTAAGACCCTATCACGTGTCATATATGAAATGCATGTATGAAAGGATCATTTATTCTATGTCCGTTTTTTTCAGGCATTTGCAACATTGCAAAAACATGATTGCTCTTGGATGAACATTATTGCGATGTTCCAGGAACAATACCAATACTGACATATCAGATCACACACATACATATATGTATATCTTTATAGAATATACATACATTCTCTCTCTCTCTCTCTCTCTCTCTCTCTCTCTCTCTCCCTCTCCCTCTCACTCTTTTATTTATTTACCTTGGGATAATACTCACTATGTCATATCAAGGTTTTTTGTATAGCACGTTTCATAGGACATTCGTTGACTTGATGTGCTTAGATGTGGCAACGTCCTCCTGCCATTCTGTTCGAATGGTAAATTAACTTAACCCAGCAGAACCCCAACCTTCTAATGAGTGGACAACTGAGCTAAAACCACCTCAATCGGTTGTGAATCAACACAGCTGGTGCCTATGCACACTGCTGCCATATGGATGACATTGAACTGTCTTTGGGTGCCATTGGGCTGCTCAGACTGCAGATCTTATGCAGTAAGTCAGACCTATGTGTAGGAAACACGTGTTCCAACAAACTGCAGTCATTTATTCACACACGCACACATTTCCTGACTTACTTTTAAGTCATTCCACAACAGTATTTTAATATCTTACTGAAATGCTCCCACATGACCACCCCATAAAAACCCCCCCCCCCCCCCCCCCAAAAAAAAAAAAAAAAAAAAAAAAAACTATTGCCATTACTGAAGTTATCACCGAGGGCATGACAGCAGCTCGCTGGTGTGCGGTGGGCCCAGAGCTTAGCAGCAAAAAACTGTTTGGAGATCTAAAATGGAGAGCCCCTCGTGCCGGTGTGGAGTGATAACATTGAGGCTCTGCTGAGGAAGCCGCCACTGTGAAGAAGCTGTAATTTAGAGAGGGGTTGGAAAAGCTTATCTTCCTAAGCCTGTGAGCAAAATAAAGAAATAGTGGGAAAGAACACACACTTGACAGGAGCAATGAGTCACTGTAGATGGCAAACAGGAGTAAAGAAAAAGACTCTCTGGATGAAGCCTTTGTGGTCCTGCTTATTATCCATGTAATTTTATGTTAAGAGAGCAAGAGTCACCCAAACTGGGTCCAAAAGGTCGATTGCCACTACATAGGTGACATTTGTATTCTGCTGCAGGGAATATTGCGCCAGGAAATGAAATAGGTGGTCAAGCAATTATATAGTCTGCATGTCTTGTTATGACAAAGCCACTGGGTCCACTGGATGCTGAAAAGCCTGACTATGCTCGAAAAGCAACATTTCTCATTTTCAGATCCCCCTCTGACATATGCTGCACCATTATGTTGAGCACCAAGGTATGTGTTTGCTTTCTTTTTACTGGAATTCTCCGGACATATTGCCATATTGTGGCGCAGAATCGCTGGCACCATCAACATGTAACATCCACATGCAACTTAAAGTGCTCATCATAATTGGCTCTCGAGATTTCAGTTTCATAGTCATCCATGCTCTGTTATAAATTGCAGTCATTAGGAAGAAAATGTCCCAATTCTGCTTTAAAGTTGAAGTTCCCTCTCAGCAGCGTCTTTGATAAATTGATAGCAGGTCTTTTAATCTCACTGTGCTCCTTTGGGGTCCTCCCTGATGATTGCTCTGTTGATGGGTTCTTTGTAAAGCGCTGTCCTTGTCTCACAGCAGCCAGTGTACATCTCTTAGTCAGCATGGGGCTACAGTACACACACAGTGTTCCCTCGGTGCTGCTGCTGAACGTCAACCTTTTCGTTTGCTCGTTTATTAGGCATTGGGTGCAGAAAAATAGCAGAATATTAGACTGTGAAATGTTTATCACCCTATAACTCCCTTAACTCTCTGTAGCTGTGAAACCAATATCACACACACACACATACACACACACACACACACACACACACACACACCAATGCAGTCAGATATTTCGATTATGTTTGGAGGTTAAGTCTAAAGATACAAATTGGGATATTTTAGCGGTAAAATGTGGAAAGACCAGTGAGTCCTTTGTTGTATATTTTGTTGAGTTGTTCGCTCACATTATCCCAGATGTTTCCAATAATATTCAAATCCAGAGAAGTAGTTGCTTGAGAGGAAGGAAGCCAGTGAATTTGAACAAAACTGCTGAAACACCCATGTTTAAAAAAAAAAAAAAAAAAAAAGGAGGATTTTTGGCCACACCAGCACTTGGAAACATGGAAACACTGGTCAGCTGGTCCACCATTTTGGTTTAGAATGAACTATCGTGACATATTCAATGGACTGACATTCAGAGCCCTCGGAGGAGATTCCTTAAAGTATTGGTGAATGCCACTGCCGCGATGCAAAGATGAGGCTGACATTTTTGGCTCAGAGTGAAATGTCTCTTCAACTGTTGGATGCTTTGCCACAGAAGATACATTCAAATGCCTTTGAGTATGAATTATAATAACTTCTGTGTAGACATTATCACTTCTCACATAGTGGCATCCTCATCCTCACACACGACAGAAACAACAGAAACCATGGAACAATGAACATGTTTTTGTCACTCTCTGTGTATTCAGGTGTACAAATATGTGTACACAGAACAGGAGGCATGCGTGCGTGGTCTTATCATCAGATTTATAAAACCCCACATACATCTGTTCCAACATGTCCTTTCCTCATACATCTCAATCATCTTAAAATGTTACATATGAGCACAAGCTGTTTGACCATACCCACAATTCACTTCACTGTGAACTTTAAGTAACAACTGATCAAACTGACAGAGTACTATTTTGGGGCTTCAGCTATGGCTTCAATGAAATGAAATGAATGAAATGAAGCAAGTTAAATGGCAGAAAGTGACATAAGCAGTGCACGCTTCACGTTTACAACCACAGACTTTGGAGGAGTAAAAGAAAAAGTTGTTCTGATTTCAAGCAAGAGGCCAGGAGACGCATCTCTGTGCAGTGATAGTGTGTGAACTGCTGGAGGAGGACAGGGGATCCCCGTGCTTTCTCTGCTTGCAGTCATCATCATGGGCCATAACATCAGTGGGGTCCTTTAAAACTTGCTCTAGCCTAAATTGCGCATTGCCAATGTCCTCTCACACCACCAAAGCAGATATTGTATCCTGTGGCAAGGCTGTAGGGCATGCCCAGACCGCAGTTCAGGTCCAACTAAGGCACTTCAACTTCCAACCGCATACTCTGGGTGTGTTAGTCTGAATTTGACAAATTTAATTTAGTACGATTTAATTTGGACCAACGTGTTTACATGGACTTTGTATCATCATGTTAAAAAATGCCACAATAGACACAATAGAGATGTACTGACAAAAGTCTGTGATTATACAGATCCTAGTCTCACATTAGTACATATCATTTCTATAGTGTGAATACAGTCGTTTAGTTGGCTTCCCTCCTTTTAACGGTAACTAAGATGTTTTGCTCTGCATGGCTTGTGTTCCACATGATTACATGAAGTGGTGTAACTGTGCTGTAATTAGCTATAATAAGCTGCTGGCAAGCCACTCCTGGGATGCAGGAAATCTGCCAAAAATAGAAAAAAATTAGGTGAAAGCTAAAAAAAAAAAAAAAAAGTAGCTGTGTGTGCCTCTGGTGATTATTTTGTGCCACTGTATTCCAACACAAACCAGCAGGTTTCAGTGACACTGTCAAGACAGAAATCATCCCACGGCAAATATGATTCAGTGCCGGAGCTGAACGCCCAGCAGTGAATGCCCACAGTTTATCCCGTTTTGATGAACCAACAGGGTTGTGATCTGCTTCAGCCAGCGTGCACGCCATGCAGTGATGGCTGTGAATTGTTATACTGAATTGAGACGTTGAGGTTTGCTCCCAACAGATGATCTCCACCGTAGAAAACAATATCTTAGCATTATATTTTTGCTTTTTACTGGTGAAGCGTGCACAGAAAAAAAAAAAAAAAGAAAGAAAAAGAAAAAGAAAAAAAAAGCCACACAGCCTCAGGCATTGAGCCCATAAAATCCCACAGCAGGCTATCCTTTAGATGTCAACAGTAGCAACAAAGCCTCAATTTGTTGCTTGTATGAAGTGGGTACTGAACAGAGGCAAAAAGACACTGACAGGGACTGTCACTCCCATTTATGAAGAAGATATTGTAAACAAATTGCTTAAAATAATCTTAATAATATTTAACAGTGATGAGTCTGGGCTGTAATTTTAATGCAGCAGTCAAAGAGTGGTCAGAGTTCTCAGCAGTGTACTGTTTTATGGCACTTCTTAAAGGTCACCTCTCATATGGAGTGACCTGAGAGTAGACCCTGATGTTTCGTAACCATATGATACAGTAGCTATCTGTTTTATAGCTGCTAATGCTAAAGATTCAGTTTTTATTCCCTTCTCTTTACTCCCTTTGAGAAATGAGAGCACGTCACTGGCTTTAAACTGAGACCGGAGCTCAGCCTCTACCTGCGTCTCAAACCTCAACCCAACTGAAAATTACACTCATTGCTGCAGTAGTTTAGTGTACTTTCAGGCTAACGCAGTACAGTTGCTGCACTCCTGTGGTTGTTTCCTCTGTCACACATGTGAAAAACACATAGACTCAGTGAACTGACACAGTCAGCATGAGAGAAAGATGAAGTTATTTATTACTGCTAATTACTACTTATTTAGTATTTGATAGTATTTGAAAGTCACTGAAAAACAAATCTGTCCCCAGCTCATAGCAGAACTAGCAGACAGGTTAAACTAGCACTGATTTAGAGTCACACTCCTACAACACTGTCAGCATCAGTACATACAGACAGGATCAAAATCAATGCAGCACAACTGGATATACTGTCTTTCTTACCTGCTGTTTATTAGGGCTGCGACCATTTTCACTGTCAGTTGTTTTCTGGATTCATCTGTGAGTTGATATCATATAGATATAATGTATTCTTTTAAACAATTGTTTGCAGCTCTACTGTGGGCATTACCCGTAATTTTGCTGAACTGCCAACAGTTTGTTGTAGTAACGGCTCTGAAGCCACAAAATACATCAATTATTAGTGTTCCTTTCTATTTTTTACATGGAGAGGAGCACAACTGTAAACGTTGCCCTTTCAGACCACCACATTATTTTATGACCTGATTTGAAGTAAGCTGCAAACGTGAATTTGTTTCTAATAAAGTAGAGAGTTGAGACTACCTCAAATTATAGACCACAAGGCAATGAAATTCCACCATGAATGGGGAAACATGTCTCCCTCACTTACTGTATATGGTCCTATGTTGGTCCTTGGTTCACGATCTTACAAAAATCTCTCACACCATTGCCATCAGACTGTCCAGCAGACAAAATCCAGACAAGAAATGAGAGCAGATGATAAAAATGCATATCTGAGTTCCCTTCAGCTATTTACATTATCAAGCAAACAATTCCTGCCACTCTGGTGACTATCTGCCCACCTCCATCACCACCCCCTCTGAAACTAATTGTCCTTGTCATCGTTTCAGTTTCAACTTTATATTCAAACTCTTGAACATTCTAAGTGAAATGGAGTTGAGCTGACAGCCAATTGAATCTAAACTAAAGCAGTGTTTACAACAGCTCACACACACAATTTTGGTCAGCAGGCTTGCCAGGTAACCCAGCGCTCGGCTTAACCCATCCGTCTCCATCAGTCATGTGACGATTATATACAGCTCTATAACCCCTGTAGAGTACATGAACACGTATTGAGGTATTTCTCAGCTGCTCAGAGCCGTCAAAAATAATAATAATTTGGAGTCATTCACTCTGATATGCTGTTTTTTTATTTTTTTTTTCTCATTGGATTTCCCACTTTTGATGTATGGACAATATGCTCCTGCAATTCAGTTATTTACCAGCCAGTTGGGAAGCCATTAAAGAACTCCTTGGAAAAACAAACTGTGTTGAAATGATGGAACACTTCTTTGCTTTGCTGCCCTGTTACTGAGTGGGAGGATCTGGGGTGTAAATGATCTTAATATAAGGAAACTGAGATTCTTGTACTACTCTGTCATGGTTATGGATTCAGGTCTTGCCATTTACTGTTTTTTCTGAAGGTTGGCCGTTATGTTTCCATGTTAATTTACACGTCCTGTCTTTTATTTTTGACACCTTTCACCTGCCTTTGTTCACCTGTTCTAATTAGTCCTTTTACATGTGCATCCCCTTTCTTGTTGGCAGTTCATCTGCATTTTCTTGGTCATTTCACTAGCCATTTCCTGGTGTTTCTTTCTGGATTTTTCCAAAAGGGAAATCCAAAAAGACCAACCTAGGTAAAATAAAAGTAAGCGGGCACCCTTGTGTGCCCACTTAGGCATTAGCCCTGCCTGCTTCTGATTCAAACTCCAGTAAGTTTGCAAAGTTACCTTTTGTCAGTTCCCCTCCCCTTGGGTCCTTTTACTTTGATCTGACAACCTTGAACGGTAACATTGTGCAAAAATGATTGTACAGTGTGGTTATTCAGCAGACACACACACCTGAACAATAGGGTCGGGGAACCGTCGCACAGCTCATTTGGAAAAACAGTGATCCATTTGATATGATTTTTTTTTTTTTTCTAAACAGCCTTGAGCCATGTGTATTATTGAGCTGTTCTGCATGAAACAACCCTGTGCACATACCAGCAGATAATCAGTGAACAATGCCCTCCTGGACCTTTGCCGAGCTCCACTTTGTCTGCGTGATTCAGTGTCACTGGAAGGCAAATTATCCCAGATACCGTTGCTCCATTCTTCTGCTTGAGTGAATTGCTGCTCCCCTCACTAGCAACAATAGCTGCCTCATAAAAAAAAAACAAAACAAATAAAACGAAACAAAAAAAAAACAAAAACCTGTGTCACTCAAAGTTCCTCTCCCATCTTTCGCAGAGCTCGTTCTAGGGGGATCATTTTCTGCCTGCATGCTCTGTTCTGCATGTCACTGCATGTGGTGTGGCCCTGTGGTGCAACTGCTTTTTGCAAACAAGTCACCCGCTGGTCACAGTCAAGAGCCTATCCCAATCACTTTGTAGGCAGTTTTTTCAGCCACCAGTGATGCTGAGGAGCCCTCATGCATCAGTCACTGTTGTTCAAAGTTGTTTCAGACATAGGAGCCACCGATGGGGGAGGTAAAGAGATAAATAGTGATCAATCACACTTCCTCTCTAGTGATGCCGGCAGCAGTAAAACAATTAGGAATTGTCTGAGCAAAGAGAAGATAACAAAATGTGTCCTTGTCACCTGAAGTAGGCACAGATAGTTCTTCATATGTACTCAGATCTCCAAGGGGAACTCCAATGGTTTTACTCAGCATTTGTAATGATGCCATAAAAAATATTCTTTTAACCAGCTCGAGACAACAGTGGTGTTACCGATTATACCTGACAAGATTAGCTGCTGAATATCTGTATGAGCACTGTATTAAGTTACTGCTGATGCCAACATAACATCTCCTGCTGCTGCTGCTTCACATCAAAAGCATTTACCACAAGTTGAATCTTATTGACATGACAGGAAACACAATGTGTTTGTCAGTGAGTTTAGTACTTAACCCTCTGTCTTAAAAGATGCATCTACACAACAAGATGCATCTACCCAATGCTATCAGGTTCCCTGTTAGCATTGGGTTTAAATCTAAATTACTGCCAAATGTGCTTTTGCCTTTCTTCAGAATCCTCTGCCATCTTTTTTGTTGTTAACTCTTTGAACTCTCCTCAAGTGAGAAGTGAAATCTGACTCCTGCTACTCAGTGCTGTGACTCTGCTGCTGCTGGTGTACTGAGCAGACACATTCACTTTGCGATCAGCAAGGGATTTAACTGGTAAATGCCTGAATACCATGTGACACCAGTGCCACTGACTACCAAGGCAAGCCTAACTACGAGTCAGTTCACTAGTCATGGTTAGAACTACTCAGCCTGTAAAAACAGTAACATGTAGTATAATGCTTCCCTGTCTCTTAAGGAATCATCAGGGCTATTTAATCTCAGCTTGGGTTTAGACACATCAGTATTTTATAGTGTAACCTAATACCATTCTGAAAAATGGTGTTTCATTGCCTTAACTTTTGCTTTGTTTGAAAGTTTCGACCTGTTTTGACCTGTGATTCTGGATGTTTCAGAGTTCAGGATACAAGCTGAAAGTGTGGAATTTGAAAGATATAGGCATTTACCAGAAAGGGAGGACCAAGTAAAAGTTGCTAAGTGGTTCCAAAATGGGAAGTGAGTTGAATTCAGCGTTTTTGGAGACTGCAGACTTCAAATCAGGATTTCTTAGCCTTCACTGTTTTTAGTCTATTTTCGTTTTTTTTTTTTTTAGAATCTGTCTCTCGTGGATATCCTTGCTTGCAGGAAATAATATATCGTCACATAGAGGGGGCGGGGGCTCTGTTGGAAAAAAAGATGATTTCACAAATGTGCATGTGCCAATCAAAATTTAGCCACATTGTCAACATGATGACGATTGCTGGCTTTTTACTTGTGCTGCCATCTGTAAACACCACTGTCGAAGCAAATCTGATCAAAATCATGCCAATACAGTCCTGACGTGAGAGTTTTAGAATGTTAGATTCTCAATAAAGTATGACGTTAAGATTTTGTTCATTCTCTTTCATTTTTCCTCCTTCTAGCCATCTGTTTTTCAGACTGACAGATGTACAGTGACAGTGGACGTTTTTGGCTGGTTGACACATGATTTGGTCCCCAGTCGGTTTCCAGAGACATCAGGGTCATTTTCAGCCAGTTTTCTAGTCATTTGGAAATTTTCCTCTGTGGCAGCAAAAACACGCGATAATTAATCAATACTTAATACAGTATGTAAAGTATGTAAATACTTATCAGCGAACATTTTTTGCAGATTGATATTTGTACATATCAAAAGGATAGATTTGGTTTACTTCATCTGTAACAATACATGTTAATGTATTGACTAATCTAATTCTCAAACAACTACAAACAAGAGCTTTATGAAAATCAGTGGGAGATTTACACAACAATACAATTATCACACAAATAAAGTACATTCTCTTCCATAAATGTGCTTTGACACCACAGCGTAAATCATATATTTTCAAGCAGTATGACTGAGAGAAATGACAGCCAACATTTTGTTGAATGTTTCAGTAGGGTGATATAGTCATTAAAGAGCCTTTCTCAGTCTTGTTTGAAGCCACAACAGACCCATAAGGCCAGACATTGCTCAAAGCGACCGGCAGACTTACACGGCATCACGGATGACAGTGACATGGTTGAAGATTGAAAGCAATAAAGCTGTGGTGGTACTTTCATGGCTGTGGCACTAACAGCCTTAGTCGGCTACCGCCGCTCGCTTCATCCTTCGTGTCTCTCGCCCCTGACAAGATTGCAAAGAGAGCTGTTACTGACTAATAAACAACACACGGTGCCAGCTCTGCCCTGACCGGGCCACAAAAAACACACAGCATCCTTTGTGCCTGGACCTGAATTGATAGCTGTGGTAGTTTGGCGTCTGACAAGGCCGATGTTCAGCTACCTCAATGGCCCCCTTCTTTTATCGACTCTCCCCCAGCGGCTGCTCTGACACCCTTTAACGTGCTTAATACCCCTGGCATTTATGAATGGTTAGAAATACCTTTTAGATTGGGATGCATTATGTTTATTCAGTTGAAGAAAATGTTTGTTGGAGGAGAAAAAAAAAAAAATATGACAGGGAATGTAAAGGTAGGTTACAGTTCTAATCAAAGAGTCTACTGTATGACGTGCAGTTCACTCTCTTTAGGTGATATTTTCACAGCTCTGCATGAAACAAGAAACAGATTATACATAAGATTAAGAGTTACTATTCCAGCACTTGATGTGAGGCTTTATTATCACTCCAGTCTTAATGCTTTACATAACTGTGAGAAACATAGAATTAGCCGACAGATGTTACATCACCAGGCGACTATAATTCCTCTCAATTATAATGAGGTGCTTGTGTAAACACCATCTCCAGGTGACAATTTAGAGATAGAAGAAACTAAAATGGTGTGTTCTTCTCTATAATGGCAGTTGTTAAAAAAAGAATGGGGTGCCAGTGAAACCAAGACAAGCCATGGATCTCCTGCTGCATCAAATTAGGAGTCAGATTATGATTAGAAGTCAAATTAGTTTTCAGAGGGGCAGAATGAGCTCAATTACATGTACTTGAACTTACTGGTGATGGTGGAAATGGAAAGGAGATGGATTGAACATGGCCGCTGGCAGGTGTGTAGCAAGTGATTTCTTTTCACAGGGCATGGATTACTTTGTCCTGTAGAGGAGATGATTAATGTTTGACTGAGTAAATAACAATGAGTATGCAATAGTTGTTTGTGTTATGAGATGAATGTAAATATGTGAGTGGGTGGGTGCACTTCAGTGTATGTAACACTGCATGTGTTCCGTGTGTGGCCCATATGCACATTTGGGATATTTGAGTTGTTTTTTTGTTTTTTTTTTTTCTTTTTAAGTGTGTGTAGGTGAGAAGTGCTAAGAATCAGGGCCATGAGGCTCAACAACATTCATAAACTTAATAGAGTGCATCTGAAGTCACTTCAAGGCACTTAACTTATGCAGTGAGTGGGTAAAATTCAATGAGCAGAGCCATATAAACAGTTTTTGAGTGTAGTCAGCTATCTGCAGGCCAAATAACTCATTGCTTTTGCATGGAAATTGTTGTGTTGAGCTACTTTTTCTTTAGCGTAGGTTGCTGCTTTGGTTGCTGCTCCACTGTGGTTTACCTTTTTCCAGTGAAGACAAGCTCAGACCTAAAACAGCAGATTTCCTTGGCCAAAGCAGACCGCAGAAATAAGTTAACTTATCGCCCAGCAACATTAGCACTCATTTGGTTTCAGGCCTCTACCATGTCATGAGGGATATTTCCATCTGGAGCCGTTAAATCCTCCACTATGTTCTCCAGTTTCAGGGAAAAGTGAAGTGAGAGTGAACCTAAACAATAAAACAAGCTGCAATGTGCTATAAAGCTCAATTAACTCAAAGGGAGCTGCAAATATAACTGTTAATTTTCTATTAGTTCATATTCACATTGTCCACATGGTACAAATATACCAAATATGATTGATTTAAGCGAAACAGCAGTTTTAAACAAGCTTTCTGAACACAGTGTGAATTCTGTGGCTGAACAACAAATATTGCACTCTTAGCTAATTCAACTCTGCATTCTCTCTTCTGTACTATTGACAAATACCCAAATGGCTATGCAAAAATGGCTTTCTCTCTCTGCTGTTTACAACACCAACAAAAAAAAAAAGTGTTGTTCTGTAGTTCATATAGATATTTGGCTAAATGTCAATTCTATACTTTAAAAGCTGTGAATCAAGCCTCTGGGATTCAGTCCTGTCAGCTTGTGAAGTTTGTAAGCTTGTCATCAACGGTAGCTTACTCATTCATTTCCAAGTCATATCTGACACCATGGTTAAAACTTTTCTGACATTTGCATGGGAAACAAGTGAAACACTGGAAACAAATCCTTTTGAATGTTATGTGGATGTTCATTTGAAATGAAATTCCCACAACAGTCAAGGAAATCCCACATTGATTCAAGGAGTGACTCTCACATCTTTCATTTTATGTGCTTTCATGCAAGGAATGCATTTCTTTGAGTGCTTTCTCGGTGCTGACAAAATGTCTCCAATGGTGGGACGCGGTGTGTGGGAATGCAGAGAGACAGAGAGAGGCTGAAACAGTGCAAGGCCAAATATAGCAGCTTAAAAAGATAAAGAGATTCAAAATTGATAATATTCACATTTTCGTAGCATTCCTTTTGCCCAGACACTTTCTTGTGTATTTTCAGAAACTTTTTATGTTGGAGGCAGGGCCTGCCTGTGTTAGTTTCTAGAAATGTTGTGGATTAGATTAACCGACTAACACAATGCCTAACATACCTTCATCTATATGAATACTATTATATTTAGCTTTCTGTCACATGTGTGAAATATGTGCAAGTTGACTGAAGAAAAGAGGAATACATTAGTTTAAGGCTTAAAGGCTAATAGCAAATTAAAACTACACAGTAAAAGAAGCAGAATAAGAGAAGCGGCATACTATCAGCAAGTGACTCACCAACATCAGTTACACAGAATATATTTCTCAAGTTTTACCAACATTAGCTACTGTAAGCCACCGAGCAAGTGGTCATACTAGACCAGGTAAAGCTGTAGCAGTAAAACCCCTGAGTGTAATAAATTGAATAAGCATCAGTTTTATTGCTAATGAGATGATTTGTTCTAATTTAGAGGAGGGATGTGTCATTTTTTTTAAAGCCCTATAAATAAAGAAATTATTTCTTCCAAGTCTGGCTTTTTAATGACATAGACCACATCAGTGCCACAGAGTTATAGAAGATGTGTCTTCATTCCACCTGTGCTGCACAAAAAAAAAAAAAAAAAAAAAATGCCTGGTTAAAAGAGAATGAAGATGGACAGCGAAAACAGATAATTATTAATATAATATACTATAACATTAAAATTATATTTTTGAAGGGAAGTTGGAATATCTCCAGCCAGCATGATTTTATCCAAACCATAGCCGATTGTTTTTTGTGCCTAAACCTAACCAGGTCATAAACACAGCACTGTTCACAGCATAACATCTAAATTGAACCCAAAGAAATATATAATATAATATAAGTCGCAACATAGCTGTGGTTTGCTGAAATGTGCAGTACATTGCCAACATTCATTCTGGCGACTGTGTGGAAAGACAACTTAATAATAAGTCACACAGACTCACTGAAATAAATTGAGACACAGGTGTGCCTGACTTGCTTCACTGGTAATATCATTACCATCCTAATTAAACTGTAGACTGGTAATGGCTGCAAATGCAAAATCCCAGTTGAATATGTTGAATTGTGCAGCATAACTGCAGTTTTAATGATAAGTGATGGTACGGAAATAGGTGAAATGTCAAATTATTCTTTGTTCAAAAACAGCTTAAATGCTTGCATTCAAAGCAATCTCTAGCACTTTTGATTAACAGCTAAAGTAAACACAACCCTGCTAAGCGCACTTGTTAAATGTCAGTCAGCCTGGCCCTGCTACTTCAGAGACTGCTGCCGTGTGTGAGCGCTGTGCAGAGCAGCATGCCCACTCAGAAGGGAGAACATTGATTTTTTTCCCTTGGATAACAAGGCTTGACCGACTTGGGTGCTTGCCTGAGTTCGATTGCTTCCTCTCTCTGCTGGTTGTCTATACAGATCCCAGACGAACGCATCAAAAATTCTTAAATGTCTTCACACAGCTGTGGACGTCTCTTCGGAGAGGGGCAACCAAACAGTCTCTGACTGATGCCTTTCAGTGCAAGTCTTCACACAGGTTGATTAATGACAAAGAGTCTGATGTTCAATCAGGGACACCGGATGAGAGAGGAAAAAATTGGGAGACGGATCTCAGCCGCAATCAGCAGGAGCTTTGATTGATTAAACGCAGCCCTTTTACAGCTACACTGGATTTTGGAAGTTTTTGACAGTTCCACATTTAGAGAGTCAGTGGTGGTAGCAGCTGGGAATACTTCATTAAAGCTTCTCAGGAGAGGAATTTCAATGCTTTATGACATCCAGTCATACTGCTGAAGGGTTCAGTATTTCATTCATTAGATTTTCTGCCCTGAAACTAAAATCGGAAACTGAAAAATGAGGCCCGTTTGATTACAACACAGTGGTATTCGAATTAAGTGTACTTATCATGAGGAGCACTTATCAGTCTGTGAAGACTGTTGTGTCATTTAAATTTAATCATGGCTTAAGTCTTCAAATGTATCACTGAGAGCCTCTGTTAAAACTCTGGTGTGGAGTTTGAATGATGAGGACAATTATCAGACAGGGAGGCTGCGATTGGTTTGCATTAGGGTAAATATGGGACCCAATGTTTTTTGGATGGGACGCACACATTCTCTCGCGATAGCCTTCGAATTTTAGTATTTTAAGTGCAATACCAAATTGCTGGAGCCACCCTATGTACTTTTAAATAACCACTGAGATGTGTGTTTATGTATATATATATATATATATATATATATATATATATATATATATATATATATATATATATATATATATATATATATATATATATAATATATAATATAAAAACATATATATATTTTTTTTTAGAGAGACAGACAGACAGACAGACAGACAGACAGACAGACAGACAGACAGAGAAAGTTGTACTGAGTAAAGTTGCAGCAGACGTGTATATTTAAACTATAAAGTTCTATAAAGCACCTATCTTCTCCCCTCTCATGTGCCCCTCTGCTGTTTGATCAGTACTTTCTGTTTGAAATGACACAATACTTTGACATGTTTGACACATCTGACAATGTTTTACTTGTCTAAAGGTATCGGTCAGTGATGAGGAAGGAAAGGGGTGAGGTGAAGCTGAAGCTCAATACAGAAGTACATTAATACGAAAGATAGTGTTTGAGCCAGACTGTCTTTCACACTCCCCCTCCCCAAGTACAGAGACCAGGCCTGTCAACAGTATACTGTATAGTGGACTGCTTGACAACAACAGCAGAGTGGTGTCATCTGTCTTTTTCCCAGCATGCCCAGCACTCAAATCCACTGCCAGTATCTGCAGCCTGGATGTAGGCTGTTATAAATAATAAAAGGCTCAGCGGACTGGGAATACGTGTACCAAAAACAATGCAGGAGCCATGCTGTTTTGGCTGTGCCAAGTTAACATCGTGTCATTACACATTAATGAGGAGCAGGGCTCATAACCTGCTCTTATTCTTTGAAAGCTGCTTTATTCTTTCATGAGAGCTGGCCACAGTTTTTGACAGTGGGCGTCTGCGAGGAGATTTTTCTGAAGTTCTGAATTGACTGGAAGCTTTTTCATCAGAAAGTACTTGATATCACAATAAAAAAGGTCAGCTTATAGTTATGCAACTTTTATGGCTGAAGCCCAGGCCTGCAGACAGAAGACGCAGTTTGGTGCACTTCATGTTTAGACACAGAGGTGAACTTTTCACTTAACTGTGATGATTACTCTCACGGTACAAACATTAGGGTAGATTTATTTGATTATGAGAGCTTCTGTTAACCCCTTACTGATTTAGCTATTTAAGCATCTAGTGAGGGTACAGATTGCAACCGATTATATACCCTTCACTTCAACCCCCTCTAAAATGCTGTCCTCTTTAGAACTAGAGTTTGGTTTGTCCATTCTGGGCTACTGTGGAAACACTCTAATTTCATGTGATTATAAACCAAGAAACATAAATATGAATATTATATTATATTTCTCCCAACAGATGCTCCTAAATTCACCTAAATCCTACACACTTAAAACATTTAAGGGTTGGCTGTGGTCATCTAAGATAGTCACAAAGGACCGACCTTCACACAGTTGCAAGCCACGGTCACTTACAGCGTCAATTCCAGAAGCACCTCTATCAAGAAAGGTCGCCTGAAAAATATACTGATGTCTTACTGTCAAAGCTCAATGTTCAAACCACTTAACAAGTCAAAACTTTTAATTTCTTTGAGCTCAGTTTCCATTGTTTCAGTTGTCACAACAGTGAGCTTATGGTCTGGTTAGTTATAGGCACACGAAGCCACTCGGTCATGGTTAGGAAATATTTTTGTTCTGTATTAAAATACCTGCTTGGTCGCCACAAACACAGCCACAGATGGACCGACTTCTGTCAGCTTCCATCAGCCGATTTGCTTGTTGTCGCCACGAACACCGTTAGAGATGTTCCAATGTCTCCTTAGAGAGATCCAGTGTTGAAACATTCTCACACTGCAGTCATTGGCTCACCAGTGCCAAACATGCAATGTGAATGTGATATGTCACTGTCTTGTAGGCTTTTCAATATGGTACTTCACAATCTTACATGTGTACATTTGAATGTATCTGACTGCAGAAATGTTAACTGCAAACATTTTATTCTGGCGCCTGGGCTGCAATGTTTCACTAATTGTCATCTTATCAGGAAACCTCTGTTTGTTCTGCCAGAGGGTTGTATAAATGTTTGCACTCTCTGCATGACATTTGTAAAACAAATGATTGAATACAGACTTCAGGAACACAGTCGGGGCAACATGAATTAGCCACCTCTGCTTTGCCCCATCATTACACACTCATTATACAGCTAACTGCCCAGTATTTACTGCTGGTGCTGCCTGTCTTGGCTCTGGCTGCACTTTCTACAAATGCAGGCTTATTTTTCCATCATGATGAAGAGGCTGGCTATTAAATGTGCTAAATAGGGACAGTATTATGTGAGTGTCCTATTACCGGACGTGAAAAAGAAACCACAGATGAATGGTGAGATTATGTTTTTTCTGCCACACAAAACAGTTCACTCTCAACCTTAGAAATAATAGTTTGACAAGAAATCATGAAAAAAACATATTACCTAAGGGTCCACCAAGTAGCTTTTTTTCTTTCTGAGCTTTAGATATGTTTTTCAGTTAAAATAGAGTAAAACCACCTTCAAAAGTACAATAATGTTGAATCAGGTATGAATGGATGTGTTTTCCTATATTGTCAGTAAATCAGTAAACAGATACATAATCTTGGCCTTTGGTACTGGCCTACCTAAACATAGGATCATCATCATAGGACATAAATACTTGACAAAACTACCAATGTATCACTTAGACAAACCCATGGTAAAATAACCAGTTAAGGAAAAGACATAATCTCATTAGTGATAAATTAACTCTATGGAACACATTACCATTTGTCTCTCTTACCCTCCGACTTACATCACATTCTAAATACTATGTAAAAAAAGGATAGTGTTTTAATGTATGTTTAAATGTACAATGCTTACAAATACAACAAACATCACATAATGGCTACAAGAGGACAAATACAAACCCTCAGTGAAGTTAGATAATAGCAAGGAACAGTCTACTTCAACTCTAACCACCTCTCCTGTGTTAAATGCCTCCAACCTTCTCTAAAATCCTGGCTGAGCTCACTCTGATTGACAGGTGACAGAAGGCATTCCACTGCGGCTGCACCCTCTTTTCACCTTAAATCCGCTTTAAATCACCCAGCTGCAGGGTTTTATTGAAAAAAAGGATGCAAAACCATTCAGCAGTACGTTAAACAATAAAAGCTGGCAACTTTGCCGATCTGGTAAACAAAGAGTGATCTGTCACTGTTGTTTTCTGTATTTCTTTTGAGGGTTGACGACATTGTGGCAGTGCCCCCGGAGGAATGACAAAGTGAAGGCACGCCAGTTGACAGCTTTTGAATATAAGAGAGAAAATGGGGAGTCTTGACTAAAATGGATGGCCTTGTGTTTCCATTAGCTCTTGATGTTACATTGGACAGTTGTTGCCTAAATACAGTCCCTTCACCAGAACTCCATAATAGATGAAACAAACAAACAAAAAAAAAATCAGCAGTCATCCTTTAACCTTAAGGTGATAACAGAGGGTACCAATTGCATTGCATTTTATATGTTTTCTCCAGGAAACTTTACAAGTGTTGTTAACACTAACCATCACTAATTAATAGTAAATGAATAGTCCATTAACCTTTAGGTAATAGTTATTTCACTAATAACAAACATAAATATTTTGTCAACTATTCTTTGTAAGATGACTGAGATAAATAATGTTATGTAAGTAGTTAAAATTCCTGTGTTGTTCATCAGTAAACATTACTTGGTTTGTAAAGGTTACAACCTTTCCCCAAGCATTTTTGTGACTGTTAATTCTAAAACTACTATCGATTAAGTTTAATAAACTACACATTTACCATTTATCCATGACAGTTATTATAAAGTGTTACCATGTTGTTTGTATGGCATTTGCCATTAACTATAGCAATGTGTGCTTCTCTTGACTCAGTATATTAAATTAGTGTGACTGCCCTGTAGTCGTGCCATTTGACTGCACATATGTTATGGTAAGCCCACTCTGAAATCATTAGCTTCATCATTAACGGTAGTTCAGACTCTTCTCCTATAAAAGATAGTAGCGTTGCAGAATTTAGCATGCATGTGAGCAGGCTTCACCACATCACAACATGACAACCTTTCCTTAGATTGGGTTCGGATTCCTTTGACAGTGGATCAATATAAATCACGGCCACAAAGTATGTCTATACATCATGCTGTTACCCACATGTTGAAGCCACACCGCAGGCTTTTATTCTCTGTATGATTCAGGCATTGCTCGCCACACACAGCATGACTTGCTGTGTGTCCTCTGCCTCTGTGAGACAGTTTGCACTGTTTAATGGTCAGTGGAGCTCAGACATCGCGTCAGCATTTGACTTGACATAGGCATCAGGCATTTGTTCTGTGCTGATCTTGAAATACAAATAACTGAAGTTATTCCATTTCTTATTTAAACATCCTTTTAATTCCATTGATCTGAGTTATGTGGTCATTTGTGCTGCGGGACAAAGCCTCACTCATTTCTTTTCACCCAGATGTCAGAAAATAAGCAAGCAAAGTATGAAAATTGCAATATCAAAAGAAATTTCAGGAGAAAGACTCAGGGTGCATTCATTTTTCTTGACAGGTACTTGAGAGAGGCTATTCACAACTAGGCCAATTATTAGCTCCATTTATTGCATATCTTACTGTCTGAGCTTTGCATAAATCTCATTTTAATTCATCATGAATGCAGATTAGTTCAAATGGCTTGTAGCTGGTGGACCGGCTTTTTCACAACAACATTACTTTTATATTGGTCCTTTTGGTTCATGTGTCACTATCATAAAAACTACCAAAAAGGATCAGAATGAGCAATCTTTGACTCATCACAGTTTTTTTTTTCCTAATATCATACACATCCATTTCATTTCATGTGTTCAATGTTCAACAAAAAAATGCTGCAAAAGGAGAGTGAGTCCTTATTTATTCAATTCATAACTAATAGTGACTTGAAATTAGAAAAAGGGTACTCAAGAAATCAATGGATAGAAACAGTGTCAGGCCATGCTTCATCTAAGAACAGAGATGTAACAACATAGAGGAATAATAAGACCAGTGTAAATACTGAATAGAATAAAAATAGAATTTAAGGAATAACACTGAATTTTGATGAAGGTTCATCCAGGTCATGGAAATTCTAAGCGCTGTAACGTAGCCAACTCAGTGTGTTTTAGTTTCTTGAGAGTGTTTCACTTCTAAACCATCCAAGAGGCTTCTTCAGTTCTAACTAACTGCAGATCCCACGAGTGATACTAACAACTTTGAAATTATTATTATTATTATTATTATTATTATTATTATTATTATTATTATTATTAGTATTATTAGTATTATAACATATTAATATGTTGAATCTTCTGCATATGTGTATGTTCTTGTTTCCATGAGGAAACCATGAGGTTTACATATGAGGTTTTGAGTGGAATGTCCCAACAACTATTAAATAGATGGCTAAACATTTAGAGCCACCATTCGATCAAAATTTTACTTGTCCAAAAGTTAAGGAACAAAGTAATGACATTTCAATCCAGTTAGCGGTAATATGTGTTTTGATCAAACTAACAGAAGATAGCATGCTGCAGTAAGCTAGTGTAAACACTTGTTTATGTTTGTTAGGCACTGTCTTTGTAAGCATGCTGACATTAGCATTAAGCTTAAACCATGACTGGGGCAAAATACAGCCTGACAGAGCAGCTTGGTTGCAGTACTGCTTGGGTACAATGACATTGAAACTTTTCAAATAGGCCTTCTTCTCTTCAATATTGCTGAATTGCACAGTGTTCAAAGAGAGCGAACACTTGCGATATGAATGTGGACAGCTAAAATACAATAAAAAGTACTGAATCTGAGAAGAAAATTACTTAATTATAGGGAACTGTCTTGTCAATATCATAGTATATCAAGGTATAACTATCAAGGTATAATTACATCTTGAAATATAAAGGTTCAATCTACAAGGCTATGATATGTGTTTAAAGGCTTGAAAGATTTTGGTTTAAGTTCAAATTACTTTAATCTTTGTTACTCAGTTTTAAGATTTCCTAGATAATTTCGCCATTAAAGACACATTCATGACTAATTTAAGAAAATATGATCAATGTAAATATGAACTTTTAAAACAATATTTCCAAATTAATTTCAACCTTGGCAGTGTGTGATCTGAGAATCATATATCATTAAAATAGTGATGACAATAGACTGGAAGAGTGGTCCCAAAGATCCTTTTTGTCTTATGGAACTGTGTTTATATTGAACATAATCTTTTAACAAGCACTTATGGTTGAGCAGTAACACTTTGTACAACATGGGCTGAAAATATATCTTTCAAAAGCGGGAGGCAGTGAAAGTGAAAACAAGAAAAAAATTAAATTATATATATATATATATATATATATATATATATATATATATATATATATATATATATATATATATATATATATATATATATATACATATATATATATATGTGTGTGTATAATTTTTTTTCTTTCTTGTTTTATGTATATATTCTTGTTTGTTTCTTTTGCACAGTGGAGGCATATTGTTCAATTTTCCCATCTCAGTTCAGTTCACCAGTTAAACATTCAGAGATAATGCTGCAAAAGGGCCTAAGTTAAAATCAGTTTGAGGCGCCATGGGCATTTAGCAGAGGTTAGGAAGCAGGAGCTGAGACAAAGGGATTGAATTCTAGCCCAGTCAGAGTCTTAAGTGCTGCAAAGCTTCACACTAAAATGTAGCAGCAATTTTAAACAAAGTTTGGTTCGGTTATTCTTTGCCTACAGACAGGCTCCAAGGTAGAATGGCTTCAGCTTGCATCACTCATGTACAAGGAGTGTAAAAATAGTCTCCGTCTGTTTGTACTGTTCTTGAAAAGGCTCTATGTAGCCACACCGTCTCTTCAGGCAGTTAAGGGCAGCGGCACCATGCAAGCTTTTTTTATTTTTAGGACCTCAAGGGCAGATACAGTTTGCATTTTATTCAACCATTGCAGACAATCTGGCTCGTTTAGAGTCGTTTATGTGCTCTCTTATAGTCAGCAGATGTCTAATTGAGGTTAAAGGAATATTGGATGAATAAACTAAGCCTTGAGGGAAAACACACATCTCTGGACTGGGATTTGTCTGCAAGGCGTAGCCTGTTGGATCTCTGCAAGAGTTCACTGGTGTATGTTTAATTCAAGAGTGATCACATGTGCTTACGGAATGCAAGTGAGGAGTGAAAAAAAAAAAAAAAATGCTTGCTGCTGCTAGTTTATTCCACTGTGGAGGTCAAGTCAAGGATTCAGAGTCCCACAGTAGGCTGTGCAGGATTAGAGATGTGTTTGCCTTTGCAACAAAGGAATGAGCTGGTAAGCTAACAGTGTTCCTGGGTAATGGTGTAACGTGAGTCAGACTAGCTTACAAATTAAAGGTACCCCGCTGAGTTTTCAATGCTTACATTCGTTTTTTTTTATCGTCAGTGATTTCTCAGTATCCTGACAAACGTTTCTCACTACATTGAACATTTGGCATGTGGAACCAGCTTTTGCACTCAGCAAAAATATGTCCCACTCGCGTACTCCTGAGGGGCATGTGCTTTCCTATGAGCCTGCCATCAAGACATTGCATTACACTACCACTAGTAGTCAAATACACCACATCTAAAAATATGTTACATTTCTGCATCAACTGTCCTTACATTGTCCCAAATGTTCACTTTGCAAGTGAGAATGAGGAAGGTAGTCATGGATGGGGACTAAACATAACATGAATAAAACTTTAATACCTCATCCTTACTAACATTTCTTTCTGTGTCATGTCAGATACGTTTTCATCTGCAATGGTGGTTGTTTAACAGTGAAGACAACAACTCTCACAGTCCCCTGGTATTTATGTATTTTGTTTTCAATTAAAGGACCCCCTGCATAAAAATTACATATGATGCATTTCAAGTGGAACTGAAACTGCCACTGTCCTTATATGTGAGAAAATGGATGTATATTTAAACTGTAGGAGCCTCATATTGTAAGCCTATGAACATTGAAAGAAGTTTTTATCAAACTGAATGTAAGGTTTTCACAAATACAGAAGAAAGGATTGTAATGGTGGGTCAAAGGGTCACTGTAGAGAATTTACATGTGGAGATTAGTCTACAACAAGTCTACAATTCTAAATAAAAGGAAACCTGTTGAAGACAAATTAGGTGAGGGGTGGTTCATCCAAGCAGCAGACTACAAGTCAAATCCCATTCACACATGAACCCTCCAGCTCAGTCACTTCTCAGTAACGGTGCGAAATTCTGCCGAGGAGAGGGATGTAGTGAGCAGTTCAAAGCTGAAGTGGCTGATGGATGACATCGCTGGACACTAATGACCTCTCATACAGCAGCTCCACACTCGCTGTAAAGGTCACTGTTAGAGGTCCTGAAACCCCCCTCTGCTCAAACGACACTTTTAAACCGGCCACTGCACAATTTGTGTCTCCAAATTGAAAACGTTGGAGGGGGGAATATGAAAATTTGTTTGATAATATTCAAAATCTCATTGCATTTATTGTGTTGTTCTTTACTTGGGGTTAAAGCTAAAGGGGACAGAGTCTGTATTTAAGTTAATCATTTATTCATTAATAATATG
Source organism: Acanthopagrus latus (assembly GCF_904848185.1). Taxonomy (NCBI): domain Eukaryota; kingdom Metazoa; phylum Chordata; class Actinopteri; order Spariformes; family Sparidae; genus Acanthopagrus; species Acanthopagrus latus. The sequence goes on along the minus strand of NC_051054.1, from coordinate 22,967,037 downwards.
TAGCTGGATGTTGTATATAACATTTGCTAACGTTAGGAGGCAGGTAGAGTGTCACAGTTTGAATTTTAAAGCCACTGACCAAGCTGCTCTATTCGACACATCCACATCCCAAAAACATGCAGATTAGGCTAACTGGATACCCTAAATTGCCAGTTTGAGCGTGAATGTATGACTGTCTACATGTTTTAGTTCTGTGAGAGTGCTGACCTGTACATCCCACTGTGACCATGCACAGGATAACTTGGCTCAGATAATGGATGGATCTTTTCAAAAGTAATTTAAAGGAAGTGAGTGTAGGAGCAGGACTGATCTCCTCAGGCATCTTGTTCCACTGATACGCTGAAGCCTAATCGATCTTCATTGTTGGGCTGAATTTACAGACTGCACCCTGCCCGAGGATCTCTGGCTGTAATTAGGCTCATAAAGGTCAGAGACACAGCTCGATGATAGTCCAGCACAAGCCCTGTGGTTGACCAGTGAAATGTTAGACCACCAGAGAGGGACTAAATAAAAACTTCAACAGTTATTATTTTTAAATCGGGTAAATGTTCAGCCATTCAACACTACTTATTGCTTGAACCAAAACACTTTGAAAGCTGTGACTGCTGTGTCATTTCCAGATGTACTCAGGTCAAGAAACACTCCTAGGAGTGGTACAGTCGACTTAAAGACTTAAAAGGCAGTTTCAGTGCTCCTGGGATTTTAAAACTAAGGAGCCGTCCGCACCAGCCTGGTTAATTTTGCAGCCGTGAGGTTATGTTCCCAGTTTTACTGTTCTGTCCACACGCAACCGTGCTTTTGGAACACTGAAACCATGGTCATTTGAGACTTGGCTAACTTGGCTAAAATGGACGTGACAAAGTGTTTGTTTATTGGCTTTCTGTCAGCTGTGTTCGGCTGTCATGTCCAGCTACTCAACCTGATGCAACAACTGCGGCGCCTGGATGAGCAACAAAGGAGACTGCTCCTCTTGCTGGCAAACAAACGATGCACCCTTGCGAGTCGCCATTGTTGTTTGTGTTTTGGTATTTGCCACGCTTCCCCTTTCTGATTTTAAACTCTTTTGACAGGTTAATACAGCCTACCCATTTTACCTTAGATCCCCACCTATAGATCCCCATATGTATTACGCGTATATTGCATCACTTGGTGGCGGATTTTATGGTTGCGTGTGTACAAAGTTATTCTCAGTTATTTTTATCGTACCACTAGTGTGGACGTGGAATTTTATTTAACAAAACCTTGGTTGCAAAATAACCTGGTTTTGTGTGGACAGGGCCTAAACTTTTAGTTTCAGTGCTTTTAATACAAAGTCCACAATCCAGTTTCTTGAAATCGTTGGATAAAAAGACACAGGTCTAAAACTGAGAACTAAAGAATCTGAACTTATTTGAATCAGCAGAACTACAGCTGGACTGTGTCTCAGTGTATATAAAGGTTTTAAGAAGTTTGTGTTCTAAATGCTTACACCAACACTACGATATGGTATGTCATATTGTAACATTATACTCCACAAATCCACAAGGGTAATTTTACTTTGCAGCTGCATACAGTAGGTAGCAGCTCAGGCTGCTGCCACAGGGGATATGCCGCAGCCATTATATACCACAGATTCTTATAATGCATCTGAAACTTAAGCATATTAGATTTAATACACTTTAAGATTTATAAGGGCGAATAAGAGTAAAGGCCAACTTTCCCCAAATTTAATCCCAGAACCACACAAATGTCAAGGCTACAGCTATGAGCCAGCAGGGCTTCAAAATATCCAGAAGCAGAATGAAAAATATGTTTGCATTTTTAATGCAAGGGAGGTTGAATGATTCACTTGGGATTTTTTCTCCCCATATTTTTCATCGTGAGGTTCTCCATTTTAGCATATTTTCTTCATATTTTATTAACAGCTGGTGTTCGAATTAACTGAGAGGGATACATACAGGACAGTATGCATGGTTTTCACACATAGTTGGGATATAAGGAGAGTGGAAAATAACCCTATACTGATCGAAGGTTTGGCCACGTAAGTGCTGCTTAAATGGCAACAAAACATTGGCATATTATTGTATACATTTTAGTTGTGGGTGTGTCTCTGTCCAATGGATAAATGTAAAATCTATTCTTAGTTTCATTTCAGCTCTGTTTTTGGTCAACACCAAGTCCTTAGGGGAATTATCAAGCACTTGGTCAGAAGCTAGAGGGGGCTTGGCAGGCAGCATACCATCAGTTTAGAGCAGTAGTCTGAGTTACCGGATGTAAAGTGATGGTATAAACCATAGTTATGCTATCGGTTATCTTGACCTCGATATCAAGAGTATTTGTTTATGTGAACAGTTTGATCCATGTAGTCTCTTTGTCTTGACACTTTTCTTAAATATTCTTAAAATTGTGATCTAATTAAATAGGTTCATGTGAAGTTCTGCAGACTCTGCATTTTAATAGCGGATTTCTGATGTGATTGACACCTTTATAAAACAGTGCTACTGCTAATTGTCACAGATTAATAGCCGAAATCGTGAAGAAGACAAATGGGCAAATTAGGTCTTTCACTTTGATTCGCTAGCACACCGTCAATCAGAATGGCCAGACAGCTGGCACACGACCAATCATAGAATCCAATGGCTCAGACGGCCAATAGCCAACCTTCTTAGACTTCTCATTGTTGAATCGGAGTGGACAACATCCTTGCGGTTCCAAAAGCTTCCAATGCAGCTGAACACACCGAACAGATTTGTTCCCGACCTTGTCCGACTCTCCCCAAACACTTCAGACGTCCAACAGTTGGGTCGGTGTGTTCTTGCCCTAACTCTGTCTCATGGGGAAGATCCTCCTGTGCAAATTGACATTTACACCTTTTTAGAGTGCTTTCCAAAGGAAAAAAAAAGTCAATTATTGATCAACCATTTACTTTAAGTGAATCCAAGAATGATAATGATTAAATTAAATTTTCCTAGGATGTCTGGTCAGGCTAAACAGTGTGACTGTGTGAAATGTAGCAACAGATGCCATCCATGTGGGTGGCGTCCACATGGGTTGCCAATAATCTTACACTTTACAGGCTGATAAGTACGAGATTGCATTGTGAGCCTGCAAGCCAGGGATTTCAGTTTTAATAAAAGATCTAATAATTAGGTTCGTTTTAGTATTTAGGTAGTGTTTAGGGATTTAGGAAACATTGGCTATTGATCAGTCTTTACTAAACTGCTTTTACCTTGTCCTAGGAGATGTTTTAATCCTTTCAGAGGCAGAAGCCTGTCCAAGCTAACGAAATTCAAAGGCCCACCTTGCAGATGGGCATTAATTTCCTTGACCAAGGCTCCATACTATCACTCATTTCCCAGAGCAAGACAACTGTTGAAGTGTCCAGCCTGCCAAGTCCATACATAAGCAATGACTCCTGTATTGACAGAAGGTCAGAAGATACAAGGAAGCAGTAGGCAGGAGGAGTATGATTCAAAGGGCACTCACTGCTAGGGCTCACTTGGCGTTGGCTGCCTTTCAAAGAAAACTTTCAAAAGGAAAAACAGACAATATTGCTTAGGGCAAAAAATAACCAGTCAGACAGAGTGAAGTGTTTTCAGTTATGTTTGCAGGCTTTTTTTTTTTTTTTTGTTATCATTATCAAGCCAAATTACATAATAATGTGAATCCATTCATCCAACAACAGTGGGAAATGGAAAGAAATCTGCTAGCCTTTTGTTTTTCTATGCTTAAAAGGAAAAGAACAGCGCACACATCAACTTGTTTTCAATTGATTTGGTAAACCATTGACGCGTTGTCCACATGCAGCAAATCAGCAGGGTTTCCTGCACATAACACATTGTTATTCAGCTTATGGAAATATCAAGGTTGCACAGCCAAAATGTTCTTACTGATGTCTTTGTGTCAGGCTGCTACTCTCTCTTGTTGTTTGCATGAGAAGGTGGAAGTTTAAAGAGCACTGAGTAATTGTACAGTGAATAACGAGGGGAAAAAAGGCAGTGGGATTGCTGTGCATGCTTTAAGCACTTCATCCAATAAAGTGGCATGTGTTAACCAGTGTAGAAAGTATTGTTGTTGTTGTGGTACTACCGTCAGCAAAGAAAGGAGGCCACTATCCTAGGAAATATTCCTCAATGCCTACCTTGCTTACTCTTGACAGGTTAGGGTGATAGTGAGACATACTTCAGCTGCTTAATTTGTGTGGTAGTGAATCTGCTGCTAAGCTTCATGCATGCCACCGGAGGAGGCCGATATGCATTGCGTACATAGTGACTAAAGTGCAGAAATATAGGTTGAAATATAGAGACACAGTAAGGAAGGCATGCAACGTAGACCACAGACTAATGTAGGATCATATATGGAATGCATTACTCTCCAATGGGAGCTCATTAATTTCAAATGAGAGAATCCATTATGGCTGCACCTCTCATTGCAAATTCACTGATTTGGGCTGACAGTGTTGCATGCATAGTATAAAGTGACTGCCATTCGGCGCCATCAACGGAAATTGATGTGAAAAGAACATGTCGGTAAATCTGCTACAAAAGTTTATAATGTACCACAAATTGATTGGTCTTCTCCAAACATATTTGAGTTACAGGACATCACATGACCCACATGGGACTGCCAAACAGGTAGTTAGTAGCAGAAGTCCATTACAGATTAAACATGCTCCAGGAATAATGCTGTAGCTACATGATGCATTTTGTGCTTTTCGCCCCCCTGAGAAAACAGTTTGCTTCGGGCCTTATGGAAGCATTTTCTGTTTTTGATAAGTAAACTCTAGGAAACACAAACAACAGCCCAAGGACATGCTGCAGCTATGTTAGCAATAGCAGCTCTCCAGTCTTTAAGATGCTAATGGATGTGCCTCGAGGGAGAGGACCAGCAGCGGACAATAATACAATAAAGAGGGCAGGTAGTTATTGCTAAATTTTAACCTCCAGCAGCATTGTTGGGTGACATGTTGCTCTTGAAAAATGCACACTTACATGTTGGCGGTTAAGTGCAGGGTACTTATTGGCATTAGGTTGTCACATTTAAGGAATGGGCTAATGTAGTGGTTCAGATCTGGAGAAGGTGAATTGTTTATCCTCACACTCTCAAGGCGTGTGTCTGTATGTCAGTATGTGACAGCATAACACTGGCTGTGCCACATTAAAACATGAAGCCTTCTCTCCCACAAGGAACATACAGTGATCTTGAAATAATTATGTGCAACAGAATATTGATGTGTGATACAACAAAGACGTGTATGCCGTGGAATTTGTGCTGCTGTCAGTTCTGTAATTGCCTGTGCCAGCCTGTAGCGGGGAGCTGGAAGGACACAGTGTCACATATGATGGCAACACCAAAGCCTTGACCCTGACAACCCCAGCTGGAGTGGCTCCGAAACATTGTCTTACCACAGAAAGAATATCAGATTCCAACTGACCTCGGCCCGCTGCTGGAAATCCCAGTGTCACTATAAGAGGCTTTACTACAGACTAGAGGCGAGTGAATAGGGATAATTTAATGAAACATTAGATGAGAGCACTCCACAGTCCGTTAACAAATTGCTTTTCTGACTGCCAAGCTTTGCTCAATTTGGGTTGCCTGAAGGAAAAGCTGAGTGAAAACGAGAAAAGAAAAGGGAAAAAAGCAGCAAGTATGCACCTGCAGTGTTTAGAGGTTGGACTAAATAGTGCCAAGAAAGCAAATGAAACATAGAAGATGAGGCGTTCCTATGATAACGAAGCCTTGTCTGGAAAGTCTACTTGTGGACTTTCCACTGGACGGATTAAGCACAATAGGAGGCTGTTGACTTCCGACCAGAGAGAGCAGAAGGCACATTTCCTCTTATCCACAGCCACCTATGGGCATAAACAGGTGGCTGCTGGGTCCTGGCACCTTTCACTGCCAATGCTAGGTGAATAAAGGCCGGCCTTATTAAGATGCTGGCAGGACCCAGGGAGGCATTTTTGTGGCATCACAAAGTAGATTCACCCCTCGTTACCTCTTTGTGCTACGTAGTGTTCTTAAGCTTGGGATTTAAAGCTGGTCACAGAGTAAAGCCTTGAATTAGCTTAATGAGAGCCATGCACATGACTTAAATCTCACGTGCAGAGAAAGTCACAAGCAGGCACTCAGATCCAATACGATTACTGTGTGCTGTGCTGAGAGACGTGGATGGATTTTGTTGTCTGTGTGCGCGGTTAAAAGAATGGTGTCAATAGAGTGAATTATGTCTGCGTTTGCATGCATGCGTCCCCCTCTGTTACTGCTGGATTTACATTCATGTGCTAATGCAAATTTAATTGGGACTCGGGCATATGGATTCTTGGTATCTCTGTAATGAGGACAGAGAAAGGCGCACGACCATTAAAATGTATGTCTCAATTGTATATTGTTGACTTCACTCAGTTCCAGTGGGCGTAAGCTAAAGCGCTGTTGCAGCATTGTTGAAAAATTGCAGAAGACACTGAAGTCTGTCCGACATACACGAAATACACTGAGACCATCAAAGTTGAATAATGGGACGTGTTCTAACTTTTCAGTTTTAGTAGAGCTTAGAGTAGGCTTCCGATGAGCGTTAGATTTTGTTCAGATAATGCAAGGACTTGTCAAACTAACAGCGTGCTTTGTTGCTTCTGCTGTTACTAGCAAATAGTAAAAATAAAAATAGAAAATAATGATGGTAATGAATAAATAAATTACAGGCATCGATTCAGCTTGTTAGCAAAGTCTCATGTATTGGATCTTAACATAGATTCAGCCAAATCTGGGCAAATACCACCTGGTTAATCAGATTATTTGAAAGAGAAAATAAAAACCATCATGATCCGTAATGTATTCTGTGAACGTCTGTCACCGTTTACAGACCTACTGCACTTTTAGTTGTGCGACTCAAGGTTTATGTAAAGAATAAAAATAATATTAGCAATGCTTCAAGCACGCACTCTGTTAGTTCTTTATCCAAATAAATTGGAGGCTAATCTGGCTCAATAGCTTGTTTACAACTCGTATGACTGTTTGACCTCATGTCTCTTTCCCCTGTGGACCTTACTTCCCTGAAATGGAGCAAATTCATTAGAGAGCTGTCACAAATGCCATTTTTGGGGCTTTGGCGCTTCAGTGGCAATAACCCCTGAATATTTTATGCTTCTAATAGGGTTGGTTGTGGTCACATTTGTGAAAGCAAAACTACCTCATGGAACATAAGTGATCAGTAATCTGTAGGGACTGTAGGCAGCGGACAAATTACACATTTTACCATCATAGCTGTACTACTGTACTACTGTTCAACTGTCACTGTTACTTACTGTTCCTTTACTTTTACTCACACTTTCTACACTACATCTTGATTCAGAGTTGCAAAGAAACCAGAGAAGATCACATTTCCAGATGAGTAGCGTGCTGTGTTTCTCTGCATTGCAATGGCTTTTGCCCCATCGACTGGGCATTTGCTATGTTGTAACATAGAAAAACAGTGTGAGATGATTTATTGCAAATGTGACAATATCAAGTGGCTCTGCTCAATCAACAGTACATGACCAGTCTCTGTTGCACAGCACAGGGCTGATTATTTGTAACTTGTAACTAATCAGTAAATGCCCAGGGTGGGGTTTCTGAATACTGATTTGGATGTCAATTACAACGGCAATGCTTTAAAGAATAAAGGTCAGCCCTGAAACAGTGTATAATCCTGTATGGACCTACACCTGTAATATAAAGAACTGACTTATTTCCCCTTTGCACAACTGATAATCAGAAAGATTAACGTAAAAGTGACACAGCATGTTTCCCTTGTAAACAGTATGTGCAATCAAGTTTCAAGATGAAATTAATTGGTAATTAACTGATGGCATATCATATATAAATGGTATCATGCTGACATGACTCTGCAAGGTGTTCTTCTTAATTATAAATCATATTTGTATGTATATTATGTTAATTTGCATGTTGTTAACATGTTTACGTGGCATATATATATATATATATATATATATATATATATATATATATATATATATATATATATATATATATATATATATATATATATATATATATATATATATATATGGCTACACCATTATCTGTATCCGTTCACCCAACTAAATGTTTTGTGTCAGTCAGTGCTCAGGATAGATGGAGCTTTAATCAGAAATGGGTGATGCTTAAATTGGAAGTGGGCATGATTAATCAGAAGTTGCTTATTTAAAGCTGCAGTTTTGAGTTTTGAGAAAAAAAATGACTTAGCCTTTTTTAATACTTGAATCAGTTACTTCAGCTATCTAATACTGACACATTTTTCTTGGATGGAACTGGTAAATGTACATCATTTGTACCAGATTAATGTTTCAAGGACTGAAAGATCTCTGAGATCATGCTCAACCCTATCAACCATCGCAAGGAGGTAATACTGTAGTTTGAGACAGAGAGTGTGAGAGAGATGAGCATAGGTCAAGTATGAGAGGAGTTTGAACCTTGGTCCAAGCTCTCAATAACTTCTTTAAACAACCCCTGTACAGTGAAGTCACAAGCAAAGGCTTTTTATAAAAGGCTGTTTATAAATAATAAGCTGTAAATTGAGTTTACTGTGTTCTTTAGCTTTGCACTTGCGACAAGACCTGTCAGAAACTTTCCTCTCAGCATAGACTTGAGGAAAATATTTCCATTTATCAATTAGTAATTGCTTGGAGCCTGTCTCTACTCTCACAGTCACAGATTTGTAGGGTGCATGATCTAAATGAGTCCACAGGCTTTTGTCAGGTAACACTGACAAGCAGAACATGGAAATCACATTAAACCCTGCATGCATCATTATCAATGTTCATGGCTGGCTGTGGAGACAAGTAGTAAAGCCTTGATGGCAGCCATCATGAAAATGTACCTTTGATCCACAGATGTCCAGGAACACAGTAAATCCATAAGCAGGTTTATCTGTCTCAGCCAAAATCCTAGCAGTTTGAAAGAGCAGGCTTGGACAGCTATGGACTTACATATAATGCTCTCAGATGGAGGACATGTATGATTCATGTTGACTAATCTGGGGGACCAGTGGACCTACTTTCTAGGTCTCTTTCTATTTCATAGTGACCCATTCACAGATGTTCAATCTTGTATCCACCGCTCAGAGTTTTATCAGTGTTCTCTGTTGCTGTAGCTCACTGTAGCAGCCTAGTTTCCACGGCTCGCAGATGTATTTTCTCAACGGTGGATGGTGGGAAAAACGCAGAGGGTGGCCAAGATACGTTCCTTTACACCTGAGGGCTTTAGTCAATCTGTTGAGCGTGCACTTACTCCCTCACTGGTGGAGAAGGAAACATATTCCAGCATTTCTCTGTTCATAATGTACATGTCCATGTTACAGCCTGTCATGAGCCATGAGCCTTACAATAGCCTGTTAAGCCTGTTAAGTGCACACTCGATGGATATACCAGTTTGGTCGAGTTACTGGAGGACACGGATGTCAACAAACCGATATGTAACTCCTTGCACAAACACACTGTTTTAACTACTTTTTTATTCATTTTGAGTCATACACGCTACAGTGCTGTGTTGTAAGGTGTCTGCTGATGTTGCATGACTTTTGGGGTGAGATGTGGAGCATGTTAAGATGAACACAGCGTAAAGTTCTGACCCCATGCTGTTAGCTGTCAATGCTAACTCTCCGTTCATGGATCCCTGTAATGGTTGGACCAAATGTGTTCGCGTCTTCTGTACTGGCAAGTCAAGGGTAGCTTAAGCAATGAATCAGCATGTTTAAATCGACCGAAGTTCTCCTTTAAATGCACACCAGTATTTTTATATTTTTATCTGGTTTCATATTCAGACTTTTACCTGCTCCAACACACCCGATTCCAACAATAAGCTTGTTTTTTTGTCTTCAAAGTTTTGTTGAATGGAAATATGAAGCTGCAGAAAATGGAAATACTCAAGTAAAGTGCAAGCAACTCAAAATTAAATTGAGGTGCTGTACTTAATGAACTCAGTCACATTCCATGACTGTCAGTAAGAAAGAGGCTGCAAAGGCAGGCGTTTTTGCTCCATCATAGTGTGGCCATTTAGGTCGGGTGGGTTCGATGACATGTCATTTAACGTAGTTCATTTGAGGCAAGCTGCGCCTTATACTGCTACCATTATCCCAGTAGTGCTAAACAACACCTGCAGTATGTCCCAATAAGACCTTGCAAATGCAGTAAGCCTGTGAAAACCACCTACATTTACATTTACTCTTTTTTTTTTTTTTTTTCTGAAGCGAAAAATAGAGCGGTTAGATTGGATGTTCTTAATAGCAAAGTTTTCCACCTAAAGTTCACTGGTCCCTCGCTGGGCAGGGAAGAAAAAGAATTACTGAAACACCTTTGGGAGTAACAAGTAAGCAGCAAGTGAAAGAATTGGTGCAATCTTGCAGCTTTCTCAGCCAACTTCTTTGCTAATGGACTTGCAGAACTGTCTCCTGCAAAGAGGGGAGAGAAGCTCAAATGAGGCAGGGGAATGACATGCAATAGACTGGAAAATATGAGAAGAGAGAGAGATCGGGATGGACTCAAGCTGATGTGTTTATTTGCCGCTGCAGGTGCCCAGCAGAAGTCCTGGTGGGCGAATGCATTTTAAGTCCCCAATGCATAAAAAAGTAGACCCAGTCTGTCTCCAGCCATCAAAATCAAACATGGCCTCAGATGTTGCTCTATTACAGAAGTTCTTGCAGGGCTTCAGAGGAAGGTTTGGAGTTGAAATCCCAGTCAGTCACAATGCAAAGCTGTTTTTGTCCAACCTTTTAGGCATTAATGCTTGATTTGATACCCAATAAAATGGACACATTATTTGCCATTAGTTCAAACCAGGATTCATCACTTTGTAGTTCAGATCACATTATGACTGATACACAATTTTCTTTTGAAACTGAAGTGTTATTGTGAAGTAAATTGACTGGGAGATGAAAGGTGTTATTGAGTGTTATCAAGTGTTAATGACTTAGGAAGGAATGAAAGGAAGGCAAAGAAAAACTGTTAGTCAGAAAAGACTGCATGCAACATACAAACTACCACTGCTGCAGCACTATGAATGTGTTGCATACTTAAAAACCATCCACTCTTGAAAGCTTGCCAAGAAGATTTATAACATCATAGGTAATTGCTGACTTGCATGTTAATTAATGAGGCAGTGAAACACACTGTTTCTTGATAACCTTTTGATCCTGTGAAAGCTGATAAAGTGTCACGCTGACAGTAGGTTTATTTTTAAAATAGCATTGGATGGATGGATTCAAATATACATTGTCTGAAAGAATTGGCTATAGAAATGAGGCAAATGCAAAGTTAGAGACTAGATCAACATGTCATGCAAAGGCTTACTGAGGTGAAAAGTTAATAATAGGAAGATTTAAGTGATGACTCTGTTGCTATTAAAAACTGAAATCAATGCTGTGACTGAAGGCTAATGGATATATTGATGTGTATGTTATAGTAAATCAGGAAATCTCTCTATCTCTCTCTCTCTCTGTCTTTAGATAATGTGTATTCCAGGGGGAGTATTCTTTAAATGGTGGACCACAAAGAATAGAGGATGATGAATGGACTGACTCTCAGTCTACAAACAGACATGAGGTTCCAAATATCTCAGCACCAACATCCACGATCAGACTGAGCTTTAGATGGAGCTGCCATTTTGAGGCTGTGGCTCACTGGATGTCTGTTCTGTTGGGCGCTACATTATAGAAACTATATAAGGGCGCTCTAAGAAATGACTTCAAAGAAGCAACCGAGATAGCAGCTGCCCAATCAGATCTCACTTTAGCAGGATTATAGCATTCAGGTCCCCAGAGGCAGAAATGAGGATGTGTCATAAATTATGAATTTTCCATGAGAGCAGATATGGACGGCGGTGTCATGCAATAATTGGCACAACACTTAGCTCCAAGTGAAGCTGGCTGGTGGCTGACTGATGTATGCCGCAGGCTGCTGTCCCAGAAACATGTTGAAGTGATTTGCAAAGTCAGCATGACACAAAGAGGAACCCCAATTACCATGTTGACCCCTAGGCACTATGATGTGGCAACCTCATTTCATGACCTGCTGGGGAGCACAGTGGGTTCAAGGTTAGACTTTAGCCTTTTGAGATGATTGAAGGGGCACTAGAAAATACTGTAATGTAAAAATGTACCTGCTTCATTTAAAGGTATATTCCAATGTAAGTCAATCCATGGTTTAACACAATGTGACACCAAGTAAGACACCCCCTCGAGAGATCAAGTTTTCCGACCGCTAGCTTATGTAGTTTTAGCAACCTCAGAAAAAGACCACACGATAACAATACACTGCAGTCTATGCCTCCAACAAGAAACAGACACAAAAAGCCACAAATAATGCTCAGAACAGCACTAAACTTCAGCAACAGTACAAATAGGGTCCCAGCACATAGTTTGAGGCATCAAACAGCAGCTAGCTTCATCGTATTCCTGTTGTAAAGAGAACACAACTCAGCACTCTCCTGCAACAGCGTCCTCTTGTGGGGAAGCCCGATGCATTGATTCCCGAGTGCAGTTAGAAATGCTCAATTCCGTTCTTTTCCCCATCCGCTCTCGACAATAACTGTAAGGCAAGGCACATATGAACTTTGATTGTATTTCCATGGAGTAATAATTATACATTTTCATCCTTGAGCTGCGGAACTCTACTGCACTCGGTAATCGAGAGCGGTGAGTTGAGTTCTCTTTACAATCGAAATCCAGCTAAGCTAGCTGCTGTTTGATGCCTGGAACTATGTAACCAAACTACCTATTGTGGGTGCAACACTAATAACGGTACAAAAACTAGTGACGTTAAGTTTATGATAAGGTCATGGGTTTACTTAAAATTACCATTTTTGTCAACAAAAATTAAATGATAAGATCAGTAACATAGTAACATAGCTCACGTTAGCATACGTGCTGGATACAGGAGGAAACAGCTTGCCCAGTTTGGTCCAAAGTTCACAAATACACTCTCCAGATTCTCTCAAACTCACCCAACTCTTTGTATCTCGTTTATTGAATTCATACACAGAGAGAGCTGTGTTGTGAACTAGTTGAGTGACTATATACCTCTCAAAATGTAGTGTTTTAGTTAATGCTGGACCTTCTCTAATTTGATAGCCTTACAGCAAAATTCAGACATTTGTCGCCACATTAGGCACAAAAACATTGTAGAACTTTGTTATAAGGTTGATTTTCTCCACATTCCCTTGGAAATAAAGATGTCCTAAGAGAATGAGACTGAGAGAATGAGTCTTACATGCCACACAAATGTCCAAGATCAGTCCTGTTTCTCATCCTCTCCTCTCTCTGCCTCTCCTCTTTGTTTTCCTGCAGGTGAAAGAGTGAACACACACACACACACACACAGTCGACACCTTGCAACGTTCATCTGTGGGAGGAGGGGAAGGACTTGGGATTGTTTGCTGCCTGCAGGAGGAATCCAAGGTCAGTACACAGTGCACTCACTCACGCACACACACACATGCACATGTGCACACACACACACACACACGCACACACACACAGGTTTGAGAACAAATAAATAGATGGAGGGAGCATCTTCTTTTCAATTGGCTGTGTTCATATTCAGAGGAGTTCAGTGAGTTGATAAGATATTATGCATGAGCTGCACCACCTTCATGAACAAATATTGGAGAATGAATGAGGAATCCGACATCTAACACAGAAAAACAGATTTTTTAAGAAAATCTTGGTTGAGATGGAAGAGTTAATTGACAATTCCCAGACGTCTCTGTCCTCCCTTCCTTCCCTCTTTGCTCTCTCCCTCCTCTCTTTCTCCTGCTTCCTCTGTCGTTCACCCTGTCCTTCATCTCTTTTTTAAAATGTCATATATCTAAAGAAATCACTATTCAACATTTCCATTCGCTTTGTTGGGCTGTCCAAGGTTTTTTTTTTCCCTGTGAAGTCCACACACTGGGAAGAATTTGGATTTTAATTGCTTCCCCATAGATTGCGGCTTCACTAGGAAACTAGGTTAATTGCATAATAAGAGAAAGCCACTTGTGACCTTCGCTGAATGCTGCCAACCACAGTTACCGCAGCATGCATACTGCAGTGTTGCGTTTGCAGTATATTTAAAAAGAAAGGTGACTGGATGTCTCCCCATTTTTATATAAACATCAGTGTCACTTTCAAAAAGCGTTTTTGACTCATGTCAGTGGTTCAAAGCTTCCTTGACTTGTCATGTTAACAGAGTAGTTCCTCAGCCCACATGTGTCAGCGCCGGGCATCAGACGAATGGAATCGCTCATTGTTGTGACTGCACTACAGGTTGATTAGTTTAATCGAAGTTGCTTTGAAGAGTGAACGGAAAGTAAACTTCTTGATCTTGAGGGCATCGATACTTCTTGCTTACTTCAGTTTTGACTGTTTTTCGTCTTTCCTTTCTTCTTTATTTTCAAGGAGAGTTGACCAGACAGGCTTTTTCATCTATATTCAGGCAGTGTTAAAAAGGAGGGATTCATCACAGACAGCCGGAATTCCAACCGGAATCAATCAGACCAGACCTTTTCTTGTTCCTTCCTTCCTTTCTTTCTTTCTTCCTTCCTTCCTTCCTTCCTTCCTTCCTTCCTTCTTTTCTTAATTCTTCTTTTCCGTGTACTTTCCTGTCTTCCTTTTCTTCTACCTTTTCTTCCTCCCTATCCAAACATTTAGTCTTTTTGTTCTCCCTCCTGGCAATTGTTCCATCTCTCCTTTTTCTCTTCCTCCTCACTTTTGTTTATTCCTTCTTTACCTGCTTCTTCCCATTTTTCCTTTTTCTTCCTCCATCATCCGTGTTTTGTTCTGTTCTTTCTCACACTTTTGTCTTGTATTCCTTCCCTTTTTCCTTCCTTCCTTCTTGCATTTTATTTCTTTCTTTTTTTGCCTTGTTCCTTCTTCTCTCTCCTGCCTTTGGTTTCTTCCTTCCTTCTTTCTTTCCTCCTGTCTTTGGTTTCTTCCTTCTCTTCCTGCTCTCTCCTTTTGTTCCTTCATCCTAACTCGGCTTTCCCATGTGTTTCTTCATTTTCCATTTTCTCCTTCCATGTTTTTCTCCTTTCTTTCATCCTTCCATCCTTCTGTCATTTGTGCATTATTTCCTCCCTTTCTCCACTACTTCTCTCCTTCCTTCTTTCCTGCCTCCAAGCCGTCTTTTGTTTGATCCCCCATGATTCTCCTCATTTCTGCTTTGCTTCCTGGTGCATGTGAACAGCTCTCGCAGAGCCAATGATAGCAGGAGATGAGGTTAGGGCCATGACATTCCCCTTAGGACCGATGCCTGGCACAGAGTCCTCGTAGAATATTCTGTCAAACTACGTCACAAGCTCAGGATAATAATACCTTTTTTATAGGTTGAGAATCCCAGGGCACTGTGAAGGACAAGTTGGGTCAGATGAAAACACAGACTGACTGTAAATTGTATGTCATTGCCAGGGACAAATTGCATTCATTCAAATGTATGAGAGCTGAGTTGGTTGGAATTCACAGAGGATTTGATTAGGTTTTGGTCAGCATGCTGATTTCCTCCTGAATAGTCCAAATATTGTGCAAATATCTTTGACATCTGCAGTGAGTGGCATTCAGCTGCCAGGTGCCTTACTGAAACTGATATTTAGCTTTGCCTCTAGTTCAGTGACAGTAGTCTCAAGTGTTATAGGCAACTCGTATGGTTGTTAAAACAGAGCAGCAGTATTGGTAAAGCTCTCGCTAATGGACAAATAAGGTAGAGCTAATTAAATGTAATGAGCTGTATTGAACCGCAGCAGAATTTCACTGACAAAATGAACAAAGTTTCACATCTCTGCATTAACCAAATCACATTCACCTAATTGCACATCTTCTAGACAGTACAGGGGGCAATCACACCGAGAAACATCTCTGTACATTTACATTGCTTTATTTACAGTATATTCTGCGTCTTGTTGAACCAATTCCATGTCATCCTGCATCATGAAAATGAATAGAACAATTGCATTATTTGTTTACAATGTTATGTGTATGCATATACTGTAATTCATCGTAAATGCATATTTGGTGCCTTCATATGTCATAAACAACACTTTCACAAGTGTTAGTTTGAAGACTGTATTTACTTTAGGATATATATATATATATATATATATATATATATATATATATATATATATATATATATATATAGGTGACTTTGTTAAACTATGAACCATTACATGTTAGATTTGCAGCTGAAAATGACAACAGAGATATACAACTTTGGTGTTTTCGTGTTTTTCCCTAATGGTAATCAATTGACAGTTGTCTACCCAAAAATGGGGTAACAGCTGATGTAAGATGTCCCGGCGATTCAGTCTATAGAAGTGGAATTCCTGACATATTTGTACAACTCTAGCATGAGTGGTGTTCTTCAATACTGCAGGACAGAGAAATATTCTGTTGCTGACCATCAGTAACCCGCAGACTCTGGAGACGATGCACTGACCTAGTCAGGAGGTGTACTCCATGGATGTATTACAGTTGGCTGTCCAAGGTGTACTCACAATGCCTCAATCAAAGTTTAACACATCAAGCTGAATATTCATGACACACCCAATGCAGTTGAAGGGAACGTTACCCGTGCCAGGGCTATTAACTTGAGAGCAAAGTTCATTAGTGTGTATGACTACTCTATATAAAGACAAAACCCTCATCACTGCATCATTTGGTAGTAATCTGTAAATCAATCGATGATAATGATGAAGTCACAAATAGACAATTTAGTCCTCAAATAAATGTCACATTCTCCTGCTGCTTTTAATCTTTCCAGAAACAGGCTCCTCGCCCAGAGGAGGATGATATTCAGTCTATCACATGAAACACAGACTAATTGATTTGCCAAATAAAGATCCCCCCCCCCCCCCCCCCCCACACACACACACACACACACTCCATCCTCCATAATATGAATTTTAATAATAGCCAATGCAATATTGATGTGATCTCAATATGTCACTCCTCAACATATTGAGAAAGTGGAGTTTAACTCTCTGTGGACTGATTGTTTTACAATGTAATGAGCTGAGGCTATTTGATTAGAGGGCTGCTTAGACTCTTTCAATCTCATGGTTTCACTTTTGAAGTTCCGTCTTTATTGAACACATATACTGGCAATTAATGCATTTCCACAACTGTTACTGTTGAATGTCAGGCCACCATTTAACCAGTGTTAGTTTAGTTGACTTAGTAGACAGTCATCAAGTCTTATCGGGGAAGAAGGAAAGGTTTGACTGCTATTGAAAGGCTGGCATGTTGCTCTTTTAATGGATTGTGGTGGATTTTAAGGTGAGCTTGAGTAGTGAGACTGTTAATGATGGGGGCCCGAAGGTGCTGTAGGGTTCTGATAGCACAGCCTAAGGTTTTTGTTTTGGTGCAGCATTGTTATCATTCAGTTTTAGTTTGCGCATTAATCTCAAGAATACCTCTATAGAGAACCATTGCAGAGTATCATAATACCATATCTTACTTTTTAATAACATAATCACATGACAAAAATGTTGCTGTGTGACAATTCTGTGATCTTATGTTCAACAATGTTTCTTTATGTACAAATTTAACACATTTTAATGAATAACTTCATACAACATCTCTGTGCAACTACTATGGAATTGTTAAGGTTAAGGAAGGGCCATGGTTATGGCGTATGACAAAAGAAAGCATAGCCTAAAAGCTAGCTTGGACATCCATGTTGAGGCCGCTGCTACTCTTAATGTAACACTGACACACCCTCTTGATAATGGTGCCAAACTTAAGCCAGCAGCACTCCGCTTACTTGTTTGCTGCTATGCCTTCGCTCGCCACTATTAAGTCATGTCAGTTGTTGCTATTACTGCCACCACAACCCTGGTGTTCATAAAGCACCTCATAAGCCCCACCTTTGCCCAAGCATCCACATGTAGAGTTTATGTTCTACCAGGGGAAAGTTATTGTCACTCTCCACTCCCTGATATGCAAGGCTTGGCCTTTGTGCATAGGTGGTGGGGAGTGATGAGATCAAAGTATTGCATTTACATAGTAAGACATCACACAAGAGCTGAACCATGGCTAAGGTGTGGTTCTGGCTCTGGTTAAACGATGAACATTTACTGTGTATGTATGAAATAGTGGATGGAGCATCTTAGGCAAAAGGGCCTAAAACCGGATTCTTTCTATCGGCCAGCTGGGGTAACTGTACTGGTTGCAAAAAGGAGATGTGTGTCAGCTTATGAACAAATGACCCTACTTCCCACTTATAATATTATGTTGATTTTGTAAATCATAGCCCGCTGGTAATATTAACCATCATTATTAAAAGGTAAATGTATAGTTGATTAAACTTGAGCTTATTAACCTTGAACAGGTTTGTAAACATCAATGCAACTTTACAATAAACAATTTCTTAGCAGTAAATTAAGTATTACTACTCTGATTTTACTATTTATCAATGATCGGTATTGTGGTATAAGTGTTACCGTCCAATTTAGCGTTAAATAGAGATTGCAACCAGTTTAACTTCAGGACCTGGCTGATCGAGGATTTTGTCTTTTGGTTCCAAGTTAGGCCAATCAGTATCATCCCAGCCTACACCCTACTGTCAAAATAAAGTCACTTCTGGCTCTAAAAAAACAAGAAAGTAATGGACATAATGCCAAACTCCAGGCTTAAAATGTTGATGTCACACTGGGTTTATACATGGACTGGACATGGACAGTCTCCTGCACTATAATCAGATGTGCTACACACCTCCCAACTCCCATACTGTTACCTTCTTAACAAAGTGATCACTTCTTGCAGGACTGTGGGCACTGGACCTAAATTGTGCAAAATGGACACAACCACCCAATATGAATCCGTTTTCAGCTTACACCGTGCTGTTATTAGTTATTGTCACTTTCTTCTCTGCATGAACTGACTAGCTCAGTACTTCAATCATAAATCAGCTGGTGGGACATGTGGAGTTTGGAATCCTGCTTGGACGCACTGTTGAACACAGTCTATATAACTATACATTGTAAAGAGTAAAAAAAATCATACATTCTATGACAGGAAGAAAATAAAACTGTAGGGCACACGACCGACTGCAATGAAAGTGATGTGCCATCAGTTTTTTGAATTACGCAGGGCTGCATTGTTTCCTCTACATCTTTTGTGAGTGGGAGTGCTTGGAAGCCTTTCACAAGAGATCTGTGAAAAGAATGTGGAGAAATATGTGATATGCTTTAAACATTGCCCAAACAAATTGAGTTCAAAGAACTAAACCAAACTTGACAGTCAAACAAAATCTGCAACATCCCACAGTCGTGCTGATTATATAAAAACTGGCTGATGAAACTGAAGCAGAGACTCTTTCTGTGCAGCATAATGTTTTTTGCCTCCTCTGATCTGCTTTGATCAGAAAATATCTGGATGGTGAGATCCCTGAATAGCTCAGCCTCCTACAGCATCTGTTTATGAACTTGTCCCAAAACTGTCACCGTGGTTGATGAACAGTAGCACAAGCCCTAGGGATGAAGTTTTGAGAGCGGGATCACGTCAGCCCCTTCCTCAGAAGTCTTTGGATGGTCTGAGAGCTAAAGAGTATATTAGCTATCAACCCCCTGGAGCTACCTGATCTGTGTGTCTTGTTCACCTTTCTCACATGTGGGGTTGAAACTGTAAGTGAGCCTGTAGTAAGGGGTGTTGTTTCTCATGCTTGCGTCATCGCGGTTACGGAACAACGAAGTGCTGGGTGGTTAGACAGGGCCTGGGGTTTCACCATGTGCTGCGACTAAGAAATACTTTTATTAATGTTACAGTAGGCGGTGATTCAATCACGCGCTATATGGGATTGTTTCGTTTTGATACATGCACAGGAGGGATGGGGATAGGAAGGATGAGATGCAGCGGATGTCTCAGGTGAACTGAACCCTATACTGTCACTGATTAACTGTTTGGATACCTGGGGGCAAGTGCTTGTAATGAATAATCCAGTGTCTTCAAATGCTAACAATCTCATTGCAGTAGTCTGCTTATTTCATTGTAGTATGGAGATGTGCCATGCTATGGGAATCCATTTTTATATACTTTGGAAAAACACAAATATCTTTATAAATCTTTATTTCATGCTTAACTTCTCATGTAAATAAGTAGTAAGAAGTATGGTTAATAACTTAAATTGAAGAAAACCATAGTATCAATAAATGTATAAGCTTAAAACACTTAAACACACTGCATATTTGTGGCAGTTTGTACATACTAGTGACTTATGTATTTATATTTAATTCATTTAACACAAACAGTTATAAGTTGAAAGTTTGATCATTCCCACAATGGTTTGTATATCCCAGCTGTGTGCTGCCCCTCATTTATGTCACAGGTGTAAACACAAAGAATACGCCTGTGCATCCTTGCTCATAACTCTTCTGACATGTCTCCTCCTCACTCCCAGAGAAGCATTTTGGGAATTGAGAAATCCGTTAATATGGTGCAGGAGATCGATTTCCGGGTCATAGGCAGAAGGACAAAACAGACAGGAGATGAGGAAAACAAAGAAATGAGAAGAGCACACAGTTTGAAGACATATTTACCTAAATGCTGCTATCTTCAAAATCTAAATATAGAAGGTCTAGTTTGTTTTGAAAATGAGATATTACATCATAACAGTTACACTGAAAAACCTGTAATTTTATATATTTGTACCTCATTTCATTTACAGGCTACTTATTTCACATGAACACATTTTGGTGTCCGTACACTGAGGAATCAACACTGGTAACAGAGTGATTGACTTTCCTTCTGTGTTGCTGCACAATAGATTCAACATCAACACACCAATTATATATATATATATATATATATATATATATATATATATATATATATATATATATGGAGGGGGAAGAATTTATGAGATGACAAGAGCAATCGAAACAATTACACAGGCATGATTGCATATCAAGCTCATGAACAACAATTATCATCAAACATTCATTTTGTCATTTCATCAACCTTTGCCAGACAAGGATGCCGCCTGCCAAAATGTTTAGAGCAGATCATTTCAAACTTTAGAGAACAGCCAAGTCATTTCACAGCAATGCGATGGCTCAATAATTCCAAATGGGTCAGTGTAAACGCTCTCATACAAACACTTTATACATTGCGTTGTCATGAAGAAGTGGCATCACGTTTCATTTCAGTACCGGAATGGCCATTGTAGTAATTTCATTTATGAGTAATCACATTATTTTCTCATTTGCAGCTCGATTCTATTCCTAGCTCTGAATAATGAATGTAATCAACAGGGAAGACAAACATAATGGTATGAAACTAAACCAGTCAGTCATATTAGTTATTGTTAACAGGAAGTGCAGAGAAGGTAAAAGTATCTCTGACAAGCAAGACGGATATCAATGACTCTTAAATGCATTTCATCCCACGGCTGATCACAATCACTCCTGAGCCATAATCCTATCAAAGAGTCTAACAGAATGTGAAATTAGATTGCAAAAATCTCAGCATTAACCCCAATTCAAGAGTGTCAAACACATGAAGGAGAAGTCTCACGGTATACAGTCATCATAAAACAGATAGCAGCCGCCTGAAAAAAACGCTGCCTTGATTAAAAAAGTGTTGACTGAGAATAGAAGGGCAGCCGGGCTATTTTCTATTAAAAACTGCAGTGTTCAAGAAACTAAGCTTTCTTTTTTGGTTGTATGACCTGTGGTTTGCTGTGTTTTTCACTCTGGAGTTGGTCAAATAGATTTTTTTTTTTTTTCTGATCTTTGGTAACTATACTATGGCTGGGTAGACACAATAGGAGTGGATACAGAAAGTCTATTCTGTAGCCTAGACTTTTCAGTTGATTGTTGAGTAAAAATAACTGCATACGCAGTTGAAAATGTTAGTTGAATAGCTGTTTGTTCTGATGATGTGAAAGTAATTCAGATGTTATACATGACACCATCTTTGTACAGCTAGTGGTGAGCTGTAAATCCTGTTACGCTTAATTGTTCACAAAGGCATCAATGGAGTTCCACAACCTTTTCTGTTGATATTTATCAAGTACTATTTTCTGTGGCTGTCTGGACCATATCTCCACCACCACCATCAGGAAAAAAAAACTCTAGTGGGTAGATTTCCATTATATTTATTGAGTACATTCTTGACAGAGCCATAGTTTGAATACACTACAGGCTTTCCTTTTGATGTTTGTCAGGAATACAATTATCATTTTCAAGAGAAAATGGTTATATTTGCAACCACCTACCAACAAATGTAATCACATAGTATAGTATAAGCCAAATATTTTAACATTTTATCCGTACCAGTACATAAGATACTGTTTATACTATACATTATCAAGTACAGTTTTTTTGGTGGTATCATTTTTTTCAAAGCAGCCGTAAGCGTTGTTTTATTATGTAAAAAATGTGTTAAATAGCTCTGCTTTCAAACAACAATCACTTTTATAGAGTGTTTGGTCAGTTACCTAAGTCTCTTCAACACATGAGAAAATACATTTTCTGGTATCCCTGCCTACTTTATATAATCAGGATAGAATATTCCATAATGAAGAAGTCCTGTATGCTTAGCAAACACACAGAGAGCTGGATCCTCCGGTTCCACCTACACAGGCAATGGCAAAACAAGGAAAGCACTGACAGTGAGTCACTATGGTGTGGTGACTTGGAGAACTGAGAACAAACTGCAAGAAGTTAGCTGAGACTGCAATAACACCTGCAGCAGCTTTAAGCATATCTCTAATTAATCCAAAAAAGTAAACTGAAAGCTTATTGTTGCTATTTTTATTTTGTGATAGGTATACTAATAACACACTTGTATAAAGGTATTTTTGTAAAGGATGATTTCATTCTGATCTACAGGTAGAGCTAAAGGCAGGGATGGATTAACATTAGAAGGGTAGAGGAAGGCTGGAGGCTAGCAAACATGGATGTAAACAATGGAAGATTAAAAGTGGTTATAAAGTTGGCTTTGCATACGTTTAAGCAAGAAAGGGATTATTAAAAATGTTTGTTGAGATTAACAAAATGCCTTTAAGTGTGCAACAGTGAATTCAAACGCAATATCATTTACAAGAAACTCCACAGGGCCTATTTAAACCTATATATAAACCCCCACATCAGCCAAACCCTTCACAAAATGACACATTTAGGCTCATTAATCTGCTTTTTCACATATACTTCTCTGTCTCTGTGAGGGATCCTGAAAACGGTGTGTAATGTTTAAATGAATCTGTCTGAATGTAGCTCTTTGTAGATGCAGCAAAGACATGTGCAATCAGTCTAAAGTAGCAGAGTACACTGACATTGTGTGCTGTCTTGGGAGAAATTTTCAGCAAAACAGCTTCATGGGAGTCTGTATATTGCTAACTGCTGTAATGAGAGTAACATTTTGTTTTCCCTTAATTTCCCTCTCAGACTCCCAGTTGGGTTAATTGCACTTCGTGTAGAGATTATGTTATCATCAAATGACTTTCAGACTGATACAGTATTACACTGAAATCCCTGCTTGGATTTAATGATGCACAGAAAAATGTGTTACAGCAACAACTTATTTTATAAAGACTGCTCAACACAACAGGTGACCATTTAATGTCACTGTCAGCAATCTGAGGTTGTGAAATGTGATAAAGGGGATAAAAGGACAGGAAACAGCATGTTTCTTTGTGTTTATCTTGTGACAACTCTGTGTGTTTGCCTGATATTAGGTTATGGTTAGGAAGGATGTTTTAGCTTAAAAATTCCACCTTAAACATGGATTGAGTCCCAGGGTCTCCTTAAAAATATCCAGTGTTTTTTTTTTTTTTTACAAATGTTGAAACATTGTCTTATATGAAGGACAGGTCATAAACATACTGCACACGTGATTGTATAAATGTAAATACGGTACAAACATGAACCCATCAAAAACAGCAGCTTGGTCAGTGGCCTTAACATTTTAGCTATGACACAGGCAACATTTCATCCTTCCAACTGGGCTGCATAGTGTGCTGGAGACATAAAGAATGAACACTGACATTTTGTATTACATTCACATAAAAACTGTGGAATGGCATGCACAAACAGCTTTTGCTGAAATACTGCAGTATATCACTGTGTTATGTGTGGCAAATATAGAAAAACAACTAATTACAACAGTAGATAAAACCATCTTTAAGAGGCCACAGGGTGGGAAAAAATATCCAGTGATTTATACACGTTAATGACAAAAACAAGGCACTTAGCCATTCTTTAGACTTAATTAGAAAAAATAATTACAGTGATCTGCACAGAATTACTCATAAATGTGGTGAAAATTAACTGGAGTTCATTTTTATTTTTTTCCTGTAATCAAACACAAAAGAAGAAACAAGCAACCCACTACTATTTTTTTAGAATGTGACTGAGCAACCGCTGACAAAGCTTTTCATGTTTTATTGATCAAAGCAGCTATTGATAGATAAATGCGCTTCTCTCCATCTAATTAACGGATGGAATATATTGTACTGCCAGACAACAACAGTCCCACATCACGCAAATGTGGAGCAACTTCTCACTTGCCACATCAGAGGAGCTCATACATGGAGTGAGCGTCAAACCAGCCCCGTTTCTTCATTCATGTGTCTCAGGGGTCTTTCTGGTATTTTTGCACTTCTGTTATTTTCAGCGACTGGTTTGCAGCAGTCTGCAAACAGAATGCCGCATGCTACTGACAAACATCAGCGTTTCATCAAAGAACATACAAGCCGTCACTAACTGACAGTGTTGTGAGTGCACGGATATCTGATATGTTCTCAGGAAACTGAAGGTCAGCTCATTGAAAACACTGATCATGAATTCATTTAAATTAACTTTGCTTAACTTACAATTTGAAACACAGCCTATAAATGAACTAATAAAACATTTGATCATTTTTTTTATTAGCAGCCTCTTGATTTGTTAAGCATGTTTCATATACATGTATTTATTTTAAACATTTGTCACAAGATTTGCACATTTGTGCGGCAGTTAATGTCATCATTGTGTGCAGATAAATAAATGTAGTATGACTGCTCTAAAAAGAAGAAATTACCCCCATTTAAATACTCGTGTTGAGTTTTGTACCTGCATTAATCCAAATGTTTCCACTGATGTTCAAACCAGAGAAACCCATAGGTTCATTTGGCTGCCTGCCACTTTATCTTGATGTGAGGAAAGAAGACACAGATCGCAACAAAATGTCATATGAATAAAACGCAAGAAATACCTTGTTCGTGAACATCTCCGCCTGAGTCAGGTCGGATAGCTTTCCATCAGCAATAGTGGTCTGTTTAACGGTGTGTTCACAACCAGAAAACTGAATTTTGACAGCAAGATCATTTCCTTTCTTTGTGTTACTTGCAGGAGTGTTTACTCACAGCCAGTTTTATTGTACATTAACCACGAGGTTACATTTAAGAGGCTTTGTGTGTGTGTGTGTCTGTGTGTTTGCAGTATGGGCAGTTGTATCAAGCCCCTGGCTTGAGGCCTGAAGGCAGATGTAATGTTGTCCTGTAAAGGACAGAGAAAGGATGAGGCAGGTAACATGTGTTTCCTTATCTCGCTTCTGTCAATATGAAGACGAGAGCCGGACACCAGCTACACCAAACCCATAAAAGTCTTTATCTGAAAATATATAGATGAATGAATGAAACACACATTCCTGTGTGTCATACAATTACTTAACTCCGGACTCACCAGAGACTTCTCTCTCTTCTATTCCCCTGTCCTCTCTGTAACATTAAGTTCAGCAAGTGCATTTCCTCTCCTTCTCCAGTCAAACCTGACACCGCAGGTCACCTTTGTGGATGGCTGCTGTACTCAGGTTGATAAACAGGAGTCAAGATAAATCCACCTAACTATCCCAAAAGTTCTCCAATCAGGAAGAGCGGAATCTAACTGGGACTGTGTGGTGTTTATTCCTCCAGAGGGTCTAGCTCTCTGCACAACAAAACATCTGATTTGTTTTCATTGAGAGACCCCTAGTGGAGGAAATCCCCTTAATTACATGTACACTCAGTTTGCCATCTGGATCACATTCAGTGATGATTTTGCCATTGGGGACATCATTAGACATTCATTCGTGTTGCATGAACATAATCATCCCACCTCATTCATTTCAGTGAGGACACTGGACTGATATAGAGGGCTCAAGCAAAAATGAAAAGAAAAACATGGTTGGCTTAGCTTGCAACACATGTGATTTCCCTGTAGATTACTTTGTAACATTAAAGATGTAGTTCTACTTAGTGATCCCAGTGACAAATAATTTAATAGAGTTGAAAATCTGTCTGTGTCGTGTTTTGGCATCTGCTAAGCCTTCAAACTCATGAATTTATAAGTCAACCAGCCTTCCTGAATCACGTCTCATGCACGCACCCTTTGAATCTTTCTAATGGTGTCTAATCTAAAACACAAAAAACACAGATGTCATCTAACAACACTTGGTCGCTTCCCTAGAGGTATTTTCAGAAGCCTCAGGGGCAGGACAAGTCCAGGACAGGTGGATGGTTGGACACCAAATACCAGCATTTCTGTGTGTAGGAATACCTCACTGCTGCAAAGCTTTCTTTAGATTGATAATGTTCTAAAAACTGCAACATATTATAACAGTATTAAGAACACAAACTGTGTAATTATGAAAAATACAAAAAGACAGACAACAAAACAAAACAAACCAAAAAAAAAAAAAAACAATCAAAGCAAATTAAACAAAGACGACATAATTACCAGGTACTTAAGTCAGAGGTACTACCATTATAGCTAACAGCCTGAAAGCTTGTTGTTTCTCCTCAGTCCTGTACCTTACTGTACTGTATGCAGTCTGTTTGGCTCAAGATTCTGCACTTGTTTCAGTAGAGAGGAAGAGAAAGCGAGAAATATTCCCTGCAATTACGTTTGTTTTCTCTTTTGAGACCATTGCATCTGTTGTCAATCTGTGTCTCTCAATAGGCACTGCTTTAGGGCTTTTAGCTTTAACATATATTTACACCTACACTAATGCAAGGCTGTGATTTGCAAAGGTTACCTGTCCATCTAAAAGCAGCTACACTGGCCAACTCCATCCACCCTGCATATTACAAGAAGTAGACCAACCAACAAGTCTCGAATAAATTATGAAACCACATATTGTAACCTTTTATGAACTGAATTAGTAACAGTTCAAATTCTACTGGAATTTAAATTATTAATATATTCTATTTTGACAGTTTTTAAAAACTGATAATAAACACACTTCTTTTTACATACAAATTCAGACAGATAATTAAATTGTATAATATTTGCTCCGTCCAGTGTGAGTTTCACCTGGATTTTCTTAATTCCTGAATTTATAAACCTCCTGCTTTTTGAGTTTTCAAAATTGCAAAATATGAAATCACCTTAGTAAATGTTAAAGACATCCTAAAATAAAATAACTCAAGGTTGACTTTTGGTTTCACACTGGACATGAACAGTGGTTTCCTGAATAAAAATCCTGTGCTTTGTTTAACCTGATAATTTATCCCCAATATCCTCCATATGTGGACGTTTTACTTTTTTCTCACTTCCGTCTTTGCAACAGTAATAATTACTGCAGCTGCAAGGGGTTGCCACCTAACAAGAATTGTAAATATGGGTTGTAATAAGTAGCTTTTATAATCAGCTTTATGGTCGTTGGCTGGTTATGTGAGATCTGATTCCTGCGTTGTTGTGTTTTTAAATGTTTCATTTGAAAATGTTAATGCACTGCAAGTGCTACCCCCAGTTTGAGCATTTCCCCATTTTGATGAAGTTCTGGGTGAACATGTGTATGTGTTGGCATAATTATAACAGCTTGTCACCTCTTTTCTCCTTGTTTACTTATTTTCTCTTCCTTTTTGTGCAGTAGGAAACAGTAGTAAACATTCTTCCACAAACATAGTGTATATTCTATTCTATATGGAAAGTGTGAGGACTGATGTTTGTTGACTCCAGCTGTGTGAAAGAGCATGCTTTGATTATGATCACTCGAGTGTGCATTTGTGCCAGCTGGGCCATGTGTTGTCATTTGCATTTGCCTATTTGAATGAACCATGTGCCTGCGCTTAAGTGTGGTTACAGTTCAACAAACCACGCTCAACATGTCAAGGTACACTGAACATGCCCTGACTGCACCTCCACATCACCGCAGCAAGACTGATACTTCAGTCCCCAGAAGACAGCACAGACAAGATTTTCAGTTGATATGAAATGACTCCCTTAAAAAAATTCACACACAATCAAACACTCAAAAACAGAAAAACCAAAGGAAAAAAGTTAGAAGGTTTGAGAAATGTGGATAGGAGTATACTTCACCTGTGTGTTAAATGAGGCTGTTTCCAGTGTTTTCTAATGTCAGCATCAAGATGTGTCAACTTCCCTCATCATCTGTGATTAACCCTGACAGGAAGCAGGGACGGGTGGCTGGCTGTCACACCGAAGCACTTAGAAAGTGAGATCTGCCCACCAGCGTCAGCAGCTTGACTTACAAGTTAGCACCGTTCCTACAAACCGGCAGCTGGTTTATCCGTGACTCAACTCGCACTCAATCCATAATTGTGACAGGACTTAACCTTAATTATACACTGTTTTTTTTTATTTTTATTAATGGACATAATTTGGCCTTTGAGTTAATAAGCCTTTCGTGTTAATAAAAATGTCTTGATGTTAATTAGAATCTGTCTTGATGACAAATTAACTGGCTTTCTGTGTGAAGGCCATTCAGAAAGTCTACAAATGGTTTAAACCTTTTTTGCAGGCAAGAGATGTTTTTTTTTTTTTTTTTTTTTTTTAAAGTTCAGCATCAGATACATGATTCATCAAATATCTCTTAAAACTTCAGAGATGTTTTCCGAGTTTGAAACTCTAAAATACTAAAATCCAAATAAAATCAAAAGAATGTGGTCGTTCATGGACTAGATGATTATAATTGAATGTGCAGTTTTAACACAGTGGTTATTTGCCAGAATAAAGGACTGTTTTCCAGTATGAGAAAGAGGAATTGCTATGTATTCATACTTTACAGACTGATCTTTTAAAATGCCATCCTTTGACCCTCTGCTACAGGAGAGCAGTATTGCCTTTGAAACACCTACATATATAAATTGTTCTTCTGCTGAGGTGAATGTACTTCAAGATTTACCAAGAACGTCTGGAATAATGGTGGGAAAAGGAAGACAAGTGTTATAGCTAAATACATGTTATGCACGTTGTTGGGTGGAGTGCCGAGACGTGGTGTGAAATGAATCCACAGTCAGTTGATCTTTTGCATCACTTTACAGTACACAGGAAAGATAGTGCACTCCAGCTTTGCATGGCTGTACGATGCACGATAAAATGATGTCACATTAAGCTTGTTTTCGAAGTTTGCTTTGGATGTAATCCAGATAGCTTACCATTTACATCCTGCATACATCAGCGAGTACATTACAACCTGACAGGAGACAAACACGAGCTTCAGGCCAAGGCTCTTTATGTAAGCCTCATCCCAATATTCTCCCAAAACAGATTTTACAACAACAAAGAGTTTTGGAATTTAAGATGTCTTATTACCCTTGCATAAATAATGCACCCCCTCTTTGTGTACTTGTCATGAGCTAAAATATTCTATCTCGTGTTTAGCACTGGAGGGCTCAACTTACACAGTCAATTACTGTATGCGGCTTCATCATATATTTTGCATGCAAATGAGACTATAAATACACCGACTCATCTCTCAGATGCATCACACTGCCGTGGTATTAAACACTGTGCTGTGACAAACTGTAGGTCTCTTGCTGTCTCACAGCGCTTCACAATGTCTCTATCTCCTGCCACGAGATGTGCAAACCTGGTTTAGTCCGTGTTTAACTGGCTACAGAAAAAGTACAGAGGAAGCAACATGGGTGAAGTGAAAAAGGGATACAAGTTTTCATACTGGCTTGCCAAGTGTAAATGAGAAAAAGACATAGATGTTTTTTTTACCCAAAGAAATAGTAAACATGACCATATTACCTAAAAAGTGCAAGACCCTATCATAAGGAATTTCAAGGGGAAACATAGTAGGGTGCATTGTTTTAACATCCTTGTCCTTTCTAACTGGTCTGATGAAGGAAATATTGATCGGATTTAAATATATATCTATTTTGTGTGTGTCTCTGCCTATTAATGTTAATACGTCTATTCAAATAGATAGAATAAATTAATATACCATGTAGCACATTTAGATATGTCATTTAAAAAGGTTCAATGCAACAACTGATTACTGCTGAGCAGGGGAGCTACCTAGCACGAGTTTAGCTGTTTTTAATCATAGCTACTAGGCTGAGGCATTATTAGTGGAATACAACTAGATCACCAAGATGGAACTTAATCCAAATTTATATTTTTTGGTTATAGATATTGCAATGACCGGAGAAAATTGACAATGAATTTAGTTTTACCTTTTGCTGAAGTGACAACCAACTTTAAACTTTTTGAATTAGGTGGAATACATTTGATCATCTCGGACACCTTGGGTCCTTACTTTTCTATGGATGCCACCCTAACACCAATGAGTGTCAGTGCGTTGTGCTAAATCAAATCCAATCCATGGAAGGTAATAGATATTTGATGAGATCAGATGAAGATGCTGTCACTTTTACTCCTTGTCACGTTCCTACGGTCCTTCAGGAGCAGTATTTGGGGTGTGGTCACTAAGTGCCAGTGGCAAACTTGACCATATGGGGGCTCCAGGCGAACATTCATTTGGGTGCCACTGCATCTACCAGTCTAATGTACCTTATATCGCATAATGAGATACTCCATACAAGGGATGGACCTTCCTTTCTTCTGTCACGCTCGGCCAGTGCGTGTATGAACATATTTTTGTAAAACACTGAAATTAGGTTTTGGAGCCATTTGGATTGACAAATTGATACTGATACAAATTGATACTGTCTTCGGTGACAGATTCAGCTGTAACATTACCAGTGAGTGCAAACGGTGTAGATGGCTGCTCTTGTTCCACTACCGGTCCAGCTGACATCGCTGTTCCTGTAAAAAAGCTTGATATTTTTGGCAGCTTTTAAATAAACTACTGCCTTTGGTCCCTCTTCTTCTTTTTCTGTTACCCTCTTTCATATATTCACGTCATTTCTCTCAATTTATCTCTTCTCCAGTGCTTAATTTGTAAATCATAAGGTGCCGGAAGGCAAAGTGCATATGACAGTGCACGGATGATGAGATGGGCACAGGTCCCAGAGCGCATACAGAAAACAGTGCTAAAAACAACATGCAAATGCCCACTTACCATGTTGTGGGACTTAAAAGCCTCAATTTCTAATGATATCCATGATATATAATGTTATGACAATAATTTACAATGATTTTAGGCTACACTCTGCACAGCGCAGGCAAATGCCCACATCACCACAGGTGGGACTTACAGTATACAGTCAGCAATTAATTTCTCAACAGGTCTAACTTGTAAAACACAAAAAACACAGCACAGCGGCCTATTAATAGACAGTATGCTTTATTTAGTTTTAGATTTAGCAGATCCCTGACTCTTTCAAATGACGTTAAATCTTAATGAACAACACACAATTATTGGGATATATGAATACTATTATTTTGCTTTACAGTACAGAGGTACCGGATCTGCCCAAATAAGTCCTGAAACAAAGGCAGGCCAAAACCAGCAGGGCTTAATTTGTGCCAGATCCTGCTAGAGCACAATCCTGCGCAAATTAACCCCTGCTCTTCTCTCTCTCTTACCACTATTTACTGTTTTGGATACGTGCAACATGAGGACCATGATGCGTAACATGGAATTGTCCATGAAGTGCAGACTGAAGTGGGGTGCATGGTTGGCAGAAAGACCGTCAAATTAGACATCCCAATGCTACTATTGTGACAGGATTTTTTTTAAAAGCGTAAATATGGGGACAAAATCTAAAGAGGGCTTTGTATGGGGCCCGGGACTCCAGGAAAATGCCTGGTTTGCTAAAAGTACAGCCTGCCTCTGCATAGTGCATTATCCTGGAGTGTGTTCTGCGGCAGAGTTTGTGTGTGAGATGCATGTCAAACTGGTCTCCATGTCCATGCTGATCTCAAGGTTTCCCAGCAGAACATTAAAGTGTGACAAGATAATCAGTGTTATTCCCTTAACCTAATGTCCTGGCTGATTTGTACACATGTTCATGGCATTAAATTTCTTTATGGTTGAAGAAATGCCAAAAAAAACAAACATTTTAATGTAATTTCATTTCATTTAATGTAATAACACTTTTAAATGGCAACATTACTGTGACCATTTGGCCTCCCAGTGCCCCACACAGACTCCTCTACCCCGGGATCTCCTTGAAGTGAGGCTGGTTGCAATGGGCCATGATAATGATTATATGGCAGGTGGTTTGAGCTAGGGTTACATTGATTCCTTTAAAGCTGATTTTGCTCAAACACAAATGAATTATGTAGCAAAGGCCCACTGAAGCAATCCACAGGCTGTGTCACAGATGCTGCAGAGCTAAAGATAGAGCCAACAACAGGTCAGGCTCACCTCCCCTGCACCAAGCCTACAATGGTGTTAGAAAGACAGTAGGTTTTATACAGAGCTAGTTCAAAAAGCCAGAGGAGTGTGTTTAATGTTTAAAATCCATCACAAAGCATAGGTATAGCATATACTAAAATAATACTAAAACTAATCATGAAACATGATGTGTGGTAATGTTGGAGCGATGGTACTAGGAAAATAGTGTTTTAAGTGGGTGAGGCAATGTGTTAGCGTGTGTGCTGGTGTGTTGTGCTGTGGTGTGATTTAGTCAGTGGGAAGGAAAGGGAGTTGAGCTCTGTGTCACAGTATTTGTTCAGAAACTTTGGTAAAGTTTGCTCAAAAATATATTCCTCTTTGTATTATTTGCCTTGCAAACTCAGCCAACAGTCACCCAATGAATATATCTCATGTTTGCACCACTGGGATGAGCTAGTTAGCACACTGTTCTTAGTGCAGGATGTGCTCTCACAGTAGCTCGCTGAGCTACGAGAATGGGTTTTGTTTTGAACATAGTTCTAGCATGAGGCCAATTGTTTGATGTCTACACAGGCTGTACCATTTGTATGAAGTCGTCTTTTACATCAGGCCCAATAGTGTAAGGTGACTTTAGGTAGCGCTGCTTCTTTGAAGCCATCATTCATTAGCATTCTAGGATAGCCCTGGTCCAACCACCCAGTGCTTGGATCAAAACATTAGCAACAGCAGGGCAGCAGGGACGTGCGTAGCATTCTCTCTGACCTCCAGTCTTTGAGACACCTCATTTGCAGCTCAGTTGTCATATACAAATCCCTCCAGATAGATTATGTCATGATATACTCAGCAACCTGCCGTGCTATTATGACAGGTCTGTTTGCAGATGGAGATTAGATGTGATTTGGAAGGACAGCACACCAGCTCTTTGATGATCTGGATCCACGTGGTAATAAGTGTAAGGAGGAGCAGAGGCTTTGCAGAGACTTGTGAAAGACGAGACAAAGTCAGTGGAAACTCATTTTCTCACTCTTTAAGTATGTCTTCACATCTAACCTGTTTGGTCCGGTTGAAATGAGCTCAAATCTGTTTGCCTGGTTAGTACAGTTCATTAGGGCTGGTGTGAAAGCTGCCAATCGAAACTTGGTTTTGATCAAACAACCGAACCTGGGCTGCTTAAAAAGATGGTACTAGTCCACAGCATGCAGACTGTGGTGGTTTTGTCATGTGAAAGCAAACAAATTAAACAGGATTTTGATAGCAGCTGTGTGTGCATAGGTTCAAGTGTTTGACAATATTATATCAATGGAGTACAGTGAAAGTACAGATATTTTGTCAATGACAAGCTAGCCTGATAGATTTAGGATTTCTAATACTAATACTAACACTAATACTAATATCGATATGCGTATTTTTAGAAATGTCTTTCTATTGACCTGCATTAATATAAACAATCTTGTCAATGATCCAATAGATTAGATTTTTTTCAAAGAATTGTGATGAAGATAAATGCTACTCAGACATTTTACTATGTAAAGACAACTGTTTTTTAATGACTCAAACCAAGATTGAGACTTCTGCAGTGCAAGTTTGTGTTACTCTTCAGCCAAGATATACACTGATACATATTTGCAATAAGTAATTACATAGATATATGATATTATATATACTAAATCTAGGTCTAAATTGTAGCTGCAGAATTTGGCAGTGTTGATGTTTGGAATTGGTTAAATTTGCAGAGCTGGATATTATGATGAATTATAACTTTAGCACAGAATTGTTACAATAATTTACTCTATGGCTGCAGACATTTCTTTATTTCAAGGCCTGCAATTTGACAAAATCATTGTTTTCTGTGTGCATGTTTTCATTTGTACATATGTAAGTAGCTTATACATTGTAGATGTAGTATCTGGCTGGAGACACAAACATGTACATCTGCTCTACTGGGAATAAGATGCAAAGGGTGCATCCTCGAAACACTCATCATCTCCCTGGATAGCAACAACAGTTTACGTTTGGATCTGTCTCCCACTCATCAAACAACCATTTCCCTGCTTATTTTAAAAACATGTTGCTCTCAGTAACCAATCTGCAAGCAGATTAAATAAAATGTAATTCCATCTCTCTTCTTGTGAGGTCCAGTTGTGGCTTTGGTCTGGCATCAGCTGCGTTTTCAGTGTGGCTCAGATAAAATGAATAACAACACTTTAATGTATCATCTGAAGCAGCAGTGTTTGTATGTTCATACACGTGTTTTGGCAATGTGGTGGGGACATAAGTCACACACTGACGTTGTGGGGACTTGCCTTTCTTATAAGGACAAAACGAAAATCCCCATAAAGTAAATCATTCAATTTTAGGGTGCAGACTTTTTGGATTACTGTTGGGGTTGGGATTAGGCAAATCATGGTTATGGTAACGGTTAGCATAAGCCTCCAGAAAATTAATGTTAGTATATTATGTTCCCAGAAATCATGGAAACACCACTGTGTGTATATTCTATGTAGCTGACATCCTGTGTCTCATATGGCAACTGAATGAATGTATTAGAGATTTGTGTGTCTACACGTGTGTTTGGTTCACAGTATAGTTATTTATCCACATGTTGAGTGTTATTCACAGTGTTTCACCAACTCTTGATGTTCCAATGCTGCTGTATTGTTGTGATGAATCCTTAATACAATTCAGGCCATAACAGACATGATGTTGACTGTGCTGTCTTTCTCATAATTACCTGATGGTAAACCGGTGATGCAAAGAGCTTAAATTTAAAGGATTTAAAGCATTTAAAGGATTTCTTGGCCTCCCCTATTTGCTTTGATTGACCCCTTAAGAGTACAAAATGACAGGATGCATTCTTGATTGATTACCTTGATGCAGCTTCTTCTGAATAAAGTGTTCAGAGACCACACAGCTTAATTAACTTCCCTTTAGGCATTTGGTTGCTCACATCTCATTTAAGGTATTTGACACTTCTGAGCATGCACCGCTTATTTTACATCAAGACACTGACAGCCAGTGCAGATGTACTGCAGAACTTTCAAAACGGATTTAAAAAAGGGTAAAAGCATGATGTTGAGTATTAAAACTCTAAGGTGGACAATCCTTGTTTTACACATTGATCACCTTCAGGGCCCATAATTTCAGGCTTTATAATTGTGTTAAAAACATACTGGGCATCACTGCAAAAAGCTGAAGAGTGTATAAAGGAACTCTGTGTCCACACATAGTTGGAGAACATCTTTTCCAGTGTGCCATGTTTCACTCTGTTACATCAACCATAATCTGGAATGACAGCTGTTGATGACCTACGCTACATGCAACAGCAGCGTTTCAATTATACTGCATGAAATTGTCACTGTGTGATTCCTGGATGAACTTTCATAGCTGCATGCGTGTTTACACTCGAACAATGTTAAGCTCACCACAAGGCAGTGTGGGCACTCATGCTGCTGTAGGTGGGTATAGGGAGAAATAGAGAATGCCGCTTGCAGGCTCTGGAATCTCATTAACCATATTGTGCAGCCAGAATCAAAGCAGAGGTGTACTTGGCACCAGCTAACTGCTACATCCAAGGAAGTCAGGAAATCTCTGGGGCTTAGTAACACCCCACATTGCAGAAAGAGCTTGTCAATTGGATTTTGGGAGGATATTCTGTAGCTTGTCAGTGTGACAGAGGCAAAAATCACATGAAATAACAACTGAAATTGTTTGTCAAAAAGAGGAAATTGAATTTTTTTAAATGATTTCAGGTTATTTTAATATATAGTTTACAAATGTGAGAAAATTGTAGTGCAATTCTTTTTTGGGAAATTTGTACTAATATTCTTATCTGTCCTACCACCGAGGTATCTTAGCTATGTTCCAGACCTTTGAATCACTGACAACATCTAAGATTTATTTTTTTTTCCAAAGTCGGAAAGGTTTGGCTTTGTGTTCATGAAGGTCTGGAATTAACAGTCCTTTCCAAACAGGCAAGCTAGTTTAAAGGTGCTGAGGCACTCTGGAGAAAGATAGCTGATTGTTACGTTAAGACAAAAACATTGAGACCAACCAGGTACTTCATGCCGGAGATGGCGTTTGAATAGCACATCTCCTGTCCCGCTCCCCCCCAAAGCCAATCATCTGTTTTATCACAGCTGAACTGGGAAACAAATGAGTCAGTCGTGTTGTTGCATGATGCAAACACACAGTTTAGATTCATTTACAAAGAGGCCTGGTCTTGTTAGCCTGAAATAACTGCCCAGGGGTGTTGCCAAAAATGCTGCTGAGTGGACTCTAGTTAGGCCTCATTCCCTGGTTGGTACACCATTGGTTGTCGGTGTTCAGTCAGAACCAGTCATTGAGTATGATTTCTAAAATGCTACTTTGGGTTAACAAAAAGGGACTTTTAGACTTAACAATCTGTCTCTAAGACTGGTGGACTGCATCACTAAATGGGCCTATTTCTTCCGTCAACAACAGCCATTGTAAATTTAAACCTGCCCAAGTGACTGCTACTGAATTTGCTGACTAAAATGGCATTGTATCACTAGTATACTAGTATCTCCCTCTTAAAAACAATATACTTAGCTTACATTTCAAAATTTCCAGCTGAATTGTTTTAAAACAAGAATTGTGTAAAAGGGGTCCTACATATGCATTACACTGAGCCAAAAGATTGATGCTAAAGCAAACATAACCAAGGCTGCACGACAATCCCCAGCACCATTCTGTGATATTAACCATCCCGGTGTCTGGCTGAAAAAATTCAAAGCAGCAGGACGATCTGGCTCTGGATGAGATGTCGCCATGGTTACCAAAAAAAAATAAATAAATATCAGTCAACAATCAATCACACACTTGAAAAAACTGCAGTCAAGAGGTTCTTCAGTGACTGAGTTAAACAGCCCTGCTTTAGATGAGCCGTTGAAAGATGTCCCTGTTTAATTTAATAATTGAGTTATATATACTGTATATATCTAATCCAAATCAATTGCTTTTTTTGTAATTTGGGTTCAATCATTCAATCAGCTGCACCTTTCTGACAGTACGTACAGGATTTTAAGTGCAGGAAGTGCAGGGACAATCATTTTCAGGAATCAACCAATGTCCTTTTTTCATGTTTGACTGCTGTGACACAGCGCTTATTATCCAGTATCACACTGACACCATTTAATTTGGTGTCACTTGTTCATGGCCATTAGTCTGCAGTGTCTTTTCTTTCAGACAGTTGGATTTTGTGTCATTTAGTGTTCTACCCCAACTGTCTGATTTGGCAAAGACCGACCTTTGGCAGATGCAGACATTAAGAGGAGTCTTGTTTAAGCAGAAAGATGTATTGTTCTGTAAAGAGACCACTAATTGCATTGAGACTTCAAAACTGCTTTTGTTTACTTGCCTCAGCCAGCGCAGCCTGGAGCCAGAACACACAGTTTTTTTACCAAAATAAATGTATTAAGGCTTGTTGTGTCTACCTCTCTCTCTCTCTCGCTCTCTCTCTCTTTCTCTCTCCCTGCTTTTATCTTGTCCCATTAGGGTGAGAGGCAGCAGTGGGTTCTGGGAGGACATGTGCTCTGACATGGTCGCAGAATTTTAATGAGATGTATGAATGCTGTATTATTGGACACCAGCTATTCCCTCCTGTGATACGACTCACTAACATAGAAACAGATTGTCAGGGCTCCTTTGCCACTATGTCTGAAAACATTATGGGATTCACCCTGTCTCCTTGTGACTCTCACATCCTTATATTTTTATTTCTCCTTAAAGTGATTTTTCCATCCTTTAATTCTACAGACTGACAAAAAAATAATAATGATAATAAATAACAACTAAGAAGGGTATAATTATCAAATTGAAAGCCAAAATACTGTTTTCCGGCTCCCTGCTGCACTCCAAAGCGCATTTTGAATGTTGGATATT
Source organism: Acanthopagrus latus (assembly GCF_904848185.1). NCBI lineage: Eukaryota > Metazoa > Chordata > Actinopteri > Spariformes > Sparidae > Acanthopagrus > Acanthopagrus latus. The sequence goes on along the minus strand of NC_051054.1, from coordinate 22,928,684 downwards.
TAAATTCTTCTGTGGTCATGGCTAACTATGAACTACTTCTTAGCAGATTACAGGTCAAATTGAAAAAGGCAGAAAATCATCAACATCCAAAATTTTTGTTTATAGATGTGTGCAATTTGCAGGTTATTCTGATGAAAACAACTATCGGCCATAACTTCCTGTCACTAACGGTCCTACTGTGCCTCTTCCTTCTTTAGGTGACCTGAGAGATCCATCAGAGGCAAATGTGAAAACTATAAAGACGTGGTGTTGGACGATTCAGACCCCACCCTCTAGACATGACTCAATATGTCTTTGGATACCTGACCTGACAAAACCACCAATCCTGTTACTGTAAGTACATAAACAAAATGAACCCATTTGAAACAGGATAGTGGTTTAATCATATAGACATCCATACATGAGCATGGTCACATGTCATGGTTTCTGACATTAAAGCTGCAGTTTGGAGTTTTGAGAAAAAAGTGGACTTAGCTAGAATATTTGAATGACACAGCTTCCAGGTCCCTCCTTCTTCCTCTCTGCTGCTAGCTAATCATTACCCAGCGCAACATTTTTTCTTCATCTTTCTTCATTATTTCTCTAAACCAATTCAGAATCAGCATTAGAAATCCTTGTCCCGCAGACAGGGACATTTGTTTGAGGGTCCTGAACACAAACTAATGTTAATATAACTGCCCGGTTACTTGAAAGACATGTTTGCTAACCAGTATTCATAAACACAGAGCTAAACACCAGAGTTAGCATACAAACTACCAAGCTAGATTTAGCAAGAAGCTACATAGCTTGACTGAAACCTCGTACAACCATATGCGCTATTGTGAGTATTACTGTAACTGCCACCACCATAGCCTTGTGGTTGAAACATAGAATGAAACATATATCAAGCAGAGGTCCTTACTCGTCCAGCAAAAAAGCAGCTAACTGTGCATTGCTGTTGAGTCCTTACAAATCCCGCAGCTCCCTTCACCTCTGAAATGCCGCTCTGATATTTACCCTTGTTTTCTCTCTGGCTCACTGCTTTTCTTCCTCAGTCTTTTCATTTCTTCTCTTTGAGGTGGGCAGTGGTGAAGCATTTGTGTTTGTTGTTGTCTGTTCTCTGCCATTGTTTACAGTTTGGGCATGAAAGTATCTAACCAGGTAAGAGCAGGCACTGTGCCTGCTCGGGGGAGGGGCACTGCTGATTACGCATGTGAGAGAGGGGGGGCTGCCAGCAGTGTATGCATGAGACACTCTCCTTGGCTCTGATTGGTTGTATTTAGCCGGGTGTGGTTGATTCTTGCAAATCAAATTACAACCACTGGTTGGAGCCACAGACACTAGATTCTTACACAGCTGACCTGTATCTTATTCCACTGTCAGATCATAATGTCAATTTTAGCAAATATAACCAAAAAATAGTTACAAACTACAGCTTTAATGTAGCATGTACATTGATTTTTCGAGTGATATGTTAATTGACAAAAAATTCTGAGATATTGTTGCTATTATTTAAACCACACTTGCGTAACCCGGGATATTTCTCTTATGTGTCATGTCATTTGGACTTAATTCGGACATTTCACTCGTACAGATAACTGATTCACTATTACTGAGCAAGGAGCACAAGGTGTTTTGGCCAGATCACTCATTTATTTTCTGATGACACAATGGCACTTGCCCATCTGTATGGTTTCATGTATGTAATAGGGAAACAATCCGCTTTTACCAGTAGCTTCATATCTTAAACACCAGGTATCCAAGAAACCTGGTATTGGTCATCGAAGAAGGGCTTAAGGAAAATCAGACTTCTTAGATAAAATTATTTCTTGGTCATTTAAATCAAACATGTAACTGGGGTTAGAATCACCTTCTGATATTGTATATACACAACACATCCTCATAACTAAAAGACTGAATGGGTTGCCAATGATGAAGAAATTATTCCTTTGTTTGTTTGACCCATCCATCCACCACGTCCTTCTCCTTTTGCAGACTTTGTGGCTGCTAATACTCTGTCATCTGACATCCTCCTCTACTGCCATATTGATTACTGCGGTCGTGAGAGGATACTGCCAAGCTATAAACATTAACATGCATCATTACAAGCAGCTTGCACAGTGGCCGTTTTTTTTTTTTTTTTTTCTGATGAGAACAGGCTTAATATTCATGTGCTTTACAGACCTTAGACTGGATAACACACCAACAGTGCATTCTTGATTTTAAAAAGGGAATAATTCAAACTAAAACTTTAACTGACAAAAAGCAACTAAGTAAGGGTTTTTTTTTTTGTTTTTTGTTTTTTTTCCACAGGTGAACTTTGACTATTTTATGAAAATCAGCCATGTCTGTACAGTGAGGAAAGGTTAACTCTCACCACAGGCCTTCCTCTCACTGCTCTGCCACCCCTGCACCACACACACACACTCAAAAGCAACAGGAAGTGGCGTCCAGCCAAGCTCCTGAGAAAGGCTGGGATCGGAGATAAATTTAAATCTGACCTGTAGCATGTGTTTATAGCCCTACTACTGTCTATTATTCATATTTAGTATTTAAAAGTATCTGACTATATGTATGCTTGTATACATATATTCATCATCAATCACTAACCTAGAAAAGATTATTTATAACATTGGATAACCCTTAACCTCAAATGTAATAATATATTTAATGCTTAAGTTAGCATGTATCACTGGAACTTATTCAGTTTAGTTAACTGTGGTTGTATGGATGAAAAGTGTCTTCATACTTTAACAAGAAAGAAAAAACTCAGCCAAAGTTTTTATCCCCTTAAGACAAAACATGTCAAATTCTGAAATGTGACATTCTTTATCAAATCTTCTGTCACATTCATTCTGTCACTTAACCACATCCTGTCACTTCACTCAGCATTTGTACTGCCTGAACCACAGTGTGTGAATGATATATATCACTCCAACTGGACAAGCACCGGCAAAAACCCAGAGTGTTCTGATTTTCAAAGTTGGATTAGGGTCTTAAGCCATCTCCCCAAACTCTTCCTTTTCTTCCTCTCTCATTCTATCATCCTCCCTTTCTCTGAGAAAATTGGCATCATTTACCGCTGTCACTGTAGAGCTGATTGTCACCCATTATCCCAGGGACAAAGCTGCCGTGACATTGAGTTAATCCCTGCTTGTTTCAATTTTGCTTTCTGGGGAAGAAAACAGATAAAGAGTTCAGGTAAGTGATGGCAAGGATGCTCCATACCCCAGGCAAAACTGACTACAATGATTGGGAAGGTTGAGAGAAAGATAAAACGCAATCTTCCAGGCAAATAGGGTTGATTTCCTCAAAAATGTCAGGGACGTGTTGGGCAGCCATGTGAGGTTTTTGTTTCTGGGGCTGATGAACGCTCTTCTAAGACTAAAACTGCTTGCCAGAATGTCAGCCACACATAATGTAAAAAGATATCCACAGTTTGACTAAAAGGAACATTTCATGAAATCCAGGGTGAGGAAAGTAGTGTAGGCAGAGACTGCCCTCATTAATATCTTTGCAATCATCATCATCATCACTATGAGACATAAAACACATAAAAACATGACACAAAATGTTGCAGTAGCAGCTCAATAAGAAGCTTTTGTAAAAATGTAAACTATCATCTGTGAAGCTCAGCATCATAGATAAACCTCTCTCTGGCAGTATAAAATATCAAGTCTTATGCTGCATTGTAAATGTAGACTAAGCCTGCTTAATTAAGCTTACGAATGTAAGATAGTGATATGCATTATCTTATATTCTATGCACTGAAAAGGTCTTGGTCACTTGCTGAAAAAGATGGACTCTCAAGTCACATTGCCTTAGAGTAAATGTTTCATTATGCAATTGCTTAAGTGGTATAAAGGCAGAAAACTTGAACCATAATATCTTATTTTTCAATGTACATTAACAGCAGTGCAAAGGAGAAACCATTGTACACGTCAAAGCCAGTGTATTAGTTAATGGTACAACTACTTCGGCGAAAATAGTTCAGGTGAAAATAGTTGCATAATGTCTCCTGTGTCACTGAAAGAGTTCGGTCAAGGCTTACATAATTACTCAAGTGAAATCACTTGAGTAATTCAAGTGAAATCAAAGAAATCAAGTGAAATCACTCGAGTAATGAGGTTGTGAAACCCTGCATTATAAACTGGGGCTGTGGAGATGGAAAGACATTAGCGTTAACCGGGAAGGGATAGTCTAATGGAGAGTTATATTGACTTATAATAAGGGCAATGCAGGATCAAGGGTTTTCGGAGCTTGACCCATAATTGAGACTCAAAGTCAGGATCTATACATTTTTTTAAATATTTTTAGCCCACTTCACAACCCATCAAAAACTGACAGTAGTGGCTGCCAACCCATCCTATAATCCAAAAGTTTCTTTTGGGGAGTTGTAAATTAATCTCAGAATCAACTTTCCTTATAAATGGTCTTGCTAAATTATGACACAAAATTTGCAGAGTGATCTTTTTGTGTTTGCTTCAAACTAAGGTGAACAGTGACAAATAGCAAACTGTCTTTACTGTGCTGCAACCAGTCCAAAATGGAAGAAGCTGTCAGAGCGTTTTTCGCTGGAATTCAGACCGCTCCACAGAAGGGGGGTTTATTAAATGATGAGACAGAAGGCACTGGTACTGTGCAGTTTGTTTTTTCAGAAAGTGAGGTTATGTAACAGCACAATCTTCCTCATGAAGCCATTTTCATTTGTAAAAAAATCTGTACATTAATGGTTTCTCTGCTGCAGCCTAACTTGTTATGGTTTTGTTAGCTATGTGTAGGAAGGCTATACAATGCTGTATAACTAACATTACAAATTCAGTTTATTGACTTTATGACCCTTCTGTACTGTAACAGTAAGACTAGATTTACCATTTTCCATGATGATCACTCGGTCAAACTGGCCCCGTGACTCACCTCGACAAGCATTTTCCCCTCTTTAACTCAGTGGTACCATCAAACCCACAGTGCAGCTGTAGCAGGGGAGGTATACTTTCCAATTTAAAAAATGTGAAATAATATTGTTTGATATTTCTTATTTCCCCATTTAAATTCTACTTAATTCTCCATCTTATTCTAGTAAGACTAGCAGTAGACTAGCTTGCCCCACCCTGCCTCTATCTGTTCCTCTCTCCCTGTAGCTTATGTGTGCACTCTGTTGACTTCCTTCACTTGCTTTTTGCATATAGTGAGTTGACACCAATAGGTGCACTTGCATGGTTTTACAGTACACCAATGGTATAACTAGGCCTACATTAAACTGCAGCGGTGCACCTCAATCAGAGGTTGGATGTTACATCTGTCTCTCTGTTTCACTGCAGAGCGTGTGTGATTATCAGGAGATCGATCAAGTATGGCATCAACGGCAAATCAATATGTGGTTGCCAATTTTTGATATTAAGGTGGGCTGCCACAAATAAATGAATGTATGGGAACCCCTGTGACTGTCCCTGCAAGCAGTCACTACAGCAGCATGTGACACTTCCTATTTCATTAGGACGCTTGTATGACCTTCACTGTGCCACTTTCTGGTGCAACAGGGAATTCATAAGATACCTAGCAGAAATGGAGCATTTATTGCCAGAATGCTGGCCAGCCTCAAATTTGATTCAGACATTTGGCAGTGCGAACAGATCAGTCTGGATGTAGGAAGAATTTGGCACATGAGAGCATTGCTGAGATGAAACTCAAAGCGGTGAACAAACCTAATAAACAAGACAAATATGTCGCCATTATTGGTTTTTAATACAGAAGTCTGTCTTGAGTAAATATCTGTACCCATCTGTCCCATCTGCTGTGATGGGAACAGTGAAGTAGTAAAATGCCTCTTGATAGCATATTATTGGCAAATTAAGCAATTAAGGAGAAATAGATTCATAAAGCACTCCAAGATCACATAATATTAGTACTGAAAAATTAATCATGAACACTTTTAGTGCTGAGGAGACACATCAGAATTGCTGAACGTGAAAATTGCTTTTCTCCTCCGTCCCATCTCAGTGGGATATCTAAAAGATGATAGCAAGTTAATATCACTGTGTGATCTATTGATTGCACTTGTCAGTTTTTACAGTCTGGCCTCATCTATTGGTCTGCACCCCCTCTGTTTCATTTAAGATTTGTGGGAGCTGAGGTGAGCCCGTCCTCTACCTGACAAACTACAGCTCCCTCATCAGTCCAGCCCTTGCTGCATCCAGCCTCGCCACCCCTCTTACAGCTGCACATGAGAGCCCTATCATGGTTCACTAATCCTCCTCATTAAGGCAGGCCCCAAGGCTCTCATTACTGTACATCTATTCCCGCATGCCTTGTACCAGACTCATGACTTTCATCTTTGGCAGCATGTGCAGATGTCATGAATTTGCCATGTGCAATATCGTATGTGTCTCAGGATTTTGATATCTTTGTCAGCCAAGGGACCAGATAACACGTGGAAAGGCAGCTGCTCTCGCTCCGCCTTGGTGTTGGTGGGAAAAGGGCATGGATTGCACTCACACTTCTTGTTATAGTCTTTCACATGCACCTTTACCAATTCTTCTTTTTTAACAGACAAGCTGGCTTTTAGCGCACACTGTATTCAGGGTGAAGTATTTTCCTTCTAGACTCTTTGGACGCTTTTCGAGATCAATACCGGTTGCAGAGACAGTAATTTCATGTGAGCATGTTGTGCTTGATACTCCAGGTTAAGGCTCGGGGCAGCGTCCATATCTGCATGTGTTGCCATTATTACTTTATCTTATGCTAGTAGAGTTTTCATATACCAAACTTGCCCCAAGGCTCTGAGAGCAAATGTACTTTTCATAGGCAGAAATAAGTGAGGTTTCCTGACAGAGCGTAATTTGGTCCAGTCCTCAGTCAGTATGAAGGTTGTGGCAGCACAGCAAACGCTCAGAGGATCTATATTAACCTCACTTTGAAGTTACCCGTACAAGCCTGTGAGCTTTTTGGATCTTATTATTAAAAGCCTTTCTGATTCATCTTGGAAACAACTGAGACCAATTGGAAGCTGCGTCATCGGGGTCCAACCTGCATCTGAAATCCTGGCGATGCAGCGCCGGAATCCTGTCATATAACTTCCACTGACAAAATGATGCTAAGGCTCCAGTGACGAACGGGCAACGGGAAGATTGTTTTGATGAATGCAAATCATCCACGGTGAGGCTGAATCACAAAGTTGAGTGGCTTTGGCTCTCAATCAGAAATACGCTCTGAGTTGCGAGGTGTTCTATTTATAAGTGAATTGTAGTAAGGATGTTTTTTTAATCCAAAAGGGGGAGGGGAATGGGTGTGTAATACTGAAGCATAGAGAGGAGCTAAATGTGTCTGACAAGGTATTAAACTGAAGAAGCAGGGGTGGCCTAGAAGTGATTATAGTTAAATATTAATGTTTGGATAGTTTTTTTTCTATATATGCTGCAAAAAAAATGTTGTGTTGAAACTGTGTAACTGAAACGCTTTTGTTTTCTTTATCTTAATACTTAATATATTCCAAATATTCCATGTGCCTGTGAGAGGCCTTCCTGGTTAATTCAAACAATGGCTGCTACCTACAGTATATATCTATATATGTTGTACATTTTAACCGGCAATGGTCAAGTTTCTTACTTTTTGTGTCATTGTGAAGCAAATGTTAATGGCAATCCACCTTACTCCTACTCACCATGAAACTTTTGCGAATTATGGATGCAAATTTGCAGTGCATCATGTCACTTGAGCTGATCCGGCATTTTCCATGGTAACAGAACTCTAATCCTCTTTGTTAGAGCCATTGGTTCAGCGTCTTACTTATTCGTGAAGATCTAGTTTACCAACGTTATTGTGTTAATACTATCAACACTTGGTGTGAATCTCATTTAGACAAGACCATGTATGAGGGCTAACGTCACTGAAGGCAGCCATAACAAACAGCCATTCACAATGTAAAAGTTTCATGTGGGGTAGACGGCTGGAGCAATGCTATGAATTTGACATTGAGTTGTATTAGTTATATTTGTGGTTGATTGTGAGCAGTTTTAAAAACTCTAAATCATAAATGTACCTAAAAGTACTGCTGGCAGTGGTGGCATCGTGGCTAGTTAGTCACTGAAAACAGTTTTCATATGTAAGGAATGATAATGATGATGATTAGTGACACAAAGCCCAGCTCTTGGTTGGACAACCCTGAAATGCAAAATACCTTAGTTTTGATATTTGGTTTCAGTGTCATATCAAAAATAATTATTTTGGTTATGAAAGGAGCAGTATGTAAGATTTTTTGTTGAAAACATAAAACAAATACATAATGTGATTCAATAGCAGTTTTGACATAATGATTTCTTGCGTTCCAGAGATATTTATGGATGTTAGCATGTTATCAAGTTAGCTGTGGCCCACAGTTCCCAGTACAAACAGCTAACCGCACGGCTCACTGAGCTGGTCTAGCTAAGGGCAGCTACAGTTAGCAGCAGTAAGCAGTGACTCTGATGCAAAATTTTTATTTCTTGTTCTTTCGTATTTCTGCAATATTTAAGCTTTTCATCTACCCACCTACACATACAAACAGCTCATGCAGAGTTGTTGGAGATCGTGGTGCCCTCTTAAGCCATGTTCACATCAAAAATAGCCCACTATCAATAAAAATGCAAGAGGTCTGCATTGGCGTAGGTGTTCTACAGGTACCAGTGAAGAGATGAAACCAAAACCAGGAAGAACAGGAAGTCTAGTTTGAAAGATTATCAGACATCAACAGAATGCACGATAGTTTGTACTCCTCTGAGGCAGCATTTTACTACTCAAGAGGTCAAAAATGAGTGGACAAAGTTATAGATTCTCTACTCTGACTTGTATCTTTTTATGGTACGTACTACATGGGCAAACATATTGCAAGATGATTTGCCAGAGTTGCACTACTTTTTTGCTTGCTTCCCCCATGCATCTCCACAGATCAATACAGTGGTCTCATTGGCATGAATGAAAAGAGCATGCCAGGATTGACCTAAATGCATCCGTGTTGACTTTTCATAGTCAAATCACAAGTTTCTAGTTAAAAATCCATAAAATGATTTCAGTCACCTCCAATCTGCTCAGACATGCTCTCACGCTTTCAACGCTTAAAAATTAAATTGTTAAAGTGCTCCGCTGCATGACTCTTTACTTCGTCTTTTGAGCTCTCGTGTTTAGTGATCCTCCACTGAAGAAGGCACTCACCAATATACTTGTAAATTCATGTGTAGTTGACTGTTTTTCACGTTCTTAAGCTCTGTATCTTTGTTGGCATCCTTTTCATCAGGAGAGAATAAATCCTGGAGGCACTAGAAGGCACAAGAACAAAGCATTTTGACTCAGTGACGACAATATGCAGCTCAACACTGATGCAAGGAGCAATGTTGCTGCCGTACTGCCAAATAAATGAATCAGTTTGTGGCATTAGGCCACTTTGCCTCAGGTTTTTTTTTTTTTTTTTTTTCTCAAATTCTCAGCCCTACCTTCTGTTTCTAGTCTCCTGCCTTTCTTCTTTTCAATTTTACAGAACATTTAATTTTTATAATTTGAAAGTCGTAGTGTATTTCATTGGGGTAATATTACCTGAGGGGTAGAAAGATGGGCTGGGGTTGCGCAGTACACATGACAGCCATTAGGTACAGATACTGTGGGATATTATTTAAACTTTGCGTGGCTCAGTGCTGGCCCACACATCCACCAACCTCCTGGTGAAAAAAAGACTCCAGATGGCCGGTCCGCCTGTGTCATCCAAACTGGAGTAAACATACTTGTATTCCTCCATGCTTAGACGTCAGGGATGACACAGTTTGTACTTCTAAACAGGCCACAAAACTTCTCAGCCCACTTCAAGATCTATAATGGAGAAATGATGGAGGTTACAGACTGAACATTAAACAAGTGATGTGCTGTTAGTTTATTGTCAGCACTGGCCGCATGCACAGCTTTCCTTAATTAGGTGTTTAATTTGTAAGAAGGTTGATTTTTTAAGTGCCCAATCTTAACATGTGTTAGTTGCCTTAGCCTAGCCATACCTTTAACCATAGAAAATAACCTTTCTTCCCTAACGGTAACCACACTAGAGTTGCAAAGACTTAGTATTGAATGAATCTGCATTCAATTAATTGTCCAATACTAAGACTCTTGCTTATCATGCGAAGCACAATTTAGTGAAAGAAATTATATTCATCAAGGTTTATTATAGAAAGTGTAGGATCTAGTGCCTTTGGAGCTTGACCCACACCAATTCCTGAAGCCAAGACTTCTCTGCCTGTGCTGCTTTGAATTGATTTATTTGCAGGGACGTCAGTAGCTCTGTCCAAAACTTTGGACACACTTTAAAGGGTTTTAAAATAGATGAAAATCATTATACGTCAATTAATGACGGAAACTGTGTCAAATTTGGCAAATCATTGCTTTAAGGATTCATAAGTAGATCTATTCAGTGCTCGCAAAACCCCCAAATGCAATTCAACACATCCTTCAACCTACCTTGTAATTTTCCTCTGTGTTATCTAAAGCGCTCCCAGCATAACATGTGTATGCTTCTTAGCCTTGATACTCCTTGAACCGCTCTGGTTGGACATAAGTGGTCGCAGATTTTGAGAGGAAAACCACATGGGCTGTGTCATGACAAAGTGTGTGAATTCGATAAACCCTTTTCTCATTGGCACTAGAACCACACTTGCGGAAAATGTGATTACACTTGTCCACAGGAGGTGCAGTGTGGGACATTGTTTGGGTGGGGGTGGGGACTTTGCTTGTCACTAGTGGCACAGTTTTTCAGTTGCCACATCCCCACCAACAACTTTGACACGCGTGTAATGTCCGAGGAATGCTGTGGAAGAGGCGTTTCTGTCCATTTTCTATGTCTGCTTTTGAAGCTGAGCATGAGCCAGTCGATGATGATTCGGTGATGAGTAATGCAGATAACACCGTGTGTTGTTGCCTCTTTGGTGTGTAAGCAAAATCATTAGTTTTATCACTTATTCACTGGCCCTTCTGCTACTTTGTTACTACCATAGGCTTTAAAGAAGGGTTCTCGTAACATTTTCATGGGCAGAACAGCAGTGCAGTGGGTGGCACTTTTGCCTCACAGCAAGGTCTTGGGTTCGAGATCCAGCTGAGGTAGGGCCAATCTGTGCAGAGTCTGCATGTTTTCCCCGTGCCTCCGTGGGCGCTCTCTGCGTACTCTGGCTTCCTCCCATTGTCCAACGACAAACAAGCTACTTACTCTAAAATTGCCCGTAGGTGTGAGTGTGAGCATGAAGGGTTGTTTGTCAGCCCTGCGATGAACTGTTTAGGACCCGTGGAGATGCTCGAACCACGCTTTTAGAACCACTTAACCTTAGAAAATGCCCAGATCCTGTACATATTGTTCTAATGTCCAGAAAACATGATGACTGAGACTTACCTGGAAATCATGTTAATCATGTATTAAGACCTCTGAATGTGTTTCAGTTAGGGGAAAATAACCAGTGGAAATTAGGGTCTCTGTCCTGAAAGTACTATAAAACAACTAATGTCATTCTCTTCTGTGAGAGACTTCGCTCTGGCTTCTGTGTAAAATTATATTGTGTTTCTCCAATATATTACAATACATTTAATCTTCAGCGCAAAAACATTTTGCGTGTATATTGGTAAGATTGTGTAAACCAGCAAAAGCAGGCACATTTTTCAATGCATCCAATCAAACGACTAGCTCGCTGTTCACATTAGCAATACAAGCGTCTACTAGCTTTGGGGAATACACCAGTCATGCACCAAGACTGCAAAAAGAGAGTGCATATAGACAGGCAGGTATTTTGATAGGAGTTGCTTTTGACTGAATAATGTTTGGGTTAGTTGTTTTACTTTATTTATTTTTCTTCCACTTTTTTTTTTATTTATTTCAATTATATAACTGTCTCCTCCTTACTCAAGTCAGCTGAAAGGACCAACATGAAAGATGTCTCAGTATCTTTAATAACTCTGATTAAAAAGTTTCTTATTTTCACTCGTCATTAATGGGAATAATGCCACTTTGACTCATAGGTTTTAAGGTGAATACCAATCAAAAGGCCATGCATGGAGTTCAACACATGCAGAATGTTAAAATCACTGAATGAGGATTCAAATATACTGTGGACTTCCTTTCAAGGAAAAAAAAAAAAAAACAATTTGTTCTACCAGGTACTGACTACTCTTAGTCTAAATCAGAGACACTCAGCGGACTCATCCATTTAATTCACTGTAATAATGAGGTAGGAAGAGCCAAGCCATCAGTTTTCTTTGCTAGACAAGCTTTCACACACCTTCATTTGCCAGGACACATGGCCACATTGCTCCCAGATTGATTAATATCATCTTATAGATGTGACCTCTCAAATTTATCAGAACTTTGCATTTTGTAAGGCAACTGTCAAAGTCAAGCACTGACACTTTGTTATTCTCAATCAGGTCATTAGCTCATGACCTCAACTGTAAAACATGAATTATTTTACCAATACTATGAGTTTATGCTAAGTGGCTTATTTCAAGCCTGTGATACCTTGAGCAAATTTTGGGTTTGAGATTTGACAAGTCCAGTAACTTAACCAGAACCGTTTTTCATGGTAACAGGGCGGCAGCATGCTCGACTGATGACGAGTGATTGGTACATTGTGTCATTCATTCATGAAGGTCTAGGTTAGTTCCTTCATCGAGTGAATACTACTGAACACTATTAATATTACTTAGCCCATACTGGAAATATAAGCCATTATCATTTTCCCAGTGTCCTCCACAGGAAACTTGTGGATAGGCAGTCAATTATGGGAGCTATTATCAGAGTGCATTGTAGAAATTCAAACAACGGTCTGACAATACTCATCAATCCAATGCAACGATGAAAGAACATTGATTTCTCAGTCAAAAATGCGACAGTAATCACACGATATCTTTAAACGTTAAGTTGAGAAGCGCGATTACATCCTGCTATAGGCTTTGCTCATTCAATGCTACCCAATAAGTGAGGATAGATCTCCAATACATGTGAGCCAAGGTGTTTACATCCACCGATATCCCTCTATTGTTCATCATAATGGCAGCTCATTGATTTCCTGAATATTTCTAACCTCAAGTTGCTCATCCTTGTTGCCACAGTCTACCTGTGAAATTGCCGGCTTACTGGGTTTGATATCTCCTGGAACAGGATGTTCAGTGTTTCACCTCATAGGTCCTGAACCGCCAAGGAAACATTGTAACATACTGACTCAAACCCTATTATCGAGCTGTAGATTTGTAAATGAACCACAAGGACAAACAGATTTCAGACGTATTATGAATGTTATTAATAGACTTGTTATATTGTTATAATGAAACAGCATTCTCTTGGCATATAAAAGTCTCAATTCCCTCAGCCATTTTGTTAGCTTGAATGTGCAGCACAGCAGGTAATTGCTCGCAGCAGTGTCTTTAAATGGAACTTGAATGAGGACAACTAATGACATTGGATCAATAATCTGTTACTTTGATTCTCTGGCTACTGCTCCTTAAAAGCTAATAATGTCTTAGCGAATGCGCGCATCTCAAGTGATCAGCATCGAACCCACCTCTCCAATCAGCTTAAATATTTTCAGTCACAAGAGGTTTGAGTGGTGTTACAGTGTCCGAGGTGAGCATGCAGCGCATCCTGTGTTGGCGTTGCTATCGCACCAATTGCCAGGCAATGATCGGCTGGGGACCCCCTGAAAAAGGAGGCTTAGATTGTTCCTTTTGTAGGGTCCCCTAGTCGACAAAAAAACTGTTGATGAGCGAGATCTGCCCCAGAAATCAAAGCGCCATTGAGAGCGCGGCTGCGAGTCTTCCACTCTGGCTGACATCCTTTGTGAGATCATGAGCAGGAAAACACAATGAATCTGAACCGAGAGAGCGAGGTTTGTCATTAGTCCCTGGAGAGAGGCACAAAGGGCAACAGTAGAGTGTGAATGAAACAGTCAGACGGTGGCAGCCCTGAAAGGTTGGATCATGTCCTTCTTGCAGGGCAGGGCAAATGCACGAGAGAGGCAGCATATCAACACATCGAAGGATGATCACCGAGTGGGATATAAAGACGTTCGCTATCAGTGGAGCGTCCTGTCATTAAATACCTCAACACTGAATAAAACAGCGCCACATATGCAAAGCACCATACATCCTCATTCTCATTCATCGCTTCGGGAGACCATATGTTTTTGAGTTTTTTTTTTTTTTACCTTTGAGAGCATTTCACCTTGCTGCGTCTAACAACACATCCATTTTTACATGTATGACCTTGTAAATGAGGTGTCCTTTTGTCATACAGCACATGAAGCCAGGCTCAAACATATTCAGGCATGTGTGCATGCACACCCACACACTAACGCCCTCACATATTTGCAAAGCAAACAAACAATCTGAGAATGTGTGTTTAGGAAGGCAAACAGCTTGTAGGGATGACTGGCCAGGAAAATAAGAGAAAAGGAGAAGAATAATGTGTGTTCAGTCATTGCTTAGATTTTAATGTCACTCGGGAGTCAGGCACAAACACCCCGCTGTGCTCTATTTCAATAACTTTCCATAAACCAATGTAATCTCCCTTCCCTCCTACATGGTGTTTTAAGGAGATTTTTATAGGCTTTTGTTTGAGAGGCAGATAATTCCTTATAAACCACAATAGTGGAGCATGAATTGGAAAAGGTTTCATGGCTTAATGGCACGATTGACTCACAGTGAATACATATGTATTAACACCTAAGCATTGCTTGGGATGCGTGTTGGATGACCTTGTTTCAGACACTGCCACAATCCAGAGGTTAACGTGTTGTTCATGTTGTCACGTCTACAGTGCGATCCGGCCACTTTAGCGTAGGCCGTGTTATTCAACACAACATTCACCAGTAGATGTACGCTGCATGTGACCTCACATCACCTGCTCTTTATATTTCCTTCACCTCACCTCCAACACGATAATGAAAAACAACCTCTTTCAATAACAAAGGCAAAATAGAATGTGCTTTTAACTTTCTTGTATTTTCCGTCTACAGGCTGCTTATTCATCGTGGTCTTTGTGAGTGAATGTGTGGCCTTGAGGTGTTTTTTGAGGGACCATATGGCACAATACCACACAGTATAGGTAAGATTTTCCTTTTCAATGCATTTTTGTCCCCGTTTAGCATAGAAATAGTTGGAGGCCTTAAACAAGCCCTGAAAAATCCTTCCTTATCAAAGCACATACAAAAGCAACCTCAGGCCAAGGCAGCATATTCACTGTGCAGACTGACGTCTAACATGATAAAAGTGACGGGAACCTCAGGGCGAGGTGATAAACCCGAGCCCTAACACCAGATTTGTGGATTTGGACGGTGAATTATTCTTATACTCTCGTTATCTTTCACGATAAGTGACGCTTTGGATCAGGAAAATGTACCGTTTTGTGGTGTTAGCCGGAATTAGTAGTTCTGCAAGCATATAAAACTGTCTCGTGAAAAGATAAAGCGTGACATGACATAAAAAAAAGAAATCAATCATGTCCACGCTTCACTTATGACGGAGGTGTGATGAAATGCTAAACTTTTCTGCTATTTCTTTTTTTTTCTCTCGCTTCAGCTCATATCCTGAGCAAAACACAAATGAGCTACTAGAGCATCATCCCACTCACATTAAAAGCCTGCATGTTAAGCTTTATGCAGTGTGTTTATTTTATCATTGTACTCACATAATATCTCCATGCTCTTGGCACCGTCTCCGCCTACCTGCATCACAGTATTTGCTGGAGACAAAGTGACTTAAATCAACCTATGACACACTATCATAATAGCACACTGTTTTACACACTAGAACTTGGGAAAGACTTAACAAGGCCTCAAAGTTAAGAATAATTTGATATTTTGGGAGAAACACTCATTTGCTGTCTTGCAGAGACTTTGATGGCACTGATACGAAGGTGGAACCAACACCTGGTTAACATGGCCAAACGCAAAGACTGGAAACAGGGTGAACTCTGAGCCTAGCTATGACCAAAGGTTGCAAAATTCATCTTCCAATGCTCAGTGATTTACGATTTAATTATCTTACTTTTAACAAGAAAGCAAATGGGCATATTTACCCATCAAATCAATATACAGCACTGAGACCAACCCACCGGAAGGATAATGCTAACAAACGGGACTTAAATCGGAAACTTATTGGAACTTAAGCCAAAAATATAAGTTGAAATGACTCGACATAGTCACTTTTTGTTAGGTTTGTTAGACAGTGCTCTTCAGTAAAAATCAGCAGTCCACAGATGGAGAATGGATGATTTTGAGATTTAAAGTTTTGCCTTGATCTTGGAAATATCAATTGACAAATGTCCGCTCAGTAGGTGTGGGAGCTTTTTGTCAGAATAAATGTATGCTTTTGTGAACCACAGATTTATTGAAACTTCGCATTTGCTTTACTTTGCAACTTTCGATTTTCAACGTGATCCGGTTAGGTTCAGGCACAAAAGACACTTGGTTAATGTTAGGGATTTTTCAATCCTTTAGTGCATTTCTCAGCAGTGACAACGCTTTGAATTGGCCTCTGACAATACAGTATGCTTAGACACTGACTGAGCATTTTAAACAAAAATGTTGATTTTGTGACAGTTTTTGTGTTGCTCAGTAATGAAATACATCTGGCAGACCGATGCATGATGGCGTGGTAATGTTGACATACCGCAGATGAATGCAGGAACCCATGTAGCCTGTCTATGGATGCGTGTGTAAGGATAAATAACACTAAATAGATAATAGATTAACTTTTGGCTGATAAATATCTCAGTGAGGCTTTTATTGTCATTTTGTCGTTTGAGCCTGTCCTACATTCCTGACACACACTTTAACAAAATGATCAAAAGAGTGCTTTCATGATTCTGAATCTTTACACACTGTCACTCAGGAGGTTAGTGTGAATATATGATTACAGATGGAGAAAATGTGTGCTACTTGATAGATTTGTAATCAGAAACAACAACAAATCTTTGAAGTGCACAACTCTCACCACTCCGGCCTCAGTCTTTCTAACCCCTGTTTGACGCAATAAAATGCTTAAACTAAAAAAAAAATGATATGAAGGATTTACTTTTAACTAAAGTATGTCTAGCTAAGGGAGCACAGTACGTGAACTGAATACTGTCAGGCTACAGTTGGCACACAGCCCCACAGAAATACGAAGGCAAGAAAAGTTTGTGTGTTCTCTTGAACCTGAGATGCACTTGATTTCTAAAAAAAGTGAAGACTTCAGTTGGACGGATTTCGTGCTCCACTGTTACGCAGTTATGGATATAGCAAAGTATAAAGCATATTTCATGACATGGAAAAGGTGCTTCACATTTCACGTTTCTCTGTCGACAAAGTCAAGAGCGTGAGAGATTGGCAAAAAAATAAAACTTCAGCATCTGTCCGAGGAGGACAGCAACAGGGCCAGGCTGCCTGGTGGAGGGAGGAAGAAGGCTAGCGAATAGCCCCCAGCTATTTCATTCACAAAAACAGTCGCCTGTGTGGCTGAACCTGAAGCCAATAAGATAAAACATTTAGATGAAGATATATTTTTTAGACCACAATGTGTGAAAGCTCAATAAATCAGTTCAGACCTGAAGTGAGTGGATCTGACACGCTCAGACTCAATAAAGAAGTTGCTTTCCTCTGAGGAGTACCTTGGGAAATCCATCACGCAATGTTTTAATTAGGTCCCCACTTCATCCCATGGTTCCCCCAGTCTGATGTCTTAATGAAAACACTTTGCACATTCACTGTAGATGTTAACTTTTAAATTACTGGGCATGCTTAGCGTGACAGGAACCCTTGTTATAGCCCGATAACATCTGCAGCTGTCCGGCTTTATTACAGTTTTTTTTTTTTTGTTGTTGAGGTATTCCCACAGTGCACAACTGGAAGAAACCACAGCCTGTGAGCGCTTGTCCCACATTCAAGTAGCTTGCATGTGTGTTTCAGTTAAAATATATTAAAAAAAACATATATTTTTAAATGGTGCAAAAGCAGTTATATCCGGAGGTTTTCACCTTATTTGGCCTCAATGTAATTCTTTGGCAGTGGTGCTGTTAAGAGGGTGGATTGAATAATTTAGGAGCCCCTGATGTGAACGGGAGCCTTGTTTAAAGTCTCAGTATCTATCAAATGTCAATATCTGTGTCAACACAACCTCAAAGCTCCTATGATGATTTTTTTTTTTTTTTTTCTAAATTCACAAGGATAAAATGACTGTGTGTGATGTGAGAGGGGTCACTTATATCGACGGAAATACAGAAAATGATCATCTGACTGTCTAGTAGCTCTCATATCTATGGAGTGTCTTAGCTCCTTTTGACTTCATTGTTATGGCCTGCAACTTCACAGTTTTCACTCTCACAGTTCTGATTAGTTTGAAGCACTCTTGCTTTTAAAAAAAAAAATCCCTCTGTACAAAACTTACCCAACAAGCTAAAAAGTCAGATGTTTTACTAGGGAGTTGGTGGAGACCACAAATAGAGGATAAAGAAGAGTAAATAGTGGACTTGCTTAGCTAGAGGAGGTCCAGCTAAACCAGAACTTGTAGGGCTTCATCACCTAGCCGTGTGATCATCTGAACGTGATTCAGGCCAACCTGTTGTTTAATTGTTTAACACCATTAATCAAATGTTATAAGTGAAAAACTGTCTCCCCACTAATTTTTTGTCCGACCATCAGTAACCCTGTTTCTTTATCAAAAATAAAGTGAGGAAGAAGTGACACCTTTGATTATAACTACACAATTTGCATAAAAACTTAATAACAGGATTAGCTTCAAAGAAAAATTACATTTTTGGCAGAGTTGCATTTAAAATTTGCTCTGCTGCCCCTCCAGTTGCCCAAAATTCAGATCTTATTGCCATGTGTTAAGGGCTTGAGTGAGTGCATTATTAGCCTATTTCATAATGGCAAAGGATAACTCTGTTAAAATAATTCTGCATGAATTAAGTACTGGAGGAAGGAGATCGGATTCAGCTCAAAGTTCAAACAAATCATGCGCAAGAGGAGCATTCACAGAGCAGCACACAGGTCTGTTACAAAGTGAAGAGGAAAGCATGGTATTTATCTGTCTCTGTGGGCATGTTTTCACTCTGGTAATTACTGATTCATGTCCTCCTGCACTTAAAGAAATAATTCACAGAGAAGAAAGTGATATCCTTCAATGATTATTTAATACCTTACATGGGTCATAAAACAACCCAAAACAAGGTCACAGGTCACGTTAAACATATACATTGATAATCCGTGTGTAAGACTTCAATTCACATCTCTCATCATGAAGTGCAAAATTCCCATCACAAACACCATGTGTGTCTCTGTCCAAAATGAAAATATACTCCTCCCCCCACCTGCACAGCTCACTTAACACATACTGTGTTAGCTAAATGTACCAAAGTACGGAGATGAATCCGAACAAACCTCCTGCAACATGTTTGGTGTGAACACACCCTCAGTGGTTGTGTTTCACAGCTGAACTTCCACATGCATGATCAGGAAGAGGGAGGCAGGTGTGATGAAAGGAGAGAGGGCTGGTGGTGGTGGTGGGTGATCAGGAAATGGTGTAGAGAAATCTAATTTATTTTTCATACGCTGCTGAGATGGAATGTCATATATCATGCTATGCAGCAATTTTGCTCCAGTCCTAGGCTCACAAAAGATGAAAGAATAGTGATCAAAGATACAGAGGGAGAAATCAGCTGCCAGCTGGGATCCACTTCCACTGAGAACAATATAAATTGTGTTGAAATAGTCATCTAGTATACTGTCACTGATGGTTCTCAGCACGGGACGTCTCACTTCAGACATTTTACACAGGAGACTACTGGAGTAAACACATTTTTTGTCATGTATTTAGACTTGAAAGTGATGTTGGAAAAACAGAGATGGGACTGAATGGACAGTCTGAATCCCTCTCCTGGCTGAAAATTCAAAGGAAGATACATTGTATTGTCTGAGGTACCTCGACATATTCAGCAGCACATGAATAAAAAAGACACAAAATAATTAAAATGTATAGTTTGTGTAATAAGAGCAATTATTAAACCTATTAACATTTTCATTACATTTATCATATAAGTAAATGCTGTTTTTAAAAGTCTACTTTTTTATTTTTATGAAGGCATCTCCTTTAAAGAGGCAAATAGTTCCTTCAGGATTTGGTAGAGACCAAAACACAGCAAACGGAAATGGCATATTTGGACCCACATTTGGTAGGTGGCCAGAACAAATGACCAATAACGTTCCTGGATGTGTAAGTAAGAAACTGTTTTTAGGAGAATGCTGCAGTGCTGTTTTGATGTGTGTTTCGATCTGTTGCTTTAACCCTTTTTGCTTATTTATGACACCCATTATGTTTTCTTGAGTGTACAATAATTGGATTTAGACTGAAATCAGGTGCGGTATAAACCACAGCTTCTGAGGGTTAATGGGGCAGTTGATTTTTAAAACACAGGGTTAACAGCAGTGGCTAAAAAGAACAATGGCTACTTTTATAGTTTGTGTTCTTTAAAACAGAATTCAGACCAGCAAACCCAAAAACCAAACTGTAATTCACAATAAAGTCACATAAACCTGAGTAAATTTGTCTTCTGCTTTTGTCTTCTTTGGTGCATATACCTGTACCTAGCGTAAATTAGACGTTGACTGTGATTAAAACAGACACAGCCTTGCCAAAAGCAACATGTTCTGCCTCATTTGTGTTCCATCAGCCGCACATTTTCTCTCTATTTACCTCCTCTTCTCTAATTTGTTGTTGCTGGTGTTATTTCATACATTAGTTGCTAAACCGTAGATGCTTTTGAGAATCACCAGAAGCTTTCAGCCTTATAAAGATATTATTGAGTCGGCTGTGAATGCTAATAGACAGACTCATCATGGTTTTGATGCCTCCCTGGTGTGCTTCGATTGTTCTCCCGCATGTTTTTTTTCTTTTTTTTTCATCATTTTGTGAAGTTCAGCCTCCATAAAACACTGTGTAAAAGCCTCTCATCCATTCTCATATCCATTACAGTTCAACCATTCCTCATACTTGAGTGTACAGTATACTCAAACAGAATATGGACTACTGCTTTACAGGATAGACAGACTAGAAAAACATCCATCATTTATTTCAATAAAAAAGAACAAGTCAGAGCTTTCCCTTTCAATTACTGTTTGATTTATTTCTTCATTCTCACAGCTTGCCGATGATTGGCTGCACCAACGTGGCCTTTCTCCAACCTTTTTGCTTTTTTTCTGGTTTAAGAGTTGAGAATTTCCATCGTCTTGTTACACACCAGAGATCAACCAATTACAGTATCTATATCAGGCTTAGAAGCTTTTTCTACTTCGCTGCCTCTTTATGATTTATAGAGGAGATATCAAGCTGCATATAGAGGTGGACAGCATATCCACTGCTGAAATGTTCTATTAAGCAGACTATTTCATACATTTTTTTTTTTTTTTTTTTTAAATCTTATATAATTTGCTAGTGGGTGTGTTTAATTATCTTCAAACAAGAGAAGTTGATTTGCATTGGGAGCAAGCAAAAGCCCCACTGGCTGATATATCTGCTGTAGATTTTAATAGCTAATACTAGATTAACTGTTTAACTGTTTTTGTTAAGGTTTTTTTTCCCAGTACAACATACAATTGTAGATATAATTATTGAGATTCAACACTCAGCAAACCCACACAGCACTTGTCTTCAGCTTTATGAAGATGAATACAAACTAAATTGGTAAGGGCTGTGGGTGGGTGTAACGCTTGTATTTGCCTTCATAATAATTACTTTGTTAATTTGAGCAACACCGTTGCCTTCAATATTATCCATGTCTGTCTGCTACAAAATAAAAGCACAGAGACATGGAGTCTATTGTTGTAGGCAGGGTTGTTTTAATGTCGGGACAAAATTGACATCAGTGATTTAGACAGCGTTATTGCATGAATGTCCACAAATGTATAAAACATCTCATTTATTGAAATGGAATTTTTGGGGCATTTAATTTCATAATATGTAATTATAATGGTTTAAAAATATGAGAATACCCTTTCCTTGAATTTACAACCCATAAAAGTTTGGTGTGAGATGGACAAAAATCTTTTTTTTTTTTTTTTTTTTTTTTGTGGGTTAGTGGGCTACGTAGCAGGATGGAAAGGGGCATTCCACTTAATACAGGCATCAAAGTCAATTAACCAGTTTCAGACAGCGCCACTTAAAAGAGTTGGGTAATATCAAGTGATACAACTCAAGCTTGGAGATGACACATGATGAACAAGCACATGTTACTAGTGGGGGCATGGCTTTTCAAACACGAGGGGTTACAGGACCATTGTTTCATCCAAACCATACTAAATGTGAACTCAACTCTCAACTCAACTCAACTTTATTTATGAAGTACTTTAAACAGCCACAGATGGTACAAAGTGCTGCACATAAATAAGAAATATAATGTAAAACTTAAAACATAAAAACAAATATAAAAACAATAACAATGTTAAAATAATTAAAACAATAAAAACAATAAAACACCGAAACAAGAGCAGAGTCAACATATGTCAGATAATCGATGTCTTCCAAACCCCAAGTTTTGGTCTCCACTGACTCAAAATGGAAGTATCTGGCTCTTTGGCTGCTAAATGCTAAACCCACCGGCTGCTAACTTTGTCTGGCTATCTGGTTATGAAAACGAAAACAAGTGGCTGAAAACAGATGCAAGTTGACATTGACTATCTGCACCAGGCAGTGTGTTATATACATTCACACATCATCTAAGGGCGAATCCAATAACTCCCTCGTTTTTCCCTCTGATCCCAGCAGGGATCCCTAAGCCCAGTGATGGAGAAATCTAAGTTCAGAACATGCACTCATCAAATCTTCTTAATGGAATAGTGACAGGCTGTTTCCATGAATGCAAATGAACATCACCACTGTAGCATTCAACCAGAACAATAACAGATATATTTCTTTATTTGCCTGGCTTAATTTCTTATTAGCTTGGGATTACTTTGTGTTTTTTTGTTTAATGATTTCATGTGATGTGATGGGAACAGCCCATCAGCTCAACAAGCTTATATGAAGCATTGCAAACTAGGACATCTCTTGCTCTGTGGTGTTGCACACAATGCACAACTCCTGAGACAGGAGTGCATTGATCTGCACTAAATCTGCGCGAGTTTTCTATCCCCTCCCAATTCGGTGTGACAAACCCACTGGAGCTGAACTAATGCTGTTAAAAAGCTGCACCAGCTGCCATGTGCTTTTTGTCTGATGTGTTTTCGCTCTCGCTTGCCGCCATGGAAGGAGGAGAAGAAGTCTTGCAAATGTACGCGGAGCTGAGTCAAAAAGCAGAAGAGCTAAACCTTACCAAGAAAGGGCTTGTCTCTCTCTTTTGTGACGCCATGTAGGAGCAAATCTATTTTCTTTCAGGGTCTGTTTTTGCCGAGTTGTTGTGATCTTTCAGTTTGCCCGGAATATAAAGCTCTTATTTTGAATACAAATTCGTTGTCACTGTTCACAGCCCAACTTCGAGCTTCACGTCACGTCACATGTTTACGCCTACCTTAGAGGCAGCTTTTGGAAAAGGAGGAATATTACCCCTCGGCTTTAGAAAGACAGGCCGGCACATTGCCGCCCTTACCTTGGAGCAAATGTGCCGCCTTTTCTATCTAAAAAGGGCCTTTTGAAACTATGCCAACTCTTTCAGTTGCGAGGGTTAACATGGGATCCTTGGCCCAAATGGAAGCCGATCACTTAAAAAAAATAAAAAATAAAAAAAAATAAAAAAATAATAATAATAATAATAATAATAATGAGCACAATGGGGCCCACTGTTATATATTTCATTTGATATAATTTCACACATACATTCCTTTCTGGAATTTTCTCTGTGTTTTTTCTTTTTTTTTTTCTTTTTTTTGTTTGGAGTCATCCTGTTTGAAAAGTGAAGGTTGTAAGCTCAGGATGTGAGCCCCTCCTTGACTAGACTCATACCAAGTTGACTGTCAAAAGGTTTTACTGATATTCTCCCAAAAATAATCCTCACCACAAGCAGGGCAAGGCTACAGCCAAAGCAATAAAAAGCACACAACCAGTCATATGAAGAGAGAATATGTAGTGGTTCATTGCTGATTCTATGTTAAAAACTTTTATATTCAGACTATTATATGAAACTGCACACGAAATAGGCTTGGATTTTGTGCAAAACAGGATATTGAGTAAGGCCTGGCACCAGTCAGGTTGTTTTCCAGGAACAGGTCAGAGTGACCTGGCCAGATGTTGCTTGTGTTCATTCCAAAGATAGTTGTTGCCAGATGACATTGTTTTTGCCAAATCAAAGATGAGCAGTGTGCCAAAATTCCCCTAGAACACCGGCGGGGAGGAAGTTAGCAGTAAAAGCCCCTTTTGGTTTAGGAAAGGGAAACATGAGAAACATTGACAGGTGTCTAAAAGGACAAAGCCCATTGGTATAAAACATCCATACTCTGCAGACTGTGGTGCACGTTTCTGTATTTGGTTAAATAAAGACTCAAGGACAGGAGGACTTCTTACAGTATTCTTATTTTTTTGTTGGTAAAAAAAAGTTATTCCACGACACTCCCTTCCATGATTACCTGTGTCACTTTTTGTCACAGCAATGAGGGTAGAGCGTTTTGTGGATGAGCTATGAGGACAGGAATCTTTCAGAAGAGCACATGACATTGCCTCTCATTGCATCATGACATCAGCATTATTTTCATGCCTTGAAAGTGTTTTGTGGGGATTCATCACTGCGAGGTCCTTTTATCATGCGGCAGAGTGTGATTTCAAAAGTTTGCAGCGGGGAGTATGAGCATGTTCAAAGCCTTTACCTGAAGTGTGTACAAGAGCTGTGATTTTATTAGAATACTGCTCAGAGTTGTGATGAACAGCCTCGTAGTACATGGGACTTTTTTTTTTTTTCATTATGCTGCTGAAGACCATATTGTGTAAATATATACATATAGACTATTGTGTATATATCCTGATCCACCTAGATAGGGCAATTTGTTGTAAATTATTTTGCAGCCTTACAAATACATCCAAAAGCATTGTTCACATAAGAACATGTGATCAAACTATTTCACTATTTCAATCTTTAATCTAATTGGCTATTGGCATGCTATTTCATATACATACTCTTTCGACATGAATATGAATATAGAACCAATTACAATGTTTGATTATAATAACTTTTGGGCAGAAAACCCTCACATCACGCACTAGCTTACATACAATTTAATGGTCTTTTTTCATGATGCTGTTTCAAAGTGTATACATCTAATCCATCTAAAATGCATATTTGAATCTTTTATATGGGATTATTAACAACACTTTCGCTAACATTATGTTGGAGAGCTGATTTAACCGTTGGGCCATGCACTAAAGACAATTACATCTTGAGTTTACTCAAAACCAGCAGTTAGTCCACGTCGTCACTGTTGGGAGATATCAGAGATGCTGGTTAAGGAACATAGTTTATAAGGATGGCAGAAATGGTAGGTCAGATCACCGTGTTTGACTATAAATCTTCATATAGTATGGTCAACTAGGGCTGCATATGAGGAAAATCTGTGATGTGCAATAACACTGTTAAATGTTGCCATAACCTTAAAATAGAAAATTAGATTAATGCAATTGAATCACATTACCCCTTTTGACCCTAATCACCTCCCATAACATGATTCGCTTGTTGTTTACCTTCCGGAGTACCTGCACACAAACTGGGAGAATGATGAGTGAGCAGACGTCCCCTGCTCTGCTGAACGGATCATTTCATTATAAAAAGTTTATAAATGGACCCTTTGATTAAACCAGTTGTTGCACAGTCGCAGTGATTAATGTTAACACTCTTTACATTGAAGCATGTGAGCATGTTGCTAACGTTAATGATGCTGATATTTATCGCACATGTTCATATCATGATGACAATGAAAATTCGATGTGCAGCCTTATGGTCAACTGCCACTTGTCTACATGAAAGTGATCATTGCTACATGATGTGATTCGTTCTCTGAGCTGTACACCATTGCAAAAAACACATGCAATACTGTTTCTAACCACCTAGACTTTTTGCATCATTCATTTCTATACTCTATACTCTATACTATTCTTTTAAATGGTGCAGGTCAAATGCCATCGTGCTTCTCTTATTTGATCAAGGCATGTTGTGTGTTGTTCAAATCTTATATGTTTTCTATTAGAAGTTAAAATGTAATTTTGTACTGCGACTAAAACTTCCCTCGTGAATAACCAGATGATTTCTGTCTAGTGTAAGCCCAAATAAAAATGGGCGGTGCCTGATGTGAAGGCCTGTTTGAGGGGTCGACCACACACACATCTTTGTTATTGGTTGTGGCTGCAACTTCACAGTTTAAAGTTCATGGTGACTGTACACAAAGCGAAGATGCATATTTGATTTGCAAATGTTCTGTTTGCCCCTTTGCGAGCATGGAATGGAAGTGAACAGGTGGTGAATGTTGATTTTGTGGCCTAAATAGATACAAAATATAGCTCTGTGTTGCATTCCTTCTCACAGCTGCTAAACAACCAAACACGTTACTAGTGCAAAATACAGCAATCAGCATTGTCAATGCATGATGAGTGCTGGATGAAATTGTATTGTAATGTTTTTCACTTCATCAACACGTTCTACGATAAACCATTTTGCAGATTATATCCATTTCCATCTGATATATGTAATACCGTACATAGATGTTCGGCGTCCATCCATGTAGATCAGACAAGACTGTTTCTGATGTTTATGGGTGATTGGAACAGGGCTAAAATTTCAAAACCACATTTAAATATCATTCAGAGTTTTGTGTCACACCAATTTTACCGTTGGATTAATTTCACTTTTATTTTACCAGGAAAGTCCGTAGAGGTTTGGAAACTGTTTTGCAAGGAAGATCTTGCCAAGACAGCAGCAAAAAGGGTTTCAGACAAAACAATACAAATGCAGCCAACAGATGAAACAAAACTCAAAAAACAGAAAATTCTATCAAAATAAGGCCAAGAATATTCTAAGAACAGAAGAGTCTTTTAAGACAGAATTCACAGTAGTGAGAAATAATGACTGATATTTTAGATTCATTCATTTAAATTGCTGGGTGCAGAAAATGAAAATAAAGATTTTATGTCTCTGTCTGTAGGAACAGACAGCAGGACAGTCAGTGTTGTGATCTGAAATAATGATTGTAGGATCAAACATAAAATCACTTGGTTGAGGCATGATGGCAGTTAGCCCAGAGTGGATTTATAAAAAAAAAACTGTACCAAGGACTCAGTTTATGTATGGACAGAGATGATGGGCGAGTGCATTAAAAGTGCTGATCGCAGCATATTGAGATTTGTTATGTGAGTCCAGCATGAGGAGACAACACTGACGAATTCATGAAAGACACATCACCGTAATTAAGAGCAGTGACAAAAGACAAGTTTCAATGAGCAAAATCAGTCTCAGTTTCTTTAAGATTTAAGTCATAACTTTAGTCTCAGTTTCTCAGTTTGTAAAGTAATCTCTAAGATCCTAAGATATCTGTGGAAAGATGCACATTAAACATAGGGCATAGCTATAAACAACATTTATTTACTGTTTTATGCATGTTT
Source organism: Acanthopagrus latus (assembly GCF_904848185.1). Classification (NCBI taxonomy): domain Eukaryota; kingdom Metazoa; phylum Chordata; class Actinopteri; order Spariformes; family Sparidae; genus Acanthopagrus; species Acanthopagrus latus. The sequence goes on along the minus strand of NC_051054.1, from coordinate 22,901,111 downwards.
TTTAAAATGTAGGCTAAAATGTTTATTTTTTTAACGTAAGAATCACAGATCAATGATGCAAAAAATAATTCATTTCAGAAAGCACCATTTTATGGACACACTGTACTCTGACTTTTAATGCCAATGCTTTGCAAATGGCCTGTACAAGAACACCTTTTCTACATCACAAACCTAATAGTGCAGTAGGTGATCCACATGGATCCACTTGCTGTTCTTCTGGCTGTTCCTCTCTCGGTCCCTGTGTGTTTTCTTCCTCCTCACCCTCTGGAGTGTCCCTCTCTGTGTCAGTGCCCTCACTTTCATCACCTGCCTTCTCTCCAAACATGATTTTCTTATCGGGGTGAGGAACAACAGTAACACGGTTACGTGCAAAAAAATCACTTTACGAGATGAAATCGCTTTGTTTACATTTGCCTCTTGCACCAAGACATTAGCGGCTCCCCTCTTCGAAACTTCTTGCTGCCGTCCTCATTATCATCTCGCACCCGGCTCTAATTACTCTGGGTAGAACGATGAGTCACATTAGTTACGCTTTTGCCGCTAGCGTGTAAAATCAGAATAACTTCTAATCAATTTATTTTGTTTTAATTTCATTATCCAGTCAGCTCAATGGGGGGGGGGGGGGGGGGGGACCCAGTGGGGCCCAGTGAAATAATTACAGGGGCATTGGCCCCTGTAGGCCCTCATGTAGAACCGCCACTGGTTGTAGTACATCACAGACTCTGGCTTTGCCTTCACCCCACTAACGGTGCCCACATCTGTGTGCACGGTGCTCAGGATGTAGACATTCTTCCTCGGCTTTCCCTGCTCCACAGTCAGAGTCGCATCACTTCAGCACCTTAGTGTTGAACAGCTCCGCTTGCTGTTTCACTGAGGGGGGAACTCGCGTTTTTGTTTGCCCATGGTGTTTTCATTCAACAAAGTTTTTGCACATATAAATTTGAAAACGGTCAAAATGACCATCTTGGCCGTTCTCCTTCGTGGTTCTTGGTGCTTTAGCAATATTGTTGTTGTGGCATTGGTGCCAATAGAGCAAATTTGAGTAGAACTGAATTAATAAACCTTTAGATTCTTGCCTGTAGACTGATAATCGTTGTGTTTACAAATGAGCAATAAATCCAGATGTCTTCAAATTTGTATTGCCAACGGGAATTTAAATTTAAATGCCAGGCGTTTTCCTCATGGATTTCTTTTCATTTTTTTTTTAATTTAAGCTAGCTATCTCCCTCTGTCAACCACAATCTGTCTCCTCTGTCAATGAACTCTATTCAGCTCTGTTTAATAACAGGTGTTAAAACCCTTAGGTAACATAATCTAAACTAATTTCTAAACTACAGCTTATCATTTGAATGTTGACTAGGGCCTATACATTAAGGCTGAGATTAATTCTAAAAAAAGAAAAAAAAAAAAAAAAAACAGCCCAAAATTCATTTTCTCCATTTTCTCCATGTAAGACCATGCCACAAAACAATATTGAGTGAGAGAGAGAGGTATAGTGCCCAGGGGCACCAAATGGGGTTAATACGGGCCTGAGAATGTGGATACACAGCTAAAACAAATTTTAATCTAACATGAGGGGCCACATAAAAAAAGAAGAAAAAGACATGACTGGTAAATGATTACACATCTGCCTTTACAGTTTTACCTTCTTAAATTAAAGAAAGTAGTTGCAACAGTCTGGGGATTTTTCTATTAGGTTATACGACCATTTAAAATAGCATAATCACCCTAAAGTGTCAGCATGTTTACAACCAGAATAAGTCTCAGTGTAACCACAGTTACAACAGTGCAGACTGCACCACCCGTAAAAACTCCAAATGTCAGCTCAAAATCTAGCTATATTAGCCAACTCGTTCAACTGTACAGCATTGCATGTACATGAGCAGATTGTTTTTGAACATGAATGAACACAAGGTTTAAAGAGTCATCAGTTTACTCAACACAGCCTTGAGTACTACACCTCTTTAACTTTTACCAATAACACTTAATTCTGATGCTGTAGCAGACAATGCCAACACATTTTAAAGGGCATGTCTATGTCAATTTGCGGCTAACTAATTTAATAATCCAAAGGTATAAAGGCAGCACACGCACTAAGTTAAAGGACAAAGTTGACTAATCTCAATTTCGGAATTTAATTCTTCCATATGGGACAACATATGGCTAACAAGAGCCCGAAACATTTACCTTTTTGGTTGGCGTGGCCAGTATAAATTGAATAATAAATAAATAATAAATATATTGAAATATATTATATTGGTTCCACACCACAAGACAAAATACCAGGGAGCTGCATTATTTCAGGGGATATTTCAACGGGTAGTGAAAATGATGCTTACCCATATGCACTCAATTCCAGAACGATGTACAATGTGTCAGTGGTGTCTTTCTGAGAATCCTGTCTTGTCAAAAGAAGCAGTGAGCAGCCAGTCAGGATTGATAAATGGATTCCCAGGAGACTGCAGCCCCACCAGGCAGAGTTTGAATGTGCACACACACTGCTACCTCTCACACACTCCTCTTGACTGTCATGTTTCAATCAATGGACTCCAGTGACGGGGTGTTTCTGGTCAGTGCAGCCATATCAGTGACCACAGAGCCTGTCATGTTTATGTGATGTCTTTGTCTTCTCCATTAATGAACCTAAAACAGAATGTGCATGTAAAGGCTTCTTATAACAATAAGCATCACGGTGTTATGGTTTATGAAATAAATGCATGATATATCACTCAGGGAATATTTCAATTAAATGTAACACAAATAAATTGACGATGTATATGTATGTATGAATATAAGGTCAAGAAAATACTACAGAGATTTTCTGCAAGTGCAGCACGATTTGTAAGGGCATTTCACATGTATCAGCAATATGCAGATATATAGCATTCACATTTACAATCAGTATGCCTCCTGTGTAGTTTAGATTAATCTTCCAGAAATTTCTGCTTTAAAATATAATCACAAATTGTATGTTACCAATGTAAGAAACGATAATGTGTAATGTGAAAATTATAACCTGCAGCTCTGCGTTTTCCTACAGCTCTACAGAGCATTTTAGCACCTTCAAGCTTGTTGTTTTTCTTTTAGCCGACAACTTCTGCCCTGCACCAAATGAGAAAGTTAGCAACCAGTGCAGCTTTTAATGGCAAAAGAGCCACATAGTCAGATAGGGAGTGGTGTAAATTATAGGAGAAGGAGTGACTGACTTACAGTTATCAGAAGGATGGAAACTTCTTCTTGACTTGACTTCTACAGAAATGTATTTTGGTGACATTATGTCACTGTATTGATAACAGTCTGCTTTGTTGCCCCTAAGAGGCCAAAAAAGTTGCCATCAAAGAAGCTCATGAAAAATAAGTAAAAGGACGATGCTGTTATCCTGAAAGTAAGAAATAAGTCATCCAGACAAATATAAAAGACTGAGTCCAAGGCAGAACACTGATCCACATAGTGATTGAGACTGACCTCAAACTAGGGCTATATTCAGATTGCCAGTCCAAATCCATTTTCTGGCATGCTAAGATTTTGTCCAGATTGAATTCAGAGAGTCTGGACAGCAATAAACAGATAAAATTGTATTTTTGCCCATCAGATCCTTTATATGTGGTTCAAATGGATTTCGACAGATGCATTTCAGTCCAGGCGTTCTGGACGCTAACATCGTTTTTCAGAGTGTCTTCTGTGTCACCAGCAGCGGGACACATAATAACAGCATCAAGACTAGAGTGACAAAAGGTGCATCACAGAGACTGAGCAGAATCCATGCTACTACTACCAGAGCAAGATGGAAGACAACACAGAAAGCAACAGTCTGACAGTCACACCAAAACAAAGCGTCAGCTCGATGACTTGACAGCACAGTCGCTTCGAGAACGAGATGATGGCTCTTCATTTCTCATGCTTCTGAGTTGGGAAGCCGCGTCACCTGCAAACGTAGTGAGTGACGATTATGTTGTTACCATAGCAACCCGTGCTGATAGGGAGTTGTCCGGACACAAAAATACGATCTGACCTCAGTGTTGACGCTGTCTTTCAAATCTCATCTTAGAAACAAATGTAACTTACCTGCAGACTTAACGCAGCAAACGATGTAACCCTAACCCACTAAATATCAGCATCTAACTGTCTTCACAGAGACATGTGTGACCAAAGTTGAATAAAACCCTTTGTAGCTGCAGAGGGAGCCTGGATTAATGTCACTTTAGCCAGCCTCTACAAGACTAAAAGTCTGAAAATGAAAAGTCTGACGATGTGCAGTTAGAAAGGAGTGAGGTTACCAAACCTCTAAAGCCTGTGCCTCATGTCTGCTCAGGGCTCCAGGCTACAAAGCTGCTATTAGCATAACACCTAAATCTCAGATCAACTTGTCAACGGTTGGGTTGCATCGTGGGTTATGTAGGTGCCAGGTATTGACTTTTAACAAGACAACTGCAGTACAGTCCATCAGACTGATACAGGCGGAATGAAGACATGACCAGTGGTGTGCTCAGTTCTGCTTGGGGCAGCCTATAAATTGGAATTCGGCAGTGTAGCTCTGCAAACATGCAAACACTCTGGTGATTGGCAACGTTCATAAGCATTACGTAAACCGTCATGGTTCCTCTTATGCTGAACCTCTCATATTGGCTACATTGTGTCTAACTAATCATTTAACTTTGGCAACTTTTAGCACTGTTTTACTGCATTGCAAGAGCTGGGGCAGTCTGCAGGGAACAGAGCCGAACATAATAAACACATAGCATCAGATTGAAGATGAGTGAAACAAACCCAGATTGAGACACCAGAGACAATGTCTCAATGCCAGACTGCAGACAGAGTACTACAGCCCACACGGTGACAACTCTCAGTAAAGTGCTCAGGTAGCCCTCTTCAATTGCTCACTTATGACTGGTCCTTTATGGACTCAGAACAAGTACGCAGAAAGGGAGAAACAGTGAATTTCCTGGAAAAAAAAGCAGAATAGATCACCAGTTTCTCAGTTTCCTAGTTCCAATAGCGAGTAACCGAAGCCCACAGAGATCAGAAGAAGGCAGGAGCTTCTGTGGCCTCAACATGCACTAAATAGGCTTCACTAGGCAATACAAATTACCAGCTGCCTTTGTTGTACAAGCCTCTGCTGATGTTAGATCTCTTTTTTCTTGTCTTTAGGCCAGTTGTATGATGAAGAGAGGCAGCAGCATCTGCTAGTTGACAGGGATGTTTACTGTATACAATATGCAGCAAAGTGCATCCTACATCAAAGGGAGTATTCAGTACTTCCAAATCACTGCCTGCTTCAATCACACATCACTTTGAGTTCTTTTGTTACCAAAAGTTGTAATTAAAAACTAAAACTAATTAAAAGGGACCCTTATCGGGCTTTGGGAGCGAGTCACGTATTGAGTAGGAAACAAAAGTTAATCCTATTATTGTAACCAGGATATTGGCTGACTGAATCACATGCAGATTATTTTGATTTGATTTGAATCTGCTCTCGCAGCTCATCTTCAAACAAACTTGAAACATTCTGTCCACAAGGGAAGCCGCAGATCAGACGCGTTCCAGTCTGACAGAAAGCTGGCTGACAGCCTGCTGATTGGTTTTGTGCCCTTCGTACGGTCCTCTCCTCCCATTGTGTATCCCTGTCCTGGGCATATTTCTCCTCAGTGACATTTTCCTGTCAGCCATTTTGTGAGTGTGCAGGCACACTGTAAATGAGGGGCCTTATTTCAAAGCTGCTTGTCTCTCATTCAAGAAGCCTAAGCTCTTTAACACCTGCAATACAAATTATATAACAGTCCCCCATATGGACAGTGTCCTGCACAAACACACACATATTGCTCTCACTAAGCATTTGCACTGTCCAAATAGAGACTAATTACCCACTATCACATGTGACGCTGCCTCTTGTGAGCTCTCGCTCAGTCGTTGGACAGACCTGTGTTAAATACAGATTGGCTCACAGTTCTCCTGTTTGTTTTATCCTTCTTGTAGTGGCAGATGGGTGGAGTTTACTACCTAGAGTTTTTCAATCTGGGTGAAGTTTGAAATACAGATGGCTATACTATTTCCCTATCACAAACACTTCTTCTGATCGCCCCCGCCATTTAAGACTTGTTTTTACTGGAACTCTGACCAGACACAATGTCCTCATTGTTAGAATGGCATTGTGCCTTAAAGGTCCAATTTGTAAGAGAGTTGATTATTGAGCCTCATTCCCAACTCATCAAAAACTGACACTTTGGGTTTCTAAACTCCTTACATACTGATGCTCTGGGTTGGTGGCAGTCCCAACGGACCAAGCCAAGACGTCATTATTTGATGAGTTTAGAAGTAGAATCAATAATAAACTGTCTAACAAATAGGAACTGTAGAGGGCAGAGGTGGGGGAATGACTCGAGTCGCAAATTTGAGTACTGATGAAAGACTCGACTTGACTTTGACTTGGCATTCATAACGTGAGACTTGACTTAGACTTGACACAGATGACTTGAAAGTCTTGGCTTTTCTTTCTTTCTTTCTTTTTTTGCGCGTATTGAGCCCTCAGCCACTGTATGACGCGGTGCATGCAGTGATTTTGGCCGTCGTCTTGGTTAAAGCATGTGTGTTTCGGATAAAGCGTCTTCAGTGTGCACAAAGCCATTATTTTAAATGTGGGCGCGCATTATGTGCTCTCACAACCCAACACGACACCGTACCGGTGCACATTCGGTGCGACGCACTTGTTTTTTCATGCACGTCTGCGACTAAGACTTGAGACTTGCTTATGACTTGCATATATGTGACTTACTCCCACCTCTGGTAGAGGCTGTAAGAGGAATTCAGTCATTGGAATTTTGGTCTTTGTCAAGTCATTTTGTCAAGTGTTCTGTCTAATAGGATAGGATCTGTAAATGTATACCTTTTCTTAAAATTCGTCTGAACACCTTAAGGTTTTTCTGGAGCACTGGACACAACAGACATTACATTGACCTTCTCAGAGCTTGTGTTGAGCATTTCTTACTGTTCCTTATTTTAGACTGTTTATCAATAATAACCCCCTAGGTTTATTTTTGAACTAGTTCAATTTTTAGCATTTTTTTTCCCTGTCTTTTGACCCATCAAACATCAATTTTAAGTTGACTCCTTTTCTCACAATTTTCATGTTCATTTCATGATGCCTTCTCCTACATCCCTGCCTCGCAAATATTTTGCTCACATACTCTTCTAGCTCTCTGCTCTTTGTTTGGATGACGACTGGCAGTGGAAATCAGTTTTCATCTGCAGCTTGAAAAATAAGTTAAGGCAGTGAGCAGCTGCCAGCCATCATGTGTATGAGTGTGTATGCCGGTGCGTCTGTCAAGTCTGTGTACGTCTGACTGTCACCACAGATAGTTGTCTTTAAGAGGAGCACATGAGAAAGTGAAACAAAATTGAATTTTGTGGCTGTCAACCAGCGCACTTTCAGCAGCCTGTCAAAATCTAATCACAGATGGCTTGATCAGAGAGTGTATCTCACTGTGGTAAAAGGTTTGCTGCCTTCCTCATATGAAATTTAGAAAGTTTCCTCCCTCAGTGAAAGACTGCCGATAGGCTTTTGCATACAATGTGTGCATGGCTGGCTTTGCCGCTGGGCCTGTGCTGCATGCTGGAGCTGTAACAAGGGTGATGGATGAAGCTTGTTACTCACAAGTGATTTGCATCATCTTTACTGTTGCCACAAAGCTGTTGTTGGAGCCATTGTGAAACGCTTTTTTTCCACCCCACTTTTTCGACAGCAACAGATCGCACTCTGTCAGAACCCATCTAAAGTTGTTTCTCCTTTCTTTCGTCTCCAGCCTCTCAGGCATGGTGGGGTGCGGGGATTGGGGGAGACTGGTCTTTGACGCCGCAGATCCACTTTTTCCCAGCCCCCACCTACCCTCCTCCGCACGGTGATCCACTTTTCCCTCTGAATGTTCCCAGGCTATACGTCTTTTTTTCCCTCTCCCTCCTTTTACTGTATCTTGCTCTCTCCCTGGCGCTCGCTCCCCAGTGCGATGGCTTCATGTTGCGGTGCACCTTCAGGCTGTGTGTGGGATGGTGTTGTGGGCTGGCATCTGGCAGCCTCTGATAAGAGAGCGAGTGAGCCGGTGCTATTCCTTCGGAGATGTTTTTTAAAAGTTTTTTTTTTTCATCACCAAGGGAGGCCAATGGGCAAAGATTTGTACTGTGTCTGAAGGACCTTCTAGAAAATAAAAAAGTGATTTACAAAAGACACTTTTTACTGGAGGCTACGCTGCTTTTAAGTGTCATTATTTGCTCTTTTTGTGATGATTTCCACACATGCTGCACCAAATCCTTAAGCAACATCAACTGATTTTATAGCCACTTTGCAGCAGTGGAACAAGCTAACATGTTAGCAAATAACTGCCTGTTTGCTAATACAGCAGACGCAGAGCAACATTAGCTTTGACTTGTGTGTCTATGCAAGTGATGAACATGAGTGAAGTATTCCCTCTGTTTTGGTCTCTACCGACCCTTGAGAAAGATTTTTGCCTCCTAACAGCTAATTGCTCCACAATTCTCAAATTAATAATCGGTTGTGTTTTTAGCAGCTAGTTAGAGATGTTGTCTTTGGTTTGTTTGAGTTTTTATAACAGCTCCCTTCTGTGGCTGGAAGTAACGTTGATTAGGGCAGAGTTTGTGGGGCAGAAACACCAAAACAGTGAACTGAAAAAGGTTAAAAGCTAAAGGTAAAGCTCAGGGAGTGCTACATGGTTGGTGCTAATTGTTACATGAGTGTCACCTTTTCATTCTACACATTGGTATTTGATAATGACTGTAGCTTTAAGAGTAGTATTTTTCACATTCATTGCCAAACTTGAAAAAAAAAAAAAAATCACTAATTTAAGGGCAGCATGTTACAACATTGTAGTCTGTTAACATATAATGTGGATTTGTTGAACCTGCGAGCAAACACGTGCTGCACAAAGCAACTTTTATTACTACTTTTATTTTTGTCTACCTGGCAATTCTAAGTCCAATATTTTCTCTAAACTATGCCCACTAGCTTGTTGCTAACTGTTGCTAACACTTAGCTTGTGTGCCAGAAATTGTTGCAGTTGAGATAGGGTAAACCAAAACAATGGACGAAAAAGGCTAAAAGGCTTTGCAGCGCTTAAGACTGCACATAGTTGGGACTGTAATAACGCTGTGTAATAACTGGATCTGTAGCTAAAAAGGGACTCCTCATGTTTGATGTTAAACACAGCCATCTGACCCAGTGTTATCACATGTAGTATTTGTAAGTGCAGCTTTTAAAGTGGTTTACTGACCACATGTGTGACGTGTGTGATTAACATAGTCTGCAAAACAGGACACGCCTGCAGAGGCGAGTTAAGGTCTGCTTTAAACCACTGGACTGCCTTTCAGACCACTTTCCACCACGTGTGAACAGCAAACACTGAGGACAGCACAGAGGATCCTTCTTTGACAAAGACATTCACTTAAGTTTTGATTTTTTGATTTCTTGGAGTTTCTAGATCTGCCTGATCCTGCTTCAGCTTCTTGCATCTCCTGCTTAACTGAGCATGCTCCAAGCAAAGTCTTGCTACACACTGCCTTCACTTAATGATAAACAAATAGATAATCTAAACCGCAGGCTGCAATTTATCTTATTTGAAATCTCTTTCTAGGAGCTTTTGAGATTAATTGTTTACCTCAGTTGATAAATAGCCTACTATCAACATCCGTATATTTGCCTTCCTTGTTGAAAAGCATACATGCCCCTTCTTAATGGAAATAGGTCCCCTGTTACACTTTTTTGTTGTATTAGCTTAATACTGTGTTCGACCTAGGGTTGTGGGGATGGGCTACAGGGACCAACATTATTTGTCATTCTGCAATTAATTGCGAATGTGACTCTGGGGAAGTCAGACAAACCTAATTGCTATCCATGTTAGACCTCACATGGGGATGTGAATGCATGATGGGCCACAGATTGATCCTGCCTTCGCTAGCAGTGGTATCGAAGAGGAGGAGTGCTAGACTGGCCGGCTACAACATTTACATTCTATCGACCAACCATATGTAGCCTAAAATCCAAATTCATAAAACTATTGTAGTGTTAAATGCAAATCCCTCTGAAAAGGCAGTAATTTGTTAGCATCAGATATGTTAAATTGTCAAGTATTGTCATATGCATCCTCATATTGGAATTACACCTCTCAGCAGTTCCAACTGTGTGGGCGATTGGTTGTATTTATTAGTTCTTTATCATCTCATTTCTCTATAAAATCAATGAAAACATCCTTAATAGAGGAGTTTGGTTGGAACTTAACCTCTTTTTCTACTGGATTTGAACTGTTTTTGGTGTTGTATCCACTATATTAATGCCAGCAACAGTCAGATGACAGGATATGAGGGCAATAACAGATGGGAAATAACATGCAGCAAAGTGAACCAGGGACGTTGCTGTTCACGGTTTGACACCTTACTTACATTTAAATTTCCTGAAGTCAGTTAATCTGCCTCGTGGGTGTGGTTTGATCAGATTTGATTCACTGTGTTCTGGCAGTCAACCTCAGAACTGCTATGACATGTAAGTTACGATCTCACTCAGTCACATGACAGACAAACCCCCACTCAGAACCAAAACTACAGTAGTACAGCTTGTAAAATAAGAAACATTTAGAAAAATAAAACTGTCAGCAAACTTTGGCAGGAAACTGTCAGCCCCATAAATAAGTAAATGATATTGCAAATGTTGTCAGGCCCTTTTAATTATACAAGATATGACTTGTTACATTTCTAAGTATTTCTAAGTCATAAATACAGATTCACAGAATAAATCTTTTGCACACCTACAGGGTGACGGGTGTTAAGGATAAGCCCAGGGGTTGACAGAGTCAGAAAATAACTTCATCAATGATGTAAAAACGGTGTTTTGGTACACAGACACAGATCGAGTACAACCTGATCAGTGTGTGTAGGATATTGTGCAAGGGAATTTTGTTCTAAAGTCATAAATATAGAACATTTGGGATTTTGAAACTATAATAAAAACCTAAAAATACCACAGTATCCCCCAATCGAGCTGCATTTTCTAAGGTTGTTGAGTTGTAGGTACTTTGTTTTATCATTCTTTAAATAATTAGTATGTATTTATTATGAATTTGGAGTACTGACCTAAGTATGATGAGTTGTAGAACTGTGTGACAATTAGACAGTAGAATAATTTAGAGGCGATGTTGTTTACTATTGGGCCTCTGTCTTTCTATTCACTCTAGGTCAAATCACCTCATGATGCATTATGACCGCATGAAAAAGTCTTTCCCCATCTCTCATCCTCAGGGCTCCGCTGTTTCAGAGTCTTGATATTCCTGTTACACATGAGATCAGACACATCAGAGAGAACACAGGAACACAATGAGAAAACACACAGACACACACACACACACACTCATGGTCACGCACATACACAATCCTGGCTGTGGTATCTCACCCTTTGCTCCATCTCATGCTTGAAAGGTTCAGAGGCTCTGGCCGGAAAGTTCAGCAGTCAGGAGTGATGTGATGTACCGGGCAGGGAGCCAACCGAATATTAAATAAATAAGAGACACAAGTGAGATGCTGGATAGACGGAGTAGAAAAACTAGGAGGCGTAGCCAATGACTTGTCTATTACCCATTTATGTCTGATATAGTGCTGAACCTGTGACTTAACAAAGGAGCTGTGAGGGGTGTTATGTGATGGATACAGGAGCGTATCCTCCACTGCAACAGTGTGTGTAGCCAGCTTTCAACTTTGTGTGGGAGCTGTCTGAAAGTGTACAGCAAACTGACTCATCCCTCCTTATTTATCTTGGTTTATACTATATACAGGCTCCATATCTGCGCCTCTACAGCCGGCCCTTTTGAACAGTTAATGGAGAAACAACATTTTAAGTGATGTCGTCATTACTTCGGAACTATAGCACAGGTTATTTCTGATTTATCCGTCATTAAATAACCGTCGTACAACACTGGAACCTTTCTATGAACACCAAGAACCTCTCTCGGAAACATTTCTTGCATTTTGGAGGAACTGGAGTGAAACATGGAGCCTAAAAAAGAAGGGAGGGTAACATCACTGAGTCTTGCTTTGGTGCCAGACTGTGGTGACTGCTGCATTAGAGTCTGTGGGAGATGTATGGAGAAACACATTAAAACCCAATATATCTATGTCACTTAAGAAGTGCCTCTAAAAAATGAAAAAAACAGAAAGGAGGGAAACAGGATATCATCACTCCCTGTTTGCTTAGGAATACAGAACGGAGTTCACTTTACTAACCAACTGTCACTGACTGATCCAGGTTGCTAAGACTTGTGGACAGTGAATCATTGCTCTTTCAGAGACAGTCTTTTGTTTTTTCACCAACTCTGCATGTTGGCATATGAGATAGTATTACTTTTTCAAAGTTGGGAGAAACAAGTAATCCATTCTCCAGTGACCTGTTTGAATTTATATTTTTCAGTGTGCAGATCACTGAAATGAACAGTCTAGTTGAGTCAGTGCATGCCCTATTGCCTTGTCAGTTAACTTTGCTATAGAGAGCTGAAGTCACAGCCAGATAGTGTGACGACGACTTACTTACCATGATTTGGTAGTTTTCTGAAAACAGCTAGCAAAAACAAAAACTCAGAATGTCAAAAGGCAAATAATTGTTCAACCCCATTTGAATTGTGTCATAAACTACTCATATATTGTTAATTTAACTTTTTTTTGGCGAACTGTTTTTAGAAAACTACAAAACCGTGGTACATATGTTTTCATGTCACTATCTGAGGAGTAGAATGTGGAAATATTTTGGATTTACTATCATTGATGGAAAATGTTTTGGGTATGGGTAAGGCCTTTTGCTGAATTTGTAAGACGCACCTTCCCATAACATTCGCTTGTCACACTAGCAACGCAGCAGAGACACCATAAATGGACTGAATGTCTGCTCTAATTCAAATCATTCTTGATACATATGATAATGATTATTTGAAACGCACAGTCAGAAGACATTTAAATATCCAATGAGATAAACGTGGAAAGAGGACTGCACAAAATAGTTATATAGTTCCTGATTTATTTGCTGCAATTAGTTGCTGAGGCCCTTCAACTGTGTGCTGAAAAAGACGAAAATGAAATAAAATCTAATTATTTATCAAAACCAAAACTGTTCGTGTGTCCTGTTCCAATTATCTGCTCACTTGTTAAAGAGTAAAATGAAAGTTTCCAACTACTTCTGATGCTCTCCAAATGTGTGTCTGTAAACTGGATGTAGTGAGGACGAGATAGTTTGTAGTGATCACATTAATTCCTACTGTCAGTAGCAGTTTCACAGTAAGTTTGAGGAACTGGCAGATATGAGAACTTTTTTTTTATTATTTTTTTTTTATTTTTCTTCTTTTAGCCTGTTCTTGGCATGCCATCACGGCGAGTGTTGACAGCCAAACACATGCGCCAATATCAGCATTCAGTGAGATGATCTGATTCAAGCATGCAAAAACTCTAGTGACCAACAATGATTTCAAATCTGGTTCCAGCTTTTTACATCACGAGGTAGAGTAATGTCAATTGGGCCTTCATCGCGTGACACTTTCCAGATGGTTTGAGCAACCTACTTCATAATGGTGGCTGAAAAGAAAATAAAACCTGTCAAAGCCTGATTCACCATCTGCACGCTCCACGTCTTAATCATGCTTCTGGCACATGCTGAAGAATATCCCTGACAATTCAGTGCAACCTGCTCTGCTCAAATGATTCAGCCTCCACTAGCACATTGGCTGCTGAATATGAATTAGGCTTATATCAGGCAGCCCAGACTGCCACTGCATGTTGTAATACCATCACGATGAAGCTTTGCTATTAACCTTAGATTGTGCCAACTCATGCTTCTTAATTTGTCCTCATAAAATATTAATCTTTTCTCATTTTGAATTCTCTATTATTGATCTAAAGTCCACTAGCATCCCCAAATCGCCTTCTCTGACCTCAACACGTCAATTCTGAATGGCTTTTCAGAACTTTACAATGTGTTTTCAGCAGGAAATTGATAAGACTCATTGAAGGAACGAGACGCATTCAGGGGCATAACAGCCCCAACAGGCTAAATATTATGCCATTCAAAACAACAAAGATAAATAGACAGCGTAATCCGATAACGGGTAATTAGGTTGCAAATGCTATGAAAAAAAAAAAAAAAAACAATTAAATTTATGAACTGCTGGCCTGAAGCAGCATCAATTAATTTGATCCTGTTTTGGGCTGTGAAGACCTCCCCCCTGCGCTAGCATTCATTATTGTACATGGGGGGCTTTTATCAAATACCAAGCCGGGTTGTGAAGTGTCGTTCAATTAATCAGCGTGTATGTGACAACGCGTGTTTGTAGTCAGATGTTGGGGCATGTATGCAATTAGCACAAGACAAAGGTAAACCAGACAAATGAGGAGCATACACAGTCTCAGTATGTCTGACCTTTTCTGCAATGATGGCTTGTTAAAGAAGCAGCTGTCTCAAATGATGACTCGAAACAGAATCTGAAATGAACACTGCACACATGTAAATATAGCACAAAAAATATATAAGTGGATCTATCTATCTATCTATCTATCTATCTATCTATCTATCTATCTATCTATCTATCTATCTATCTATCTATCTAACCCTAACCCACTCAAAACAAGGAAAACTTATAAAATTTGGAAATGAGATTGAGCCCAAGTCTTGAAGTGTCTGCAGGTGTTCTGAAAACAAGCAGAAGTTAGTTGTTAGTTTGGCTTGCTCACTTTTAAACCCTTGCTGCACATTTTGATGGTTTTCTGGTGCCAATGGGACAAAATGAAAACAAATATATTAGCTGAAAAAAATTGGTCTCAAGTTATGGCTAGAGGTCGACTGATACTCGATTTTTTTGAGCTGATGCTGATAAGGATTAAAAATGTCCAATACTTATATATTGGCCAAAATTCTATATAGACTATATAGAACTGTATAAATACAAAATGTATAATCATTATCCATCCCTTCAAAACAAATCCCTTGCACTGAATGATACATCTGTTCTCTAAAGAATGTTAACATAATGGCACCTTTCAGGCAACATACATGCCAATACATACAGTAATATAAATCTGATAGGCCAGTATCAGCCAACAAAAGCTTAATGGGAGCTAGAATAATGGGTATGGATGACAATTAATTGGATGGTCAAAATTCACTTCTATTTTAAACAGTGTTTTGACATTACAAAGCTCAGAATATTCCATTGACAGTGTTGTGTAAAGGTGGGAGGCATGTGTTTGACCAATGGGCAAAAACTGTGAGCAAAAGTTTTCTTTTCACAAAAAACAGCAAAAAATATAACTGTGGCCTCGGTTTCATCGAGTTCTCTTGTTAAAAAGTGCAGGCACAAGAAGAACTGCACCTTGCAGAGCCCCACTCAACCTTATCACGACTCTGGCAACTGGGCTGCAGAGGCTATAAGACTGTCAGAGACCAAGTCTATTTACCAGCAAACACAAGGCTGATTATGGACTTTTCAGATGTCTTGTGAAAAACAAACTGAGTATTGTGGGTCGTCCTTGATATATAAACACTCTGGACATTTTGGCTCTTTCGGTTTTGTTACATCATACACTGAGCAAGGATGAATCTGAATGAAGTCTCACTATAACAAAAGAGGGAGAAAGACAATAAAGCACACTGCCGCAGGGGGAAGGGTTTGCAGGGAGAATGTTATCCCCCCCCAGATTCTGAAATCCACAATTATAACACGAGGGAGACATTTGACCTTGTGTTCCATTACAGCCATGCCAGCAACTCTGTGAGTCATACTCAGGCTTAAATATTCGTGATGTTAACTCATTTAGGATGCTGACTGACTAGCAGACTAAACCCACAACCTTCCCCCAAAGATAGTAATGAGATGACCTCAGTGACTTCATTCTAGGAACGAAAATGTGATATTGACTTCATCTTTACATCTAAACCAGATAAAACATTTAGCAAAGTGATTTTTTTTTTCTGCTTTCCACAAGCATCTTAGCTTTATGAATCAGTCGTACTTACCCTAAACCGTAAAGTTTACTTGTCTCCTCACGTTTTTCATAAACCTCACAGTGGTCTGGTCCACTGCCTACCAATACTGCACACCTCTGCATTAGCACTCAATGCGATGTTGCAGTCAGTGTAGCAGTCTGTGGGAGCGTGGAGGTGGTGGTGTCTCTAGTAGATAACTCCTTTGCTAAAGTTAACTTGAATAAAAAGATGTGTCTGACTTTTTTTTTTTTTTTTTTTTAATTCACTTGTACCACTCAACGGAACAAAAGCATGTACAGTTATAACCAGACAGCACTTTGTTCCATCCATTACCTCACAGCTGAATCTTGTGACTCAGTGCGGCCACAATAATGCTAGGCTGTCTAGCAGCTGAATCTTCGAACATGCTAATCCAACCCTGAAGTTATTTATCTTCCAGTTCTCCGGTACAGTTGAACAGCAGCCACCTGTGGTTTCTCATACAACCGTACTTTTGGTGGCACCTCTGATGTCCCCTTCAGAAACTGGATTTTTCTCATCTCATTGTCATCCTAATGGTGGAATTAGAGAACTGCCTTTGGACTCGAGGATCACCTCATTTGAACTCTGTGAAACACACAAATGTCTAAGTGAATAAAATAATGACGTGATTATATCTAATAGGACAGCTTCACTGTGACAAAATAGTGTTCTGCAAAACCATTTTTTCTGACCATTATTCAACACCATAACTCAGGAACAGAAGGGGACATTGTGACCATACGTCGTATTTGGTTGGACACTGGATCAGTGAAACGGTGATGAGTGGATCTTCCGTGCTGTCTGGTTGAAAGCTTCCTCATTCACTTTACTGTCCAAGCATTTGGGAGAGCGAGACTCACTGATTTTGGTTTCTCTCAATAGATTGCACACTAATAGACAGACAGCAGTTGTCCAACATGAAGGAGGTTAAAAAGTAAGATTGTGTTGTGTCAAAACTCTTCACGATGACCTGCTTGTGTACAAGCCAGAAAGCATTTGGCAATGATTTCAGTTATAGTAACATCGGTTTATGTGAGCAACCTCAAAGTTATGGGTTCTGTAGCCCTAAATTCCTGTTTAGTTTAACCAGTGCTCACAGACTTTCTTTTCTTTTCTAGTCTGTTCAAGCACTTGTCCACAGATATTCTGATTAGAGTCTGCCTCTATTTCCCAGAGTCTTTTCAGAGAAAGTAAGCAGCATGACAGGCTCACAGCTGGTTGATGTCAATAGCTGGCTGTCGCTGTTCTAGAAAGTTAGACCCATTCAGGTGGTCCTTTCTTATCCAGCAGACACAGACGACTTTGTACAATGTGTGTGTGGCTGCATGTGATTGAACAGAGAGATTACTTTGGTTATCATCCAGGGAAGCGTCAGGGTTTCAGCCACGACGCGCTGCTTCCATTTTCTCCTCTGATAATCTCCATCTTTTGTCAAGATTTTCCACGTTCCACAGGATGCAGCTGGAAAACCTTGTGAGAGATTCTGCACATCGCATTCATTTTTACATGTAATTTCCTAAAGATGCCAGATTGTAGATTTCAGGGTATGAAAGGAAAAGAGCTGTTATTCTGTCAGTTTAAGGCCCGCACGAGGCAAATTTATTTGTGCTGGGTGCTCCGAACAGCGGTGAGAGATAACTGCTGTCACAGTTTTGAGCGTCAGCAACCACAAATGATGCAACTTGACATCAGTGGTTTGTACACGGCACAGTCAGGTTTACCAAGCTGTCATCCCGTGACACGTTTTATCAAAGCGTGGCAGAAGAAAGAGAAAAGATGTGAGGCTAGTGAGTCCAGCTCTCTCTGCTCACTGCTCACTCAATGCTGTTTAGTAGACAACAGGAGTCTCCCCTCCCTCCCTCCCTCGCTCCCTCCCTCCCTTCTGTGTGTTGGAAGATTACACCACTGAACACAGCTGACAACTGCAAATATCACCGAGGCAAAGAGCTCAGTCAGGAGGGTCTTTGTTTGGAGGACTGGGGCTGTCCTCACTGTTCCAGGAGGGGGATATTTGTAAAATTTAGATTCAGACGTAGCAATTCACAATCAAGCTGTGGACTGACTGAGGAGAAGACACTGAAGGCATCAGAATGACCACCTCCCTCTCTCTGAGGCAAATATCCAAGTGTACTAATAGCCACTGTCGGTCCTAACAGATGGCAACACAGCTGTGCGGGTATGTTCATGTGAAGGTTACCCTTGTTCAACAAACTCCCACTCCCACAACACACCTTGTTTTTGACAAACTCGCAGTATCTCTCTGCCACGCCTGCCTGTCATTGCTTTTTTTTTTTTTTTTCCTCTCCCATTCGTGATGCATTCTCAAGCGCTTATACTGGTCCTGCTTGATAAAATAATACAGAATTGAATCATGTCATCAATGGTTTCTTTAATATGCCACCCTTTCGATTAAATAGACCGTGATCTGGGTCAAAAGCTTGGCTAAGGTGTAGAAAAAAGGAAAAAAAAATGGATTGTTTTCTGGAGAAGAAGTGAAATCTTTCACCTCTCCTGTCACATGCAGTTTGTAGTTGCACGATACACAGGAATATTCATCTCATCTGAAATGTAGCGGGGTTTTTTTATTTGGTATATGGACAAATAACGAAGATGGTTGTTTTACCGCTGAGGAGAGTCTCGTGTGTTCTGACCAGTGTCTAAAACAGGGAAGGTTTCAGGAGCGCTGAGGCTCAGGAATAAGTCAAAAGTTGGTGAAATGTATTCATTCTTTTTCATCCCGAGGCTTAGATGAGTGGATCGGTACAACTCTCATGTCTGTCTGTTAAATATGAACCAAGCAGCCTTAAGAGTGAAAGCAGGGAGAAACAGCTAGTCTATAGCTCGCACAGATATTAAAGGAGACATATTGTGCACATTTTCTGATTCATAATTTGATTGTTGGTTACTACTTAAATACGTGTACATGCTAACCCTCCTTGAGACTATTTGTTTAACTTTTATGACTGTCTGGAATCCCAGTATCTGTTTTTATTGATAGATTCAAAGATTAAGTAATATGCATTGATGAACAGAGAATTATTTAATTCAGGTTTTTTTGCTTAATGAGCTTCAGCTGCATGATGCTAGCCGGCGCTGCTGGTTTTACTTGTGTTGGTACTGTAGGCTAATGCACATTTAATTTGGCAGCTAGAGTAGATTGCTCCTTGGCAGTACCTATTTGAAAAGCCTCTTCTGAGTAATTAAGTCTGTAGTCTATCTGCAAACTAGGTTTGTTGTAACTCTCTGTAAGTCTCTGCTGGTTGCCTGGCAACCTCATTGTCACGACGAGACTCGAGGAAGTTAACAGCACATAATAATCATAATATTGATCATAAAATATCTTTAAAAAACATTGTTGCACAGTCATTACACTATAAACAGGATGCAATTAATGAAAGCATTGACAGACAAATAAGAAGAATCAAATGTAAAGTATACAATAAGAGCTACTTGATACTGCCTTTATTAGGTTCACCTTACCCTTATTAGTCTCCCCTCTTATTAGTGCTGCTGTCCAGACAACTCAAAACTCTGATATGAAAAAGTACAATGGAGCGCCACTCAACGCTGTGAACAGGGCGCAAAACCCATCTACTCTGACATCATGAGGTAGCAGTTGTCTGACGTCACACAACTATCGCCACAAACATGAGGAGGGGCGAGGATGACAGTATTTGTATTAGGCAAGTGAATGGAATATTCAAGTGTCAAAAGTGCAGTAAGATAAAATGTAGGTCATTAACAATGTCTGTCACCCAATGTGTCAGTTCCCTTCTTTACTATTTATTTAAAATGCAAGGAGGCTGCACAGCTGAGAGTTCACCCTGTGTACACTTGTCAAAGAGACCTCCTTTTGTTACAGTCAAGTTGTTTACCAAGTTTTGGCGCAACACCTGGAATGCCTAGAGGTTGGAAGTTAGGCATTTCAGCACTGCGTTGACTGGAGTCTGTATATTCTCCCTCACTCTTTGTTGGTTCATCTGTGTTTTCATGTGTGTTTCCCGGCCCTGTTTTTCTCCTTGTGTCTTATCTGAGTTTGCTGCCTATGTTCCTCCTGTCACTCTGGTTTGTACTTTAGTTCTTAGCCATTAATGATGTTATTATTATTATTATTATTATTATTATTATTATTATTATTATTATTATTATTATTATTATTATTCAGCTTGATTATTATAGCTCACTTTCTGTTTCATGTGTTTTTGGTCTGTTGTTTTTTCTGGTCTACAACACTTTTTCTTCATACTGGTCAGGATGCAGTCCACGTGGAGTCAGTTTCGCAAACTGACCTGACAAACTTGACTCAAAGCAGATGACCAATCAATACCCATCATCGGTCAATAAGATATATTTTCTACTGACGGGAAATCGGTTCCATAAATACACCCTCCCTTTCAGGAAATGTACATAAAACAATTGATCAGTGTAATCTAGAGTTTCTCTGTGTTGCTTTGTATACTTAGTATCCACTATAAAAGACTGAGAGGCTTACAAAAACTGAAAAAAAAAAAGAAAATGTGGAATATGGTAACATTGCTGCATGTTTCTTTTCCTTGGAGGTATAACACTTTCCACACATGCATGCCAGGTAGTTGCATGCTTCATGAAACCCACAATCAGTAACATAATTAGTGTTGTTATCTTTGTTTATCAAGACACAATATTAATTTGGGAAAGAATGAAAAACCTTTAATTTTCTCAGATATTGTTTAAAAAGCATTAAAATAGATCTAAATATGAAATACATTTTTTGTAGTGCTGTTGGTTTAATGCCAGCACAACTGATTTATACTGACACCACGACAAATGACTCAACTAATCACTAATTGTTAAAAGCTTTTATATGTGTTTTTCTAACTACATTATCGGCTGTTCTCTGAAAAAGAAAATCCCTGTTCTGCTGAGAAAGTGATGTCCTTTTACATTCATAGACGCAACAACAGCACTTTTTGGTTTTTTTTTTTGTTTTTTTTGAGAGCATGAAAGCGGAAGAAATGTGCCAATTTGCAGTCAGCACAGGATGTCTAGCATTCGTTTTGGGACAGTCTCTGCAGAGGGAAGTACAAAACAATAAAAGCAATGGATGCATATAAACAAAGTTGCTGCCAGAATGGAGAAAAAACACATTAGTTCAACTCGAGTTCATTTGCATTTCGTTTCAAGGTGTACTGTGTGGAGGAAGTCTAAATTCAACTCTATTATTCAACAGAATTATGTAAAGATGAATGAAATGTGCTGAAAAAAGAACTAGAACAATGCATTTACAAACAGCAGGTTCAGTCGTTGTATTTTCCTTACATACTAATAAAAACTAATGCGTCCCCTGAGATCTTCAATTATTAACTGACTATTGCCACAACAGCTCTGACAAGCCTTTTTATTTATCTTTTCTATTTTATTTATTTATTTATTTATTTATTTATTTTGAAACAGAAACCTTTCTGAGTTTAAAAACAAAACAAAAACAAACAAACAAACAAACAAAAAACCGCTGCAATAGTTAAAATGGAAAACACAATTATGTCAATTATTTATTACAGGTCCAGGTTTGGATGGGACCACAGCTAGGGATAGATACTTTGTCTTGTATTCTTGCTGAGACAAACCAGAGGGAGGGTGACTGCTGCTGACTTTTGTTTATAACTGTGTTTCTTTGTTTAACACACATGAATTCAGATGTAATGTGTGAGGGTATGGTAAAAGTCAAAATCAGCAGAGTGACATCCTTCTTATATGTGTCAATATGTTTTTATCTCAAGGATATGATTTATTTTACTGAGATTTAAGGTAGCTGTTGCTGTTGTAAACATTGCTGTTTTTGCTCAAGACACAATATGGTTATTTTTTTATTCATTATTTTACAAATAAAATAAGCAATTAATGAAAAAGAACTGATAAGAGTATTGCCAAGGAACTTAACTGAACATATGAGTATCAGTGAGAGCAGTAAAACCCTAACAACAGCCATTTCTAATCAAGGTCTATCTATTAGGGACCTTGGGGTGGCAGATTAAGAATAGATGGAATTCAGCCACAGAGCTGACAACTGACATGGCTTCATTCCCCATTCATGTTCCTGAACCTATGCTGTGTTGATGTGATTAGTGTCAGTAGCTAATTAGGCAATCATGCTTTGATGCAAATGTTTGCAGCTCTTGCAGAGGTGATAACAAAAGACATAAAACTCTTAAGTGCTAAGTATTGTGCAACCTAGAGCCCTGTGCTCATTGCTTTAACACGTGGAGAAAGCTTCACAGCTTTACAGGCCTGCTGGGCCTAGTAACGTTTGCTGAACTATTACTGGAGATTTGCCAGTCGGGTGAGATGTTTCACAAATGGTCCATTATTATGATTCACAGATACCACAACAAGTATTATCTGAAGTTAAATATTCAGACATTCAATATATATGGATTTTTTGAAATAACTTAATGTAGATTGTACTTATGCATTACATGTCACATGTGAAATGAAAAGCCAAGTAAGCTTACTGTATTGTCAGTAGCAAAGATGATGGCAGGCACAGTAATCACTAAGAGCCAGAGGGTCACAACCATTCAAATAAGTTTATAATGAATTTCACACTTCTATATGTCATCCGCACTGATGCACTGAACGTGGGCTTGTCGGTATTTCAGCTACTTCTTTGTCTCTAACACTGAATTGTAGATAGTATTGCAGCCTTGGTAAAGGCCACCAGTAAATGGACACAGGCATTAAACATCATTCATGGTTCTCAGCTCTTTGTGCCTGAACCTCTTCTATCCCTAAAAGGTCACCTCTGCCTCTCCTCACCTGTTTTTTTTTTTTTCTGCCCAGTAACCACAAAAGTACTCACAAATGACACACGCTTTAATGATTTTTTTTCACTGGATTGGAAAATACACTGAACTTTTCCACTACGTCCAGTCAGCTCTGTGTGCATTTCTGCAAGTTTTGTATATTTCCCCCAGTTTTCGAAAATGCTTATCCACAACAACTGTCCCTACACAGGGTAAAGGAAGATCAAAATACAATAAAAAAAAGGCTTTTCAGCTGTCGTTTCATGATGCTATCCATTAAAATGAATCCATGAGAGAATCTTTGACAGTCTGTCATCGCTGACAGCTCTCACCACGAGGCTGTGCAGGGATTAGTGCCGAGAGGGTCAGAACAGTATGCATCAAGTCTGCAATTATTTGGCTAAAATAAGTATCTTTTTCACAGACGTTCACAACATTGTCTGCAGCGTTGATTGAACTCTGATATAAAGGGCTGCTGAGATACAGTCAAAGCTAAAATTAGTACATCAATAGCACAATGGATTACCTCAAATGTTGAATGCTGTAAAAGGACAGTCGACTTAAATCACAAAAGATTGCTCACCAGCGCTATATAGACTTAAAAGAGAGGAAAAATGGCTCGAAAATGGGATAGTATGGTCAAACCTCTATTCCATTAAGTCCCATCAGAAATGTACCTAATGTTAGGAACATAATGTCTGTAAAGATGTCATCTCCTTCACTGTTATGGATTCATTTCTTCATTTTAATGCTTATCGCATTTTCCATGAATGACTTTCTTTTTCCTTACCTTGTATTTCCTTCTAATTATCTCCATAAAACACACAGTCCAGGTGCAGTGCCACTTCATGATGTAATTACACACTGGTATCAATAAAGAGAGGGTCTATTTATGCATATTGCCTCCTGTAATTGTGACTTCTTCAAAAGCAGAGTCTCCACATCAAGGGGTGTTGCAGGTTATCAAAGATAATGAGTCCTCGTGCAGCATACCACACTTCTGAAAGATAGTGAATGATAGTACAAACATGCGGTTAAAACATTGCAACTGTCCCTCCCCTTGTTGCTAGTGACAACCAAAACTGACTAGAGGGTAGAGTTTTCCATTGATAAATATTTCTGATGTAAAGAAACAAAGAAAAAAAAGATGATTGAAATTGATTTTTAGTTTTTGAGTGTATTAGGAATTAATGATACAAATGTCTGGGGGAATCAAAAACTCATTGGATGAAGCCAAGCGTGGCCATCCATTTGGAGGAATCAGCCAGGTGTGGGGGTTGTTAAGGCGTTCACAGATGCATGCTGAATTTGTCGGCCAGCTCTGACAAGTCTCACACCTGCGGCTTGCGGAATATTCTCTTTCCAAACCACATGAACATTTGCTAAAACAGTGCAGACATGATGAGGAAAGTGAACAAATACGACAAAAGGCGAAAGAAGACACTGTCCAGGATTAAAATCAAAACTTTTTACAATTGACACCGGCGAGATGATGCAGCGATCTGAAGAACTCCATTGTTCACTGAATAAACATGCATGTGGCCTACATTTGAACTAGTTTCCATTGCATACATAACAGTATATCTCTAAAGACAGCTTACTGTATGAGCATGTACACCATTAAAAATAGCTTCTTAGCACTGTTTAATCCTGACCTTCATTCAGAGAATCCTCATAAGATTTCTCACACCTTCTTTGCATTGCAAAAGACATGCATATGAATGTTATAATGGAGAATATTAATGTGAAAAAAATCCTCAAGGACGACAATCAGTCCGACTCATCAAGTGAGCAATTTTTGCCTACATGGTCCAAAGACCACGGTGGAATTTAATTTGATCTGACCTGGATTTGTCGCTGCTACTACACACATATCACTGCGGCTGTTTTGTTATGTTTTGTGCATGAGTATATGAAACTATCTATGAATGAGAGGGTTATCTTCTTTTAATGTTGTTGTTATTAGACACCAAACACATCACAAACTGGCACCCTGGCACAGCCCAGGGCAGGAGGGCCCTGCAGTGGCTGATTAAAACTGCCCAACAGCATAATCATCACATGTAACTATCTACTGAGTGTTAGTGATATCTTATAAGTGAGATTACTGCTTAGAGCCCAAAGGATACTTAAAGGCAACACCCACACAAGCCACCAAAAGCCGCCACAAGCCGCGCCCCCTGCCGCTGTCCGGCAGAAGTCTGCTGCCATACCACCAGACAAGAGCAGCTGCTTTCCTTAAGGACTCCTCATGAGTGGACTGCAACTTGCATTTTGTTTACAACCCTGTGTTGTAGAATGACTAGCCGTTAAGCTTGAAATCATCGTGCGGCTTTGTGCAACCAAACACTGTCTGTCATAGGAAGCCGTAAATATGTACAGTGGTGAAACTGTGTCTCAGCTGATCATCATGTCAAATTCAAACTGATTCTCTGTTCTCTTTTGTTTCTACAGGTCCCCTTTGTATGAACTAACATGGACAAAGTGGTCATCAGTCTCCTGCTTCTGGGAACCGCAGTTACGATGGTCCATGCATGTCCCAAATACTGTGTCTGTCAGAACCTCTCAGAGTCTCTGGGGACACTGTGCCCCTCAAAAGGCCTGCTCTTTGTCCCGTCAGACATCGACCGGCGAACTGTGGAGCTCCGGCTGGGCGGCAACTTCATCCTCAAGATCACCACTCAGGACTTTGCCAATATGACAGGTCTGGTGGATCTCACCTTGTCTCGTAACACCATCAGCGCCATCCAGCCTTTCTCCTTCATTGACCTAGAGACCCTGAGATCCCTGCACCTCGACAGCAACCGGTTGACAGAGCTGGGACCAGATGACCTCCGAGGGCTGATCAACCTTCAACACCTGATCCTCAACAACAATCAGCTGAATCAGATCTCCAAAGCAAGCTTTGACGACTTGCAACAAACACTGGAGGATCTGGATTTGTCATATAACAACTTACGCAGTGTGCCTTGGGAAGCCATCCGCAAGATGGTTAACCTCCATCAGATGAGTCTGGACCATAACCTAATTTCCTTCATTGCCGAGGGGACTTTTACAGATCTGGATAAACTGGCCCGCTTGGACCTCACCTCCAATCGTCTCCAGAAACTCCCGCCAGACCCCATCTTTGCACGCTCTCAGAGCACTGTGATGATGGCCACTCCTTATGCACCTCCGCTCTCTCTCAGCTTTGGTGGAAACCCATTGCACTGCAACTGTGAAGTACTTTGGCTTCGAAGGCTGGAGCGCGAGGATGATATGGAAACCTGCGCTTCTCCTGCT
Source organism: Acanthopagrus latus (assembly GCF_904848185.1). Taxonomy (NCBI): domain Eukaryota; kingdom Metazoa; phylum Chordata; class Actinopteri; order Spariformes; family Sparidae; genus Acanthopagrus; species Acanthopagrus latus. The sequence goes on along the minus strand of NC_051054.1, from coordinate 22,875,017 downwards.
AGTCTAAAGGGCCGCTACTTTTGGTCTGTTCGTGAGGAGGAGTTTGTTTGTGAGCCCCCTCTAATTACACAACACACTCACAAGTTGCTAGTGCTAGAAGGCCAAACGGCTAGCCTGCGCTGCAAAGCGGTCGGTGATCCGATGCCAGCTGTGCATTGGGTTGCTCCTGACGACCGTTTGATCAGCAACTCCTCCCGTGCAACAGTGTATGAAAATGGCACCCTGGACATTATAATCACCACGTCGAAGGATTATGGGACCTTTACTTGCATAGCTGCCAATGCTGCTGGGGAGTCTACAGCCTCCATTGAGCTGTCAATTATTCAACTCCCTCATCTTAGTAATGGTACAAACCGTACTACACAATCCAAGTCAGGGCTGTCGGACATTACTAGCTCTACCAAGATCAGTAAAGAGAGAGAGCCTAAACCTCTGCCAGAGAAGGTGGTGTCTGTATCAGAGGTGACTGCCGTCTCGGCTCTAGTCAAATGGACTGTTAACAAATCAACCCCAAAGGTCAAAATGTACCAGCTTCAGTACAATTGTTCTGATGATGAGGTCCTCATTTACAGGTAAGGATAATTAATGAATCTTGATTAAAGCCAAGTAGGGGCTGAGATCTTTCCAGTCAAAGTGGTAAATTAGGCCTGAGGTATAATCTTTAACAACTGAATACGAGATGCTCAGCTTCTTGTGTCGATTGCTGATTGTTTGCCGGGGGAATACAAAATCATTTTCTCCATGTGTCTGTGAGATAGCAACTTTATATTTGCTTAATCTGTCTTGACATTTTCTTTTTCCTTAAATGGACAGTTGCTTTCACCAAATGAATGAACAGCTAGTGCATGTTTTTGAGAAAAGTGAAACTCAAAATGAAATCCTTGCCCTGAACCATTAATTAGAAATCCAAAAAGAAAAAGGATTAGAGACCCTCATTTTAATGTATCCTTCATAAGCTCCTCAAGTCCATAAAGTGGAAGCTTGGAGACTACGGCTAGAGATCTTTGGGCTCTGTAAAATCAATTTCCTGTGTCAAATGACACAGTGAAAGTAGTGACATTCAGAAAGATAAATAAGCTGGAAAATACAGAAAAGAGCCAAGCCGTTTCACATTAATCAATTTGGGAAAGGCATTAACAAAGATCCAATATACTGGCCTGTGCTGTTAGAACAAACACAGATCCATTTTATATAAGTCCTGTATGTACATCGATTGGAAACATTTTATCTTACACTTTTTATTCTGGTAATATATAAAAGTCATAGACATTTTCTACCACGGTGCAGACATACTCTGTTACAAGGAAGAGTGATACATTGAATTTTTTGCTAAAGGGGAATGACAAAAATATTACCTTCGAAATGTATTTGTACAGTAGCAAAAATGAAAGTATTCATCATGCTGACAGGTCCCTTTCAGAATAATGTAATATTGTGTTATGTAATTGTTGTTTCTTGTGTTCACAGCTTTAATGTTGCTACTGATTAAGCTAATTTTACATAGGGTCGCATAAATGGAAATAATTGTGTACAAGTACTTAAGGAAGTGTAGGTACCTTCCACTACTGGGCTCCAGTAGCTCGATATACTGCAACAAAACTGCACAATCGGAGAATTACTAGCCTCATCTATGCTATAGATGGCATTTATGGCATCAGAAGAGTGTGGAATTTGGTAAAGTGCCGTATGCAGTATTCTGTCAGTCTAATGCCTTCCCTTACACTGTGACAACTGATGTTGAATCCCACCACACCTAACCCAGTAATATATTCTGCACCATGGCCTTACACAATTTCCCTGTAGCTGCTGTGCATTCCAGCAAGAGCCGTTTAATGAAAGATAATCGACTGAATACGGGAAGGCAAAAAAGTCCAGGTTATTAGCTGAGAGTATGAGATTAAACTGTACCACAGTAATGAAGAAAGATATTACTTTGTTCAAACACTGTTAACGCATCTCACCATCCCAGTCAATTAAATAATAAGGTGTTTATCTGATGGTCCTGCTTGCATACAATGAGCCAGTTTTTCATGCCAGAGAAAAGAGAACAATATGCATTTTCAATCGCCTTTATTTTCCAGTAATGGAAACTTTGGATGACTCCTGCACATTTCTTAATATGCATTAGTATTATAATTTCTATACAACTGCACACATACCCACTCTGCTCTGTGCTTTATAAACAATTTTTTTCCCTTTTTATTCATTGATTGGCAGCAGCAAGATTATTTCCCTGAGTGGTGATCATTTTAAACGCATTGTGATACTGTTATCAGTCAAGAATCATTGACAACAGTCATTGCATTGAATTATTTTGAGAGCCAGTTTGAGACCTAAAACATGCACATTTTCAGTTCTGTTTTGTTATTTTCTTGTTTGGTTAGAGGCTTCCACATCCTCAGTATAGTGATTTGTGATTTCCTCAGTTTGACCTCCCTTTCCTGCTTATGAGTGATAACTTTGTTGTGGTTATATGATTTAATGCTTTAAATTGTTTGTTACTTTATAATGAATGGACACACTATCTATTTTATATGCAGTAGAAACTTGACCTGAAGCACGAGATTTCTGTGCTCTTATGTAAGCGTGCAATCCATGTGCATGTCACAAGACAAATTAGGAGCTGGGAGCAAAAGATAACGAGCACGGAGAGGCCAACTACTGTTTTTGAATTAATATTGATATGACTTTATTTCCTGCGCATGCACACCTACTGCGCTCCTCTAGCTGGCTGACACAGTTTCCCGGGGCACTGCCCGCACTCAAGCAATGGCATGATTAAAAATCAATCAGGGCCACATGGGGGAGGAGAAAAATTGCATGACTTCTCTCAAACATGTGAGGCAACGCGGCTTCTTCCTAGTTATGGAAAAAGGCAATTAAGGATGAATAATGGACTGTAGCCCCACTGGTGTCTGGGCTCTGTGGTTGAGGCGCTTTAGAGAGATCAAAGCTAAGGATGCATAACTCTGCAAGAACAGCAAGCCAACAAAGGATGAATGATTGAAGCATCTATTTATAGATGCACATATGGTTAAGAGTCTTTAAGTGACGTTTTTTACACATAAGGTATGCGGTACATGTTTTATAGCTCAATATGTGTATAGATGATGTAGCAGTAATTTCCAGCCCGTTTGGGTCAGATTCACACATATTAAATGAGGCCCCTCACTGATACCATCTCCTGTGTCCTGAATATGTGTTTTATATATCTATTCTGACACCTCTAATTATATAATAGGTGATATTACTTTTAATTACTTTATCATAGCTATCTTAAAATGATGAATACCTTGAATAGGTTTGCAATATGTTTGGTCAAGTTTGCAGACATGCCACCACCATCTGTCATGCCATACACTGAACATTTCAAAGTATGCATTATTTGTTATATTACCTTTGGCTCTCTATTTAAACTCCTGTCTCTCTGTCACACAATTTCAGATGCATCCCCTGCTAGTGTCCCAGATTGGGAATTAATTATATAAATTATACTTTATATATACTGTGCCGATAAAAAATATTCCCCCATGCATGTGTTCCCCTTTTATTGCATTTATAAATGGAATCATGGTCAATATATTTTGCATTTTTGACAAAAAGATTACAAAAATTAAACTCTTCACTGTCAAAGTGAAAACAGATTTCTACAAAATGATGTCAATTCAAAATATATGATACATAATGGCATTAGTATTCACCCCTTTCAAGTCAGTATTTAGTGGATTGGTCTCAGAAAGGGTTGCATTTCTGTGTAGCTTTCCCTGTATGCTTCGGGTCATGGTCTTGCTGGAAAATAAATCTTCTCCCAAGTTGTAGTTCTCTTGCTCTCTGAATCAGGTTGTCCCTCGGGATTTCCCTCTATTTTGCTGCATCCATTTTACCCTCTACCTTTACAAGCCTTCTAGGGCCTGCTGCTGAGAAACATCCCCACAGCATGATGCTGCTACCACCTTTCCTCATGGTGGATTGACCTTGTTCAGTCTTCCACATAGGTGACCTCTAGTCAGGAGTTAATGAGCTTTCTTCAGCAGTGGCTTTCTCTTTGCCACTCTCCCATAAAGCTTTGACCGTTGAAGAACCTGGCAACAGTTGTTGTATGCAGAGTCTCTCCCATGTCAGCTGCTGAAGCTATTAACTCTTTCAAACTATTCATAGGTGTCTAGGTGGCCTCCTTCACTAGTCTCCTTCCAGCATGGTCGCTCAGTTTGTGAGGACAGCCTGCTTTATGTAGATTTACACGTGCCATTTTCCATCCATTTCTTCATGATGGATTTAACTGAGCTCTGGGGGATATTCAGTAACATAAGAATATGTTTTATCCATCCATCCAATTATACTTTTCAATTTAAGTGGCATGGAGTGATATTCCGTGTGCATGGTGTAATTGTTGCCAGGAATACTGATTATGAGTGAATGGACCTTCCAGACAAAGGTTTCTTTATACTACGATCACTTGCGACACATTCACTGCACTTAGGTGGTCCCCATTTCACTAATTGTAGGGTGAATACTCATGCTTCTAATTCCATCCATCCATCATCTGTACACATTATATGTACGCCGCTTAATCCTCTGCAGGGTCGCGGGGGGGCTGGAGCCTATCCCAGCTGACTTAGGGCGAAGGCAGGGGACACCCTGGACAGGTCGCCAGTCTATCATGCTTCTAATTCTCCCTCATTTTACATTATATATTTTGAATCAGTTGGCATTTCCTCATAGTGTCTACAAGAATCTGTTTTCACATTGACATTAAAGATTTTGTTTTTGTAATGAAAAGTATAATTCCATTTATAAAAGCAATACAAGGGGAAAACATCCAAGTGGGCTTAATACTTTTTTACAGGCACTGTATATCTATCTATGTATGTATCTACTTCTTTTTTAGTTACTTGTCATGTGTATCCTGTCGCTGTTTGAAGTGTCAGTTGTGCAATTCTTCATACATGAACTCTCACATCTGCAAGATGCAATATGTGGGAATGCATGTTTAAAAAGCAATACACTTTCTGACTTTCCGTTTCACAACATACAGTGCACATATTCATACGCTGGCACTGAACATGAGCAATGGATTCAATGAGATGTGGCCAGTAGAGTTAATTTCACCAAACAGACAGTTTGCAGTGTAAAAGCTGCAACAGCAACAACAATGATTGAATTACTATTATTACCCTATAAATGACCTTGTGTAGTACACCATACTTTGTACTCATATTCATATGCTTAATGCATGGCTTTGACCAGAAGTCTGCACTGCTTAAGCAGGAAAGGATGCGGCTAGCCCAGAATTACTAACTTAAGCCTGAAATTGATATAGATTGATCAAAAGTTGTTATCTTAGTTACATTATACCGCCACAAAGGAGTTTATATTTTCACCGGTGTCCATTGGTTTGTTGGATGGTCAGATTGGATAACACAGACCTACTTATAGTTATAACACAAAGGTGCCTACAGCACTTTGTTGACTGGTGATACATCTTCTACTGCAGCATTGACCTATACTTTCAGTCATAAGAGAAGCTTAGTAAATCACAGTCAAAGTCATATTCAAACATGTGGAATAATAATAGAGTGAGTTGAAAAAAAAATATGCACATTAAATGGAATGTACATGAATCACATTGAGCTAAAATAATATTCAAAAATTGATCATTGAATACTTATCTCATTACTATTGCGTCATGCATATCAAATGGGATATACTAGGACCAATGAAGTACTGAATTACTCTATGCATATGAATAGCCACTTAGCAGGCTTCATTTTGACTTCTGCTTTGATCTGCCCCAGCATAACAGTCTAATCCAGTGCTGCTTTTAACACTAAAGTCCCCTACCCTGATCATGAACTCCCATTGTGAGAAGTCTGTATTTTTAATGCTGTGTCTTTCTGTCTCTCTGTATGTTTTCAGGATGATTCCCATGACTAACAGAGCCTTTGTAGTCACAAATCTTGTCCCAGGGATGCAGTACGACCTGTGTGTCCTGGCCATCTGGGATGACACTGCCACCACCCTCACTGCCACCAACATCGTCGGCTGTGTCCAGTTCATCACAACAGAGGATTACCCGCAGTGTCAGTCTCTTCACAGTGGCTTCCTGGGTGGCACTATGATCCTTGTCATTGGTGGCATCATTGTGGCCACTCTGCTGGTGTTCATCATCATCCTGATGGTGCGGTACAAGGTGACCAGCGGCATCCAGACTAATAAATTACCCAACGTGAGCAACACATACTCGCAGACCAATGGGGGGTTGAACCGGTTCAATGGTGTCCCACCACAAGTCAAATCCACCGTGGTAGTGATGCGTGAGGAAATGGTAGAGTTCAAGTGTGGCTCCCTCCAGAGCAGTCTCTCTTCATCCTCATCCTCTTCTAACTCATTAGACAGCCAAACAGGAAGGGGTGCTGGCGACCGCTACAGTGTGCAGGGCAGTGAATGCAGCACCCTGCCCAGCAGTAAGTTCAGGAGGCACGGGCACGGTGCCAAAGCACGGCAAAATCTGGACCACCTTTTAGGGGCCTTTACCTCACTTGAGCTGCGAGGGATAGCAAGGGACCACCAAGGGGCTTCTGGCCCACCCACCACCTCCAATGCTGTGATGGCAGTGGCAACGGTACCCCCTTCAGATAAAGAGCCCCTTCTCGGGAGGGCTGAGTCCACCACCATGCTGGGCCGTCTCCTAGGCCTGCCCCAGGAGGGTAAGCCCAAGAGGAGTCACTCGTTTGACATGGGTCATGTGGGGGCAGCACAGCGTCGCAGCAACCACCCCCGCAGGATTAGTAACATCTGGACTAAGCGCAGTCTGTCTGTGAATGGCATGCTGTTGCAGTACGATGACAGTGAGGATGAGAAGCCCACTTTTGAGAGCGCTGAGTGGGTGATGGAAAGCACAGTTTGAGTGCAGTTGCTCTGACTGTGAGGTCCATGGCTAAACAATGAATCTTTATCAGAAACTAAAGGAACATGAGAGCAGAGACAGGCATACTACTGTGGGAACCTGCCTTTCGGTATTGCATGAAGTTCATCCATGTGAATACTGTCTAAGTAATTATGTAAGAAAAGACACTCAAGTCGATGGATGGATTCCTGGCCATGATCTCTAATCTCTGACGGTGTCTAACTGTGTATGAAATATTGCTACCGATTCAAAACAACATGGAATCTTAGATTGTGCAGATGGAATAACTCCCTAACCACTGGGCACGCGAGAGTGTGTCTGAGAGAAAAAGATGAAAGATGAAGTCAGAGTGGATTTACTACGTCTTCATCACGAGAACTGAACACTCAGAGGATTTGCCTCAATTGTGGTGAACTTTTTCCACATCACAATGTCTTGGACCCTCAGTGTGAAATAGGACTACTGCAACAGTAGCGAGAAGGACCAGAGGAGTGAACAGAAAATTAAAACAAAGTCATTTTTATTTTCATCTGGGTTTTTCTATCATTTTCACTATTTATTATTTGAGGTGCTCCATCAGCAGGCAGAGGCAAAGCTCTTTCATAAGGTTGTAATTGTCAGCGATCAAAAAACAGCCCAACGTGCAGCAATTTCATTTAGTTCAACAGTACTTTCAGTGACATTTCAATCACAAATTGAAAACATGGCTTATTTCAAATAAAATTTTATCCCCATGCACTAAATTTTGGCAACACTGAACCACAACAAGCCAGTCTTGCGTTTCTACCTCAGGTTATGTATCATATGAGGTTATTTATGAAATAAAGCAAGTGGAAGTGAAACAAAACTCAAATGCACAAGATGGGTCAAAAACAGCTCGAAACACGATGTCTGCAATTGTTTCAAAGGATGATTTAGTCTCCAGCCGATTAATTAGAGCTCAGGTTGAATGTCTTCTGTGACAAAATGTCTTTTTAATTGCTCTGATGCACTCTCCGTTGGTGAATTCTGGTGACAGTGGTCCCTGTAGGCTAAAAGGCCATTGATGGAAACAAAGTGTTTGCCTCAGGGTTTGGTTTCAGATATCAGCACATATTACATTCGTCAGACGGGAGTAGTCTTTGAAATCTATCAACCCCGATAAATCATTTGCTTAAACCTACAGCAGGGTGTACTATTCAGCTGCCATTCTCATTTGGTAACACAAATAAAAGAGGAATACAATTATCCATTTAGCCTGGTTAAATGGCGGAATGAGACCAAATTTAGGTTTATTAACTTGATAAAGAGGCGGCATTAACGGGAGAGAATGGTAGCAAACTCACTTTTTCAAGGGCCAAACAGCTGAAAACTCTGGAAATCTATTACACCAGATTGCATGCTACAGAGCCTTCTTGGTTTATGTATTATTTGTCTCGATTCATCAAAAGACCCATTTATCGTTCAGTCATGTTCACAAAGAGCTGTACATTGCAGTAAGATACTGTGAATTAATAGTTTTACAGATTTCTGCCTATGATCAGTTGAGACATCCCTACACACTTGCCTTTCTCAATATCGTGTGGACCTCTGCTGCATTTCAAGATGTGGGGTAGTCATATTTTTTTTTTAATCATTATTATGGTTTTCTTCCCTCGGTGTACTGTTCTGTATATTGGCATTTTTTTTGTACAATAACCAGGTGAGAATGTAAAGGGAGGGAATCGTGCAGTAATATTATTATTTTCATGTGAAGCAAACAGTGAGAAGGTGCTTTACTGTGGTGTACCAACTTGGTCATTGTTAGTTGGCTTACTGAAACAGGATTTTATATGATACAACAGGAAGTGGAGGACTGGCGGGTTTTTCACGGGTCAGTTCAATCGAATTACATAAAAACATATTTTCTGACTTACATTTTGTGGTGGTCAACCATGCAGACAGACTTGGATTAATTTGTTCAGGTTCTGAGATGCCCTTCTATGATATTTCCACCTCTATCACAATACAGTGGGGATGACACCACCATCCATACCATAGCAGCTTTATCTTTAGTATATTTGGTATAAGGGCCAGAATACAGTTTTTAAAGGACTGCATTCAGCCCTTGAGTTGAGTTCAGTTGGATACAGCGTCCTGCTGTAGTAAATACAACATGTATAATAACTGTTTAATTTACGTAATCCAGAACTACATTGCCCAGCTGCTTTAGGAAATTGGGTTTTTTGTGCAACTGTATATACCCTTTATGACTTACATAGCCATGTGCAGAGCTACACATAGGCTAGATATGTCAGAAATTATTGAGACAGACCAACACATTGTAGGTTTTGAGTCTTTAATGGACTTTATATTCGGTCACCTATTGTATTGGATGCACTAGTCAAAAACAGACCTAAAACTGATTCTCTTAACGGAGATCCAGAAACCCCAATAAGAATGACAATGATAATAACATTAATGATTACATTTCCCATCAGAGTCACAGGTTACATGTACTGGATTGGGGATTTTATCACCCACTCTCATAATGGGAGAGGAGATATCCATAAAATCCTCAAAACAGGCATAGTTTTGCATAATTTGTGAGAAGTTAAGTGACATCTCACTGCAAATTCATAGAAAGTTTCTCAGAAACACCTCTGTAATTTGGCACTAATCAAAGGTCTGCAATTTGTGAATGATGATGTACTGAGAGCCTTTTAGTCAGTGCTCAGCTGAGCATGCAAAAGTATGAAACATGTCTAATGGATAACATACAATTCAACATGGAGAACAATGTTTCATAACAACATTTGAATATTGACTTGAATTAAAAATGGAGCAAGGAATTCATCTGAAAATGAACAACCTTTTTATATACTTAGTATGACTAGCTCAACTCCATTAACAGTATTTTTCCAGAAATTAGGACCAAATTACATTTTCTTTACTGGACGCATCCTCGTTTTTAGGGCCAGGCAATGCAGCCCTAAAATAATATCCCACTATCTTTAGGTAATAAAAATTTTACTTTAATATAGCCTTTAAAACCAGGAAAAGAAAACACTCACAGTAATTATAGTATAACCATATCCAAATGACAATATATAGTTTCTTATCCTGATAATGATACCATATCAAAATATTGCCTAGTCCTACTCTTGAACCCACTGCGAAACCTCACCACAGTTATCACGCACAGAAAATTGTTTCACTGAAACTTTGAGCAACAAAACCAAGATTCCATTCATCTCTATTCTACTGAGTGGATGCAGAAAGCTGTATGTTTATCCTAAAAACCTGCATAAATAAAACCAAAAATGTCTGCATGGATAGATACTGTACAATGAGAGGGACAGTACATGAGAAAATGCTTTTTGTCATTCGGTTGAACTGACCCTTTAACTTGCTTTCCCGTCTTGTGACTTCATGTAACACCCTATTCCATGCTGCTAACTAAGAATACAATTTAAGTGTGTACTTGACTCGACATAGTCATGATTCTCACCTGAGGTTCTAGGACAAAAACAAGAAAAAAAAAAATAAAAACTGTTTCTGTGTGAATAATTTTTGCTACAAAAGAATATAAAATATTGATTAATTCCTATGAACCAAACTGGCTCCTCTGTGTTTTTTTTTTCTTCTTGAAGCATCTCACTGATACACTCATTACTTCATGTGCCTTGGATAACATTACTAATTACATTTTGGCCTTCATCCTTCTGAGCTTAAAGTCTTACGTTACCGTCCTTACACACAAAGCACTGAGTAGCTAATGGAGTGTCCTTCCTCCCTTGTTGTCTATGTTTGCTGTGGATGAGCCAAGGGTTTTCCTCCTGAGGTCCAGCTGCTGTAATCAGGCCAGTCGCTGCTGACTCACCTCAGCGCTGCCCTTATTACAAATCACCGGTACATGCAGCTCCTGGCCAGAGCCCATAATAAGGCCTTAATTCATATAATCTGTCAGGAAAGGTGCTTACGGCAGCACAGAGTAAATATAATCTCCACAAGGGCCAAGCATTGCATGATAAGACAGCGATATGTGCCTGCTTGAGGCTCAGGAGGGACGTGACCCCTGGATGTTGAATGTAGGAAGCTTGTTACCATATGTTCAGCTGGCACAAAACAGATACAAATCAAGGATATTCAGCACACCAAAAAGACATGTTAAACGTTTGAAATCATTTTTATATTATAAAGTAAACTGCCTCCAGCAGTGTTTGAATCATCTCAGCTTTCTTTGTGTGAGCAGGTGAGAGAATCTTAACTTTCTTGATGTGCAAATCCTTTTGAAATGGCATCACGCTGTATGCCCTTGAAAAAATTTACCTTTTAATATATTGACATTTATTGTTCTTGTCTGTTTCCCTCTGTGACGGCTGAACTGATGACAAGCCAGTGTATCAATTTAAACAATAAGAAGAATGATTGTCTTGAATGAGAAAAAAAAAAAAAGAAAAAAAAAAAAGGTTTCAACATATAACCTCCTGGCTGTTTTGACACTGGTGTGCATGTCTGCAAAGCAATAGAGATGAACGAAAGTGTCCTCTGCTGCTGCTTTTAGTGATGCAATGCGTAAAATACAGCAGACTGATCAGTAGTCCTATCTCTAAGTCTCATGCTGTAATTTAACCTACAGCATCAGCTCTGGAAGCTTCCTTCAAGGGCAGTAGTATGGGGAGCAAGAGAAGTCTGAGTCGGGGTGGGGTTTGCGTCCTGTGAGCGACCAAGTCTCAAGGTTGACTTGAGTTACATAATGTATGTTACGGCTTGAGCACAGACGGCTGTCCTGTTCACACTACACAAGTTTGGTCTCCTTACAAGATGCACAGGGAGCAAGGATTACTTTTTTGCCGCTGCAAACGTGTGGCGGCTTGTGCGTATTGTGGTTCAGCAAGGATTCCACGGTTACATACTGAAACCGTTGCGTGTATGTACTCTGACGTGCTCCATACACACCTATGCATGCTTGGACTGGGTTCAGAGAGCTGCCGTGTTGGCCAGCAGAGGAGAGAGGGAGAAAGGAGAGGGGGAGGGGTCTGCTCTCATTGGCTGTAACTCATACCTGGCAGCCTGATCCGTCTGCAACTCAGCCTTATATTTAGCCCGCTAGATATCCAGCAGACTATGAGGACATGCTGGCAAACTGTCCCTTGAGCATCGGGATCGGGTCTTTGAACAGTTCACACATGCTGTTGCTAGAGGGATAAGAAGAGAGTCATACTTTGAAGTGTAAGGCCACTGACTAAGCTGCCGTATTTGACGAGTTTGAAGTGAGAACGCGTCGACATTCATCATGCCAGAAGAAGAATGTATGAAAAAATACTTGCAAAACAGGATCAGACGGACAAAAAGGACAGTGACTGAATTAGTAACAAAAAGTTAGTGGGAGATTTGTGAGGACAGTTTATACTCCCCTGACTGGAGTGTTGAAAGAAACACATATCGCCTAATGGCTTCTGCAGTTATACTGAACTGTAAATTGCCAGATAAATTACTATAACCCCCCAACCTTTTCTTCCATTTTACCCGCACATGACCCATGTCGCACCCAAAAGTGTCCAGAATCCTTAGCACAGTTCCCCCCAAGAGGGCTAAGGCACAGCACTGCTTTGAGCCACGTGTCTCAGCATGTAACATGTCACGATGCTGACGTTAAAAGGTATCAAGTTATGTTCGCCATAGTTTAGCATGTCGTAACATTTGGCAATTGCTAAAAACGAGGTATGGGAAAGTCTGTTAAGCATGTATTTGGTTACAAACCAAAGTATTGGACACTCAAATTCTAACATGATGATATCACTAGGGCAATTTGTAACAATCCATCTAGCTCTGGTGGTACTAGATTGCTGAATAAGGGGTCTTCATGTCATTTGAATTCCCACAAACCTAAAATCCCCTGAATCGTACCAAGTCAGAAGAAAATTGCAATTGGCAATTTATCCAGTTTCTTAAGCTATTCCTACAAAAACAAAACTTTTATTCTCCTGGTGGTGCGACAGGACGCTTTGTGTTGGAAAGTGGTGGGTACACTATCATCGCCATATGTATGTAATTTTATACAGTTACGGGGAGAGGACACATTATTTAGCAAGCAGCACTCTGCTTGTAGCCCCTAGCTTATTATGTGCCTTACAATCTGATGAAGATGAAGATAACATGGTTTCTGTTTGAAAAAAATGGGCTATCATAGCTAGCTAGCTAAGCAGTCCACCTACTGTATTATGAAATTACTGTACATACTGATCAGCTCTGTTATCTAGGCTGGTCAGTAATAAGTTCTCTTGCACATTTTGTTGGCATTTTCTTCCTAATTTTGCACCACAACCAGCAGCTGCTGATGAAGAGAAGAGTGTTCTTATTTGTGAGTTGACATTTATCTAAGCAAATTAAAAAGTGATGGAAACAAAATTAGCCATTTAAAAAAAGTGGTGGAGACAAACAACACCCATGTTACAGGAAAAGTCAGGAGGTCACCAATTTATTAGAAGATGTTGCAAACGAAATGTGCACACACATCCCTCCAATGATTATTGAGATATTGCAGTCTGGACAAAAGTGGCGAACAGACCAATAGTCAGATGTTTCCATCCCTACAATCGCGATCTTAGACTGAGTCGAAACTATTGAAGAGTGGCATGAGGCAACTGATTTGACAGGATATGTGCCAACTTATTCAGATTCAGTGTGATCACTTGAGTGGAATTACTAGTTTGTTATCGTGTCTGTCTGAATAAATTCTAACAAATAAGTATGTGTTAATAAGAAATGTTTGAGGCATACAGAAAATGATTTGTTGACTATCGTTGTCATAATTGAAATGTCCTGCCTACCGTGATGGCCGTACTAGTTATCTTTTCTCTTATCTCAACCTTCGCTGTCAGTATTTTATTTCAAAACCTACAACAAAATCTTGTTTTGCGGGGCAGTGACCCCTTTTAGGTTTTTCTGAAGTACTTTTTCTGCAGCTACTTTTATGCAACATTTTCGCTCTAGCAGCCCCCAAAGCACATCTATCCATCATCTTTTATGGCCGGCAGCAGTGTGTTTTGTCTTTTTTTGAACTGAAAGCAGACTTTTTTGGAGGTCATGACAAAAAAGTTTGCATAGGGGGACTCATAATCCCCAGAAACCTGAGTGTCCATTACAGACAGCTCTGGTGGAGCATACCTTATCTATTTTCTGCATCTACAGTCTCATCACCATTTTCATGGGGATTCTTTATACCCAGAATGCTACATTAATAACGTCATTATTAATAATGTCTGTGGGAGAGGCTGGCTGGGTCTGGGGTTTGTTTATTTCCGAGACAAAGTTGTCTGGCTGGAAAAAAAAGTTTTCTAGCAAGATTGGAGAGAGAAATTTGAGCCTGCCAGAGTTTATTTTGTCGTGTCTCAGAATCCTCTCACTCAGTCTTAATAAGTATTTCATCTGCTGTCACTCTTTCTCTCCCCCTGTAACAAGCAATTAGGTGATACCTGCTGGATAGTCTAATAATATGTCAGGATGCAATAAAATGCTCCTCTGGATGGCTGGGAAATGCAATCACATCACCACATTATTACATTAACTGTCATCTATGGTATTTCCTCATAACACACTTTTAACTGATAATGTAATTCCAGCTCTGATATATTCATGTCTGACATTATAGATAAATATTGTTGCAGTATTTTTTGTTGCTGTAGTAACTATGTTTACTAATGTCTGAATAAGTACCGGAACCCCATTTACTTTAGTAGAAGTCATAATATGCAATATAAAAATTCTTATTTATGTAAGGCATTCAAAACTTCACCTAAAACTGCACTAGTGAGTGTGTTTTATTGTAAAAGATCTCGCTCATGGTTGCAAACTCACAGAGATATCATCAAATTCTGCAGATCCCCTAAACTCTGCAAAGCACTTTAGCATCTCTCAGCAATTTGGTTTCACTCCCTTCAAACTTTACTGTTTTGATTTATTCAAATCAGCCCGGCTCCGAGCTCCAAGGAGCTGTTTTCAGCCCTGATTAACCAGTTGTGTACTACCTGCCAAGCACCCAACAGAAGTTTAGCAAAATTTGCAACTAGCAAGTGAACATATAGTGGAGAACCAAACAGGCAGATATTTCCCTCAGGAGCTGGGAAAAAAGATCTGAACAACTAAAAGGAGAGTGGAATGGCCAGGTGCCTGACCTCTATTGAATGAGCATATATTTTGAATGTTTAGTATTACAGCAAGAAAGGAGGAGTAAAGTTCATATGGAGGAGGTCAGAGACGGATGGTTAAATCAAACAAACGCAGGAACTTTCCTCCAGGAGACCACCGTTTGTGTCCAGTGTGAGCGTGAAACTCAAGGGTGAGTTATTTTAACTTACTAATGTAGTTACGTTATGTCACATATGTTCATAACCAAAGCTTTGTGCTTAACTTATGGCACAATCATATCCAAAGCTGCATGAGTAACAAAGTAAGTTTGAAAAACTCTGATGTTTTCCTAAACCTAACCAGTTAGTTTTAGCAATGCGAGAGTACAACAATGCCCCGTGCGCCAACATTTATGTTGTTTTGGTAACAGTGATCTATACATTAAGTAGCATTTTAATGTCACCAGCTCAGGTCTATGCTACGTTTACCTACTTTATTTGCTGTTAGGAACTGTAATCCAAATCATGACATCAGATTGTATAAGATGATTGCATGTTTTTGTGAATGCATTGTCAATCAAAATGATCGTAGTGAAGTATGAAGGGTCATGATACTAAAAATGAATGAAGTGAACAACAAGAAGAAAGAAAGAACATTTCAACATCATATATTCGAGCATTACCAACATAATATTGGGAAAATGTTGTGCAAATAAACTGGCAGTAAATGTAACTGTTGGGTCCTATGTTATCTATTGTTTTAATATTTTATTTTTATATATATTTCATACATTTACAGATGCTTAATTTGCACAAGGTTGCCTTGTTGTCGCACAGATTTCACTGGCATCACTTCTTTATTTCTTGGTTGATTATATAAAATCTCCTTTTTTGTACATTTTCAGAATCAGGCAAGGAGGTTCAAACTTTCCCTTCACGAAGACGAGTTCGCAAATATCCAGTGATCATATGTCTCATGTTGCATCAACACCTCTCCACCTCAACGGATTTGTTTCATCACCTCCTACTCCTCATCTCTTTTACTAAAAGTATTTCTAAGCTCACAGAGTACCGCAGTATTTTTTTTAACCTTTGTTCACCTTATATTTCACTGGAGGCTTGGCATTGAAATCTCCTCTGCCTGCTGTCGATAGCTCTGTCCAGTGAGCATGTCAATACTTGCTAGTACAGACTCCACACTAGCAATATACAAAAATCTTATCTTCACCAAGTTAAAACATAAATCTTGCTGTCAAATAGCCCTATCAGCAAACACACATTTCAATGAATTGAAGTCTGTTTATGTGCAAGGTTCTGAACTTTATTTTTTCCGTTTTGTAGTTGTACACCTGCCAACTCGACGTGTAATTACTTCCCTAATACATCATTCATTCACTTGACAGCTGATCACAAAAATCTGACTAAATGAAACAAATATCTGTGTTTACTGAGGCAGAGAATAGAAAGACAAAATTAAATTATTGCATTCTCATGCAGGGTGGAAAAGCCTATGGAACGAAAATCAACTTCCTTTCCTAATTTTTATGTAACTCTTTGATTTATTGATTTGAGCTGCTGTGCTGTGCTTTCCTGCATTACTTCTATAACAGTTATGTGAATTGAATAAGAGAAAAGTGTTATTTTTACTATAAAGCAGGCCATCTCCAGCTGTTTTTGTTTTGACGAATCCAGGCCTAAATCTAAGCAGAGCATGAGCACAGCATTATGACAAGAGCAAAAATAAAAATTACCCGAAAAAGAGCATAAAGAAACGTTAGTTTTAAACTTCTCTGTGGCTCAATACTTAAATCCCCCCAGGGCTGTGTGATTTACTGGACCAAATGGCTCCAGTCATGACTGGGAAATGGGGTTGTGATGCTCCAAAAAAAATTATATCCACTGCTTTGCGGACACTTCTTTCACAATGTAAGCTTATGGAAAAAAATAAATAAATTCACTCGACGTAATTACACGGTTTGGCCACTATGAAAACTGGCTTCAGAGCCTGGCGCACTTCCTGGGGGCTTATACACCACACAAAACTTTCCAGGTGTGTAGCTGAAATCTAAATGAAATACTAAAAGTTTAAAATGAGAATTATAGGGTAAAACAGAACGGAGAGGAAATTTTCATGAAACAACTGACAGACATCTGCTCTTCTCTCACCCTGCAGAAATGACCAGCTATAGTATTAAAATGCATCTGAATGCATAGATGATAACCATGCACATATGATAATATTTCATCCCGAAAGTGACTTTGCTGCATCAAAGCTGTAGCCGGGATTTTAGAAAGACATTTCGATCAATGCAGGATATGCAGCCACCTACATCAACCCCTGAGATCTTACAATGCAAGCACCACAGAAAGAAAGACAGAGAGAAAGAAAGAAAGAAAGAAAGAAAGAAAGAAAGAAAGAAAGAAAGAAAGAAAGAAAGAAAGAAAGAAACATCTGCCAAAGCAGAATTTGATACACGAAAAATATATCATTTCCAAGGTTTTATTTGAAAGGGGAAAGTTATGTATTGATTCATGACTGAACTCTACCTCAACCAGCGAGCGCGGTGTAATGCAGCTCAGTATGACATCTGAAGCACAACGTGATGCATCTCAGCAGTTCACCTCAGCTTCCCTCTTTGTAAAACATTGTGTAAATGTCACTCAGTAAATAGAGTAAAGGAAAATGTGTTAAACCTTGAACCGTTTCCGTGGGTGGCTCCAGTCACCAGCACAACGACATCCACCACTGTGTCATCCAGCTGCTTGGGATGATGAATGGGACGACATCATTGCATCCAACTGTAGCAGGTATATGTGGTAAACTTGTTTGCAAAGCTCATGCATAAAAATTGCCTCAGTAATTGAGAAGAGAGATTTTCTTTCTCAACAACAACCATTATGAATATTTTATGGCACACTTTCAAAGTCATAAACGGTCCAGGAAATAAGCTGCAGACAGAATTTGTATTAACTGAAATGATATTTTCTCAGGCCCATCTGCCAGGTAAGCAGTCATCCTCTGGTTGTATCTATTTTGTTTTCCTTTTACCAGTGTGGAAATTGGACAGAGACCAGCGATGATTCAAATTCGATGTGGTGTTTTCACATTTCCCACATTTCCCAAAGTGGAAAATGAGCAGGAAAATGAACGTTTGAACCAGTGTGTTTGTTGTGTGCTCAGGTGACACTGCTTTATACTATCGTTCCCATCTCTTTTATAACTCTATTTCATGGTATCATTGGTATTCAGGCCGTGTTGTTCTAAAATGCAATAATGCCTAAAAGCAGCATGGCAAAGTTGAAAAAAATGCAGGACTCCAGAATCTGACTTACTGACCTCTACATATATTAACCACAGAGAAACATCTCTGTGAAAACAGCATATGGAATGTGCAACTCCAAACTAGAACTAGAAAACTGTTGTAGGTGACATTATATGATATAAAAGTGAAACTAGATTTGTTTGTTGAAACATTATCAAAAGCATGAAACAATGCAACCCTGTAGGTGTGAATTTCAACAAGGATTCAATTTTTGGTTGATATAAACACAGTGTTAATTAGTGTAGAGGCCCCATTCACGCTACCCTTTGAGTACAGGAATCATGCAGCGATTCACTACATCCTCTGTGTGAAAGTTGCAGATGCTGAGGGGGGGACAGCTTCGCCGCTGCTCTGATGTGCCTCTGGAGGTAGTGTCAGGGCAGGTGGCACAGCAGAGGCGAGCCAGTGTCTGTGTGAATGGATAAGCCAGGGGCTCGGATCAGGGGCCTGTCGATCTGATGGTGTTCACAGTGTGACATCTAAACAGGTCCTTCAAACATCAACAACAATACTGAGGTCACTGGTAATGTCTTTTGCAACTTATATGAGATAAAAATACCACAGTTTTATGTGGACAAGTGTCTGTCATCCTGTCTGTCCTACCGACTCTTCCTCACATTCCTGCCTTATAACGGTGTCTGTCCCTGGTAGGAGAGCCAGGCAGCTCCCGCAGTTGAATGGTAGTGATCATGTGATGTGATTCAAAGCATAAAACTTTAAGTCACAATGTGTTTGTCATCTTCCACTAGTGTGCTGTTGTAGTGTCGCATCTCCTGACCAAGACATCAGTGAACTTTTTCTCCAGAAAACAGCATCCCTCCCAGTGAGTGAGTGAGTCAGACAGGGTCTGCTGTGTACTGATCATGTAATTATGTAATTTAAAGCAAAAAAACATTATTTGGTCACTCCAGGCTGCATGAAACAGTCAGCGGGTACATGTTAAGATCAACAGGTGGAAACGAGTTGAAAAAAAGACATGTCGCGGTTCTTTTGGATCCCAGTGCTGGAGCTAGAAGAATTGACACACCAGTGCAGGTTTTACGCCGGAGCTGCATGGTTCTGTGTGAACATACAACAGATTCTGTGTGAAAAGGACTACTGGTAGGCAAAATGTGGTCCTCATGAAGATGCTGTTCATTATTTTACTGTATGGTTTAATTTAAAATATTATAAATATTGAACTAAAGGCTGTGTGCTGCTGAGAAGAAGATTCCAGGACATTGCAGTCGGAGTAATTTTGTATATGAATGTAAATGTATGTAATATGTATTGTAGCAACTTGTTGCTAAAGTAACCGCTAAAAGTGGCTGGCTGTACCTGGCTGCAATTAATGGAGCTAACACTAACACTAACAACTACGATGAATGACAATCAATATTCTCGAAGAGTCCCTTAGTACCCAGCCATTTGTACAGGACCACTTTCAAATTGCTGAATCTGTCCCTTTATCCAGATAAACAACGTTAATGGGATCTATTCTAGGCCAAAACTCATTCTCCTTCCATCCTTGACAAAGGGAACAAAAACAGGCAGTACCACACAATGCTAACCTCCCTTAGCAGAGCAGCAGTGGCAGCTGACTTAGCTTTTGACCTGAGAGAGTACACACAATTTGTTGGGAATAAAATATTGAAATGTAAATGGTCAATGCCACATATTTCTTGGGGTGAACTAATCTGCTTTGAAGGGCATAATGAGATTATCTCAAATTCACTGTTTACATAGGCTTATTATTGCTCTCTGCAGGCAGAATACATTAGAGAACATTGCAGTCTTAGTCTTTATTGCGTCTTTATTGAGTCTTCAAAGTCCAGGTTAAAGTCTTTATATAATGTATCCACATTTCATGAAGATTCATCTCAGTGATGCTGAGAGATAATGATAGAGACCCAAACAATAACTACCGACATTTGTGCCTGCAGCAACACAATTACGAATAAGAAAATCCTTCAAGATGTATTATCAGAGTTCTTCTCATGTTACATCTTGCATTAAGACACAATGTACATCACATTCTGTGTGTGAAGTTTACAGGATGAATAAATGTGCACTGACATGTGGCCAAACAGTAATTCAACCTGTTGTGAGCAGCTGTGGCTCAAGGGGTAGAGCCAGCCTCTTGTTATCAGAAGGTCACTGGTTTGATTCCCCTGGTCTGCACGTCGAAGTGTCCTTGGGCAAGGTACTGAACCCCAAACTGCTCCTGATGTGCTGGACGGCACCTTGCATGGCAGCCACCACCATCAGTCAACGTATGTATGTATGTATGTATGTATGTATGTATGTATGTATGTATGTATGTATGTATTTATGTATGACTTACTTTAAGTCACTTTGGACAAAAGCGTCTGCTAAATGTCCAAAAATGTAAACATATCAATGACTGGGATGTATATGAATAATCTGTCCAGAAACCCTTCCCACACTAATGATGTTCAAGAGCTAAAAAAGACAACTTTTAGAAACAAAAAAAGATAATAACTCTGTAACTGCTTGGCCAGAGTCCAGTATCAACCCAAATGCACCAGTCAGATCTACCATCCCCTGAGACGGTAGCTGAGGTTGGGAGAGTGTCTCCCAGACGTGTATGCAGCTTGGTAAAGCCTCTTGTGCTTCCTGTGTCCCCGAAAGCGTACCCTGCAGCAATATCTGCAATCAGTCCGGACAACCTGTGGAATCCGCTGACAACACAAAGGATAAGTCAGAGAAAAGGACACAACTTAGACCGGAACAGTGGATCTATAAAGGATTAACTGCCTGCAGAGACTTACTGAGGGAAGCTTACTGCATATCAATTGCGTCATGATTGACGTCAAGGCCACATAATTGCTGTTTTACAAAAAGGGCCCCCTGACATTCTTATTCATTCACTTCCTATACCTGCTAATTAGAGTTCAGGGTCACCGAAAGCTGGAGTTTATTCAAGCAGGCAACTGGACAGAAGGCATAGAAATATCCTGGACATGTTGGACTCATTTTTTAACTCTCTTGTTGGATAAAAAGGGCAAAACGACACAGCCTGCAAAAACTCAGGAATGATGGCTGTGATGCATCAGCACTTGATATAAAAGTAGATTCAGTCTACGTGTTCATTGCTGGTAAAGCTGTCTCTATCGAGTCTTAATGGGGTGCCAAAACTGTCAAAAAAGTGTCATGTGTCATGTTTCTGTAAAAATCAGGCTGGAGGCAGTTCTATATTTGTGCAGATAGCAGCCCAGTCACCAGCATAAAATGTTGGCGTTATACATTTCTTTTAAAAAGAACAAAAAATATCCTACAGATTTAAATTTGCATGTACCTGTTCACAAGGGCCTCCCTATTTCCGACCCTTTCTCTCACTGTGCTCCCTATTGGTAATTTATCCTGGTAATCTCCTGATTATACAGGATTGTGTGTTTTACAGGCTTCATTTAGAATGTCATGTTAACTAACAATCCAACCCAGAGGTGAGCACATGCAAACGACCCTGCCTGGTGTCCATCTTGTCACTGTGCTCTCTCAAGCCCCACGCTTTGCTCTGTTTGTGGCTGAGAATGGTCAACACAGGTGGCAAGAAAAAGAGATATGCTTTCAAATTTCACTCCACATGGTGTGAGACCTGTCTTACCTATTTGTCCTCTTGCCTCCAATATACAGACTTCAGTCCTGCATCACTTTATCCTTCCTCTTCATCTTTCTAAAGGACTACTTGGCAATGATAGCTCCTCAAAACACACAAACTCCTTACAGTGTTTCCCCTTGATTATGTTTTTGGTGTCTATGGCTTGGTGTTATGTGGGGGCCAGTGGCGTTTGGGGTTAGCCATTTGCCAGTACCCTAGAAAATGTCCTCTGCACAGCCTGATGCGCACAAACATTTCTGCAACACATGACATGTCACATTCGTATTAAAATGTATATGAGCTGAATTTCATCTCCACAGATGAATTAAACTGGGGTTGGTGTGGCAGCTAGGTGAGAAGGCTGGTAACGCAGGAACCACTGTTCCAGGATGTGTTTCATCTGTAAGTGTGAAACCACGTGATATTTGTAAGGAATCGTTGAGCCAATTTGCAGCTGCGTTTGTGGCGACACAACAAGCTAAGCCAAACCATGACCTTCCCTGAAGCTGAACGAAGTAGATTTCTTGTCGTGACCTAACCAGACCATGAGCACAGCGTTGTGACAACTCTGTATTAGAAATTGAATCTAACGATATGTAAAGCATCAACAAAAAGAAATACAAAGTCGCAACATATTTGTGTACATTTGTTTACCGTTGGGTTGCAGTTAGTTAACATTTGCTTGACGTTCCTCTTCCTTTATTTTATAGGAAGAGAATGACGGGGCCTGTTTAATTCTGAGGACAGCTTATAACCTTGTTTCCTGGTTAGTCTCCTCCAATTATGTCACATTGCTTACTGTTAAGAGTTTGGGAGAAAAGTGCTACCAGAATATTCCATATATTAGCAGTCAGGGGAGTTTGTAGGTCTCGACACCAACTATACTGTCCCAGTCAAAAGAGTCATACAGTTTCAGAGACAAGCAGCATAAAATCCATAACAGGTATTGTGCATCATGGAGCTGATAAAAGTTATAAAAGCATATGAAGCCCACAGCAGCAATGTGTGTTCAGTCACGAATAAAAGAAAAATCAAAAAACGTGTTTTTTTGTATTTGTACCAATAACGAACAGCAAAATAATATTTGCTGTGTCTCGAGTTAAGTGTGAAGTACGTGAGGGAGGAAAAAAGAAAAAAAAAAAAAAAAAAAAATCTGTTCTCCAGTCTTTTTCAACATCACTCAAACATTGGAATCCAGCTGTTCATGATTTTTTTTTTTTCCGTCTCAAAGTTGAATATCAAATTATTGATTGACAGCACTAATGGCTCACACTAGGTTTACTGTACATCGATCCTTATTTTCCTTTCCTTGGGAACCAGCAGACACTGGCAGTGGTCCCTAGCAACTGAGAATTAATGGTGCATGCTGGGAAAACTGTGCAGGGCTGAAACCACAGGGGACCTCAGGACATCGAGTGCCTTTATTGTGAAGCATTATCCCACAGCAGTCAGCAGCACATAGCTTGGAATTGTGAATGTACCAGCAGTGTCTTTATGTTCTACAAAGCTCTGTAAAGCAACTTTTCCTTCAGCCAGCCTTCAGTGATGCATAAATTAGTAGGGTATTTCAGATAAGTGAGTCAACTTTTCTCCAAACTGAAAAGAGCAGGTCACGGTCTAGATTTTAAAATATTGTACAGGCATTGTGCTCTCAAATAAAAAGCATTTCCTGACAGAACTGGGACAAATCTGGAGGAAAGTATTATTCTGGCACACCAGGCAACCCAAGAAACTAAATTCGCCACAGCAAGTGTATGCTATTTACAGACATCCCCCCAAAAAAATGACACAGGGCCTGGGAGAATGAGTTTAAATCTTTATCCTGAATGATGCTACTTAGCTCTGCCTGCTAAGTCATTTATCAAAAGGTCAATCCAAACATTCATCTGCTGGGTGTTTAAGAAAATCAATGACAAATTAGCATATATTTGGGGTTGTTGAAGCAAACAATCAATTCTTCAATAAAGCAGTTGGAGTGGTCTCAAAATGGCAAATAAGAAGCACTAATGAGCAGAGAATTTAAAAGTCAATGAGCTATCACCGGCTTGGTCTGTCTTAAATCTGTGAGTAAACAGCCGTATGTGAATAAAGGAATCTACAATGTAAAAAAAAAAAAAAAAAAAAAAAAAAATGCAGAATTTTATTATTATTTAATTTATTCAGCTGGATTTTTATTAATTTAATCTTTTGTAGTGTCTATGAGGCTGCACGATATCATGTCTGACAGAAACCATAACTTCCAGCTGAAACACAAGCAGGCAAGTGTAAGGGATGGATTGAAACAATAGATTCATCTGATCCAATGTAACCTGGAACTGTTAATTTACTACCCACAGTGCAGCAGTGACTTCCGAGGCTTGGAGTAACCAGGTCATGCTATCATGATACCCTTTCATCATACACTTGTGGAACACAAAACAAAAAAAATGCACCTCCTCTGTCTATAAGACACCCCACATCGATTAGTTCACATCCTAACCCTTTACTTGGGCTCAGTCATCCACCATCCGTCGTCCATCGTCCGGCTGTGTTTTGAGTCCAGCATAGCACAGCACTGTCGGACAGCTTGAGTTGCGAAACCAAGGAGTTCCCACGATAATTACATCCTCAAACGTGCCCACAGTTATAGGTAGGTGTTAAAAACACAACAACACAAAATGTTCCCATTCCCGAAGGATTGGAAGAAGTGCTTGTATATGTCTCTTTTTTGAGATTGTTTTTGCTGGCGTCAACGTGGAATGTTTTATTTTGAAAATTAACCAAATGTTATGTTGTTGTTTCAGTGTGTGACTTCATATCTGCTCTGTGCTGAATTTGCTGTGTCATGCAACTGCATCCAGCAGAAACAGAAGCCCTGCGTACCTGCCCCAGCAGGTTCTGGACTGGCGTCTGGCAAGACATCCAGATGTATCCATTGCAGTACCACCATCCTGAGACTTCTTAACTAATACGCCACACTACACCATTAAAAAATACTGCATACCGTTCTGCCTTTGTCATACTGACAGCAAGAGCAGCACACTCTGTGTCATGAACGCATTGTTTCAAAGCGGTTTGAAAAATAGTCAGAGTGGCACATCTGCCACCATTATCGTGGAAACTGAGGGCTTTATATGATTTGACTCAGTGGAAAGCTTGACAGGCGTAGCCACAGTCATAAGTGGAGAGGTAGCCAACTTTTTTTTTTTTTTTTTTCATCTCAGTGGGAAAAAGATGACTGTACATGAGCAGTCAGTGATAAAGGTTTCATGTTCACAGAATTCCATCGACTGAACTACTTTCTGCTGAAAGAATGCATCACACAAAAGCAGGGGCAAATCTTGTCTCCCAGGTGTCATGGCTTCTCGTTTCATTATCCCCACAGCGCTGAAGCCCCAGATCAAGCCCCAGATTCTCCAAGGCTCTCCAATACCACTGCCCTTTATGAAATTATAATAAATTGAACTGCACACTTAAGTCCTTTCTAAGCCGAGTAATGATGCAGTGGAGGGAATTTATTATTATTATTATTTTTTTTTTCATATGCTGAAGTTCCTGGGTGTATTACTTAAGTTGCTATGGAAAGGTCAGGTCTCACAGGAGCACAACAGCAATGAATGTCAACAAGAAAATGTTCAGCAGTGCAGAGAAATGCTCCTGTGGTCCTGCATGGAGTTTACAAAGCAGTTTCGCCATTTGAGATGGCTTATGGTAGCGAAATGAACATACGGTTCATGGGAAGCAGCTCAGACATTCTTGAGGTCACCATGCCAATTGTCCACCACTTCAATAGTTGCAACATCTTTTACAGTGTGTTGTGCGACTAAATCACATCGCACATTTTTGAGTGCCCTTTAGTTGTGACCAGTCCAAAGCACACCTGTGCATTAATCAGGCTGTATATTCAGCACACGGATATGTCACACCTGGCAGGTGGATGAGTTATCCTGGCCAAGGAGAAGTGCTCACTAGCACATGCAATGTGTAGGCTATAACACATTTGCACTAAAAGTAAAACAAGGCTTTTGTGTTCCTAGAAAACCTCAGACAATGACGAGCCCCCTCGTCTGTTTGCCGCCCTTTTTCTGTGTACACTTGTCTAAACACAGACACAGAGGCAGGCAGATTCATAACAAAAAGTCACTATTTTAGATGGGTTTAAACATCTTTTCTATTCCTATTGTTTGAACCTGCCATTTTGTCTCCTTTGTTCTTACTGTATAAAATGCTGTGGTTTAATTTGCTCTGGGTCCACTCACCAGCTCAGATCTGCTCTGTGCCTGTCAGTTCATCTAAATGACTCAAAATGAGTCAGAAAACTAAGCTTGTTATCTCAGTTTTGAATAGTGTGATATTTCTGTAGAGACAAAACTGTCAAAAACTGTCAAAACATTGTTTTGGTCCTTGAGTGTCCATCCAACTTTTCTTCCTCTTCTTCTCTTTGGTTGATCTTACTAAGTCATGCTGAGACATGTCAGGTACACTGCGTCTACTCTAGCAATCTACACTGGAGCCACCCCAGGGCTGTGTGTTCATCCCCCTCCTGTTCACACTGTACACCACCTGTGACCGCACTCCCAGACACCAAGGGAATTCTATAGTGAAGCATGCGGATGACACCACCACCATCGGCTGCAATACAAACAAAGATGAGTGTTCATGCTGGGGCACAATCTTACAGAGAGGTGCACAGAGATCAATCTACTGCAATGTCGGCAAAACCAAGGAGGCAAACATCCATGTCTACATCAGTGGAACTGAGGTGGAGCAGGCAAAAAGAAAAAAAAAAAAAAAAAAAAAATCAATAAGTTCCCGGGAATCACATTCACGGAGAATCAATCATGGTTATCAAACAGAAAAGGCAGTTCTTCTTATGGAAAGTTAGGATTAGGTTGGGTGCTAAGTTTTCATCAACTTTTACATAGAAGGAATAGAAAGCATCCTGACTGGAAACATCAGAAACTGGCATGGTCCATGCACATCCCAGGACAGGAAGGGTCCACAGCAGGTGATTAAACCATCTGAAGGGTGATATAGGAAGTAATCGCTGCTGTACCACTAGAGCAGCAGTATGTTTCTCTTGTGTACTAAAAAGGCACTATACCTTGCATTTTGTTGTACAGCCCTTTCTTTTGGAATGACAATCAAATGAACGTTGACATGCTACCTTGGAAAACTGTCACTCAGACCTACAAATTATTCATGTGTGAATCAGTGAGGGGAAAGGGTTCGTCCTGCTCCCACATACCACCCCCTTTTCATTTGTTGTCTTTCACCTCACCTCCTCTATCCTACTAGGCTTTTATTCAGCATGTCGTGGGCAGTAGAAGCTCTTTTTTTTTTCTTTCATATCTTCAGGGATGAAAAGAAGTCTGCTATTTAATCAGAGCCTTCTGTGACTCCCGGTGGATTGGAGCCATATGGGGGCTTGCACATCCCTGACTATACTATCATTTTCTCTGAGTTATGATAACGGAGACTGACCTCTCAAGCAGCCACTCTGACAGTGAGATACTGTCATAGTGGAGAGACAATGGGTTGAGCTGGTCATCTAGATTAAAATAAAACCTTCTGTCCTAGTGTTTGGTTGCATCTCTAACTGAGACAGTGACAGTCTATTCCTAATTTCAAATAAAAATGTAGATTTCATTTGGGTTTATTTTCTTCTTCCTGTTTACTTCACACCCCCGCTCCAATCATTTTGACTGTATGTAATTGGACTTGACATTTACTCATTTTACCACCTTGAAGGAGAAAGATTTTACAGTGTCAGAACTAAATTACCTTCTGCCCTGGTTCACTGAGACAACCTGAATAAAAAGCCGCACATGTGACAATAAAGTCTGTAAGGTGTAGCATGTTGTGAGGGATTATTCTCTCCCTGACACTTTCATTTTCTTCCCGTCGTTGTCAGCAGATTGACAGGAACAGTGTAACACGGTGCAGCACTTATATAGAAAATATGTGCTGTTGCAATTTTGTAACAATTTAACAACAGCTATAACAAGAACAGAAGACACACATTTGTTCCTCTGTAGTTTTTCTTTTTTTTTTTACCAATTCCTTTTGAAAAATCCCCAGAATTGTTTAGGAGATAGCTTCAAACTGATTTTCAGACTGATTTTTTTTTTTTTTTTTCATTCTTAAATCCAAAAGAAATCAAATTAGGGTGAGTGTTAGCTTGGATTGTGACGCCGATGTCCCCAACTTTTTCCTGAACTTTGAATTATACACAAAACAATGTAACTATAACTTCTAAACTTAAAAAAAATTAGGCTAATCCTTGTTTTTTTCACACAAACATTAAGGGATTTAATCAGAGGACCTACCTAGATATGTGTTGCAAAAAACTACACTGCTCCAAATGAATGAAAGAATCTTTATGAATTTATATGACCGTTGTTGTTAGGTGTTGTTTAGTCAAATATGTCATTTATAAAAGGGTTAGTGTGGATTAAGACTTAGACTATATTCAGACTGCCAGACCGTTTTTGATGTTGCCATATTGTATCTAAATTGATTTAGGAAATCTGGACAGCAAAAAGTGATTCAAAACATAGTTCTACAGACATGTCTCTGTCTGGATGCTCTGGGAGCTCATATGGGTTTTCAGACAGGTGCATTGTAATGCACAATGACAACGTCAAACAGATCATCAGAGCCTTTCAGCAGAATCCATGCTGCTACTAGCAGAGCAAAGTGGAAGACAACAAAGAGGACAACAGACGGACAGACTGAAAAGAATTGTCTCCTCTGTGACATGACAGCGTGATTGTTTGGAAAGCAAAATGATGGCGCTCAATTTGTCATTTAGGAAAGCTGCGTCACCAGCGTACGCAGTGAGTGACACCTCGCATCATGACCACAGCAACCCTCGCAGATAGGCTGGTGATGTCTTGACACCAAAGTCAGATCTGTTTACTTGCAAATGACAGTGTGGGCAGTCCGTCTCACACATCTGAGCTGAGAAACAGATATGATTTGCCTGTATATTTAAACATAGCCACAGTGTCATTCGTAAACACTGATGAAGATTCCCTCATGTTCATTACAGTTGCCATGTCATTGTTGTGACTGTGTCATAACAGTGTTTTGTTAGTCTATGTCTACCCTTTCAGATATAGTATTACCATTTTGTCTTCAGGGCTTGATTTTCAGGAGAAAATAACAGCATGCAGAGGTTTAGGGCCAACCTCTGCTATGCTGAGCTCTCATTGCTGTCATATTCCTACACTGCACTTTTCATGAGGTGACATGCCAGGCAAACAGTGTGGGCATACTGGAGGCCGTCTTTACCTGAAATGGCAATGGCAGATGTACAGTTGTCATTACGTTGTTATGATATTTGTGATAGGTTGGACAAGCTATGTACCCAGAGAGCACTCCTGTAACCTGCCAACATGACTGCAAATGTGAATGAGATGTTGTGGCAGATTACAAAAATGCTCAAAATTGTTTTTCTCTGGTATGGGTTGGGCGCACACCAAAAACCGGATTGGCTGGGTTCCATTTTGTGCTGGTTAGACATGGTTTGTACATGACGTTTAGCCCAAAATATCACATGATGAACCACACTGTAAACAGTGCTGACTAATTAACACAAGTTTCTCATGGCTTGTGGTGGCTGGAACCTATTTAATCAGACAAGGAACTGCACTGTCTTGTGTTTTTGCTAAAAAAGAAGTCTACAACATTAGCTCATGTTGATGGTTTTCATGGAAATTCAACATCATACCTGCAGCCTCTTATGCTGCTTATATGTGATTTAATGGTGTTAGGTTGAGTCCCAAGTCATGGCTGATGGGTCAGGCTTAACTACCAACCCAAAGCATCTGTTTGGCGACTTGGGAATGAGACCCAACAATCATTATATTACAAATGACACTTTTGTGCCAGAGATTTTTTTAACCAAGCACTCACAAAGATAACCAGCTGCACTGTGAACATTGTTGTTTAAATGCTTGCCTATACACTACAATACACAACTAGAGGATACCACTAGATGGTATACCTTAGCTTTTCTTTATTTTTTTTCCCCAATTGTTGTCCCTGCTGCTGCTGACGTGCTTGTTATCCTCCGACCCTGTCAAATCCCATGCCGGCCCTACGCTGCCCCTACAGTTTATGTGCATATGGCATCTTGTGAACGCATCGCATTCGTTCCCAAGGACGTCCACCGACACTGCAAACAGATGCAGGATTATGATGCAGACATCACGCATACATGAACATGTTAAGAGCAAGTTTGGTTTGTCTTTTCATCTATGGTGGCTATCACTGCTCATCCTAACTTGTAACAGTCATTCTTTATATAGCGAAAAATAAGGTCACTTCCTCTTTGGTGGAAAAAGCATGTATTAATATAATGTAAACATTACATTCATTTCATAAATCTAAACCAAACTAGCTGTTATAACATTACACAGAGAAACAGGGGAGCGGTGCATTGCTGTCACATTATTTTTAGATTGCAGTTTTTTCACACATTCTGTACATTGCTGCGGTTTGTAGCAGCCTGCCTCCTTTCGGCTTCTCCCACGATCATCACTGAAAGCAGCAGAGCTCTTCCCCCTCAAGCACCTGCATCTCACTGATGTCAGTGAATTGCAGAAGCATCAAAACATCCTCCCTCCCCCTGTTTTCTCCTTTCCCACTCACTTTCACTCTTCAGATCCCTGACCATGCCTTGCTCTCACTCCCTCTTGCTGCATCACCCCGCACCCCCCGCCTCATAGTCAGAGACAGCTAATCAATATCTGTGGCTCGGCGTCCCAAGTCTTATTGACTTTGTTTTTCAGGAAGACTCCATAAAGAGTCATCGGGGAGATTCTGTCATTGCCTGTTCCATCCCTTGGCATTAAAACCTCCTTCCTTGCCGCCAAAGACAAGAAGTTGCGGACGAGCTCGAAATGCTCACATGACCACTGGAATACCAAATAACAGTGAATGGAGATAGCAGTACCACTTTCCACCTGCAACTGAGACAAGGCTCAACGCTGTGTGATGAGAATACAAACAACGCCCCAGGTCCGTCAGAGTACAAGGGTTTTTTTGTTTTGTTTTGTTTTTTTTGTTTTAAGATATGAACAGTAGCTGCAGGGTGTTTCCATTATTTCTCTTGATAAGCTAAATGAATTGTATATGGGACAGCTAGTACAAGATTCCTGCCCAGTATTGGGATTCCTGCCCAATATTCACAAAATGTGTGCAAGGATTGATGCCAATGACACAGCAAATGACTTTCTATCACCTGGTCAAGGTTTGTGAGATTTGTGTGGGAGAAGTTGTTTCAGGGTTGTTCAAATTGAAGGTCAGTAAAGGTTATAGAGGACTGATGTATGCAAATATATGCTAGTTATGTAAGCTAGCTACTGATAAGCTGCTGGTTACTGAGAAGCCAGCCGTGGGAACTGAGAAGTGAACTTTTCATTCAGCTAGGGTGGTAAAATGCATGTCTCATCTAGCATCTGGCTAGTCATGCTACTGGCTAGGCTGGACATTTGCGTTCCTTGGCTGGTGCCTAGCATTTCTCAGCTAGACTAATAATCAGGCTTTCCTCTTCTTCTTTTGTATTTTATTGGCAGTCAAGGAGCCAATTGCAGGAGGCTACTGTCGTGCCAAGGCGGTAGCCAATCCAGTAGGTCGGGATGGTTACCACATTAGTTGAACATATAGTCAGCTTCTCATTTTCCAGTGGTTGTCCTACCAGCAGTGGCCTCTCATTGAATTTAGCCCAATGTACCCTTCCTCAACCCTAGTTCCATCAGGAAAGGGGAACAGTGCCCTTTGAGATGCTGGAAAGTTTTTTTAATGCGAAACAACCGTACAGCTTTTCATAAAGTTTTGGGCTTAAATGACATAAAAAGCAAAAAAAAAAAAAAAAAAAAAAAGCAAAAAACAGCATTCTGGAATAATTTGCAATGAATTTGGGAGTAAGAAGCATTTTTCTCTACAATAAATAGATCAGTAACAGCAGACACGGGTACAAGGTTGGTTTACAAGCCAGAAAAAGTAGAGCGTTAAGTGTTAATTGATTTTTTTTTTTTTTTTTTTTTAAATAAACACAAATAATTTTGAACAACTGCATGTTTTTTTGTTTGTTTGTTTGTTTTAAAACATTCATCATGAACCAACCAAGGTGGGTCCCTGCTGCATTGCTCAAAGCAACAGTTGAGGACTGAGTAGTGCATTTCTATTAAGTGGGCTCACAAGAGATACTTAATTTATTCTTTAACAAAAAAGGTCAAATACGATTAGCAGATGCTGAGATTACCTGACTTTTGGTGCCACCTATAGGTCTAATTCAAGTTAACTTTTCCATGATGCATCTCCTGATTAGGCTGCTAATGTAGGCTGCTGATGTATTATTTATTTATTATTTATTATATATCTATCTACCTTTTATATGGCTCAACCAACACAGCCTCAAAGCTTTATGCAGGTGAGCACACAATTATTTTATTGACATGTAAATTGGCATTCATGGCATCACTGTAAAACAATCTTTCTGCTGCAGCTTTTGGAGTCTTCAGTTCATCACAGAAGCCATCATTAGGGGCCATTTCTCTCAGACTGTGGGCAGTTCTTTCCAGAAGCACAGAAGACATTATACAACTCTCCCTCTCACACTCTGAGCAGTGGCCTACTGCCCATGACTAATAAACTCACATTCATCTGTAAAACTGGTGGAGTGTTGGCCAGCCTTTTGCACTGTACGTGATGAGACGCATTTCACATTAAGTTGATGCTACCAATAATATATGACACACACATAAAAACATTATAGATGGAAAGTTGTATTAAAATTAATAATCATACTTTGAATTCATTAAATGTAAGATTATTTCAGTTGCAATATTGCAAGTAGCCATTGGGACGATCTAGCACAAAGGCTGAGTGTGGTACTGCATCCTGGTTTCTTAACGTAACATTATGCTGAAATTGGGAGTTTGTGTGTCTTTTAGCCCCAGTGTGCATCACGTGACATAATTACACAGTTGGCCACTATGTCCCGGGGCATGACAAAGTCCTCCAAGTTGCACTGGCATGTTTTTACAGTAGCCCAGAATGGACAGACCAAACGGTGGCTCCAAAGGGAACCTTTCCCATTCTTACATTACTAATGGCCACTGTCAGTTCTCTTCGACACTTCCGGTAAATTGAAGGGCATTGGAGCGTAACCTCATCCCTGCATGTCACTAAATCCAACACACTGGTTCTTTGATGCATCCATGATGGGAGCTTAGAGGTAACACATAATGAACAGAGGGTGGAAGCTGTTAGTAGAGGGACCAAATAGCGGTCAAATGGCATTTTCTATTTTTGCCCTGGGGCTACCTAACAGTTTGAACTGACCAAGCATGACATAACTCTGTTTCCGTGCTGAAGTACATTATGCTGATTTTATCAAGATGACAGGAAATCAAAGAGGAAGGGCAGAGTTTGCATGAACGGCAAATTAAACTTCAGCATGTAGATGTCGGCCAAAAATATTAGGAAAGAAAATGCATAAAGAACTGCATTGTGAAAGCCTCAGGCCTGATCCTCTCTGCAGTTGTGGTAAATAAATGAAAGAATTTAAGGGAGTTATGTAGGAAGCTCCAATTCTTCAGCAAAGGAAGCCTGTGCAGCGATGATGCAGACAGATGTGGTCACAGAGTACACAGGCAAGATAATTCCCAGCAGCCTACACATCCCCCTATAGTGAACATGTGGGATAATCCCATTAAGGGGAGGCCACAGCTCATAGCTGTCATAATGACGGGGAATAGACCAGGTGACAAAGCTTTGAGGATAAGAGAGGATCATCTTAATTTGCTTTAGCACACGATGCAATGGGTCTATAGACGGCTTTGAAGGATACTCACCTAAAAACACAGAACATGCTTGGTTAGCAAGAAGTGTAGGTGTGTGCTTACAGGAGTGGTGCATGGGTGGCATTGGCTGGATATGATGGGCTTATCTTGTTTACTGATGAAGGGCCCATGCTGTCAGTCAAACAGCTGGTGGAAGTCCTCATGGCGATGTGCACCTCAGGAGATCAGTTTTGACTACATCTATTAATCATCAATCAAACTTTATTTTCCGTGGCTGTCACCTCGTTGTTTCACCCCCAGACGTCCTGCTTGATGTTTACTCAGACAAAACAGATTTCTCTCGCGAGAACGTGTGTTACATTATAGACATGCTCGATGCAGGCAAAGGCTGGTGTACAAATGATTAGATCAGTCTCTGAGGACAGCTGTGCCGGGGCAAATTAAAGCCTTGCAGTCTACATAGAAGGAGCCATCAAGTTTTGTACAGTTTCATATGCAAACTTTTTGTCATACTGTTGGACTCTGAATAACCTTGTTTTAGCTTGCCCGCCACTGTGAAATCAATAACCTTTTTCCATGTTACAATTTGTGCAGACTGGTGAGATTTGGCTTATTGCATTCAAGAAAACATTACTTTATATTGCATGAAACCTATGAGGCTCACCAGTCCAGTTATGAGATTCTGTAAGCCCTGATGGCATTAGTTTTTACCCTACCGGGAGCAGGAAGTCTGCTGCATACATCAGGCAATATATAGATCCAAAAATATACAGCATATTGTAATATTTCATACCCACTGTACATAGGAAGGATGATCAGAGATACTATCGCATGCTGTATGAGAAAATCATTACTTATTTAGGCTTGCAGGCCCCACAGATGCATGGTGGGACAGTAATCCATACAGTAATATCTTTTCATTAATGCCTCTAACAGAATCCCACTAATGTAAAAGCTTGTCTCGCCAATTGGAGCATAACAGCTGCTCGATACCAGAACTTTAGTTGAACTTTAGCATGTTTTGTCTCGCCGAGGCAGCTGTCGGCCCGTAATGGATCTGTTTCCATCAATAGCTTGCTCTTGTAGGAATAAGTCAGCAGTTAATCATTTAGTCCCCACAGAAACAGAGTTGTGAGGGACAAAACATTCCCATTGCATCAGATTATATTAGCAAGTGGAGAAGACACCTCAAGACGAAACAGAGAACAAAACTGCTGCAAAAGATTTGTTCAGACCAGGTGATAATACAAAAGTTGCACATGAGGAAGAAGTATTTCACATTTAATTGGAGATACACAAATATGTTCATGTTTTATTCTAGAATCTGAAACAGGTTTTGACATTACACTTAAGCAATATATAAACAATTAATTGAGGAACTCATTGTTACAATAAGCACACATTAAGAAATATTTAAGTGTGAATAATGTATTTGTTAACAAGTATGACTTATACCTATAAAGCATCCATTACTGGTGGATAAATAAACAGTGAATACATGATAGCCCAGCATAACACATTTAATGATATGCAGTGACATACAGTATGTTAACAACCAGCTAAACCATGCTTTAGCTGAATATTTGATTCCAATCAGTTTCAGCACGACAATTAACTCCTTATATCTGCCTTTTTGTTATGGCCCCCATGATAACTCCCACAAGTTATGGGCATGATTTCCAGTGTGTCCAGTCATCTAAGCAGCATTCTCCATGGTAACGGGACACTAATCCTCATTCTTACATTCTTAGAGCGACTGGTAGGATATAACAGTCAGTGCATTTACATTTCACTCAAGAAACCGAATTACTGGGTTAGTCCAACTATGATCATTAGTCTGACTTAAATCAGACCGCATCGGATATCTCGTAGTCGGATTAAAACCCCTAGAATATTTGATTGATAGTCACATTACTCCTTCATGTATACGTTCTATCAGATTGGATTCGGATTTTATGCTCTGCTCAGGCTCGAGATTTTTTTCCTGGGGCCGCGAGCCAGAAGTAGAAAGATGCCGGTGTCTTTCCTCCAAAATAACTGCAAGCAAGAGCGCCATTGTGCATCTAGTTTGTGTAATTATCATCTACACTATATATGAAATGTACAAAGATGTTGCTTCACCTCGCTCTTCGTACGCCATCTTTCTCAGAGTTTGCAGAGTTTGTTGCTGCTGGTGATGTAAAGAGGTCAGCTGGAGGTTTCTCTGTTATCACTAGTTGAAATGGGTCTTTGTTGCTAAGTTGTATCTAAGGCTCCTATTTACTGGAGTAGTTGATATTTCCCCTGCATGAGAACCTTATGGGGTTGTAATAATTATTCCAGGTATTAGTCAAAGCCTCAGGTGTTCCCAGGGAATTTCAAACAGGTGAAAAATGTAATATTCTGATTAAGAAACACATGTAAATATCAATAAATGTTTTTTTTTTTTTTTTTTTTTTTTTTTTTTATGCCCTTTAAGGTAACCATAATCATGAATTAATGTACCTCTTAGAGGCAACCGTCTCCATTCTATCAACTAATAGAGGTCCTTCACAGGGGAGTCATATTGATAAATGTGTTAGAAGCAACTTTATGTACTTATTAAAAAAAAAAAATGGAAGGGGTGAAAGTATTATCCACTTATTCATATTGTAATGTGAATATAAAGACATTGTTTATTTCAATGCAAATGCTATTTATGAAACGTCTTTTTTATTATTGTATATTTAATGTATATGGAATGATTCAGGAATTCATATTCATAACAATGAACAATTACAGTTAATTTCTCCAACTACAACCAATGTCACAAGTCATTAAGAAAGGACCAAGTAGCCTTGGAAATGTCCACTGATGTGAAATGAGTTGAGGTTGCTCAATCTTGTGTCGACTTTCCGAATTAAACTCCCATAGGCCGCTGCCAAGATCACACATGAACTTCAATTTTGGTGAGTGTTGGACCATTTCATGACAGGAAAGCTAGGCCAATGTGGAGCCACCACATCAAACCTACTTTAATAAATCTTCTCTGACTGCTCCTGAGTCATTTGCCAAGGCCAAAGTCTTTTACAGAAGGAGGATAATCTGAGCGACCACCAGGCCTGAATGCTGACTCACATCAGTGGCCAGAATGTTACAGCCGGGCACAGCTGCAGAGCCACAATACCCACTGTGACCTTCCCGTCGGACACACGTCCAAGTAAGGAATTATTCTATAATATGGAGGAGAATCGAATTGGACAAGGCAATAACTTTGTGCAGTTGTCCAAAAACACAATGACAGGGTTGTTATATATTCCTTTTACTTTAAGGCCTCTGTTGTTTGTTTGAACTTCTTTTTTATTTCAGTATAAAAATGTTTAAATCATTTTGCATACATTCCCATGACTGTGTTACTTTTTGTTTTCTTGATGTTAATCATGCATGTGTTGCAGCAGCCTGTGTTCTTTATATATATTTTGATTTAATTTGTATTTTCTGTTAAGTAAAAGCTAAGCCCCCAGGCATCAGGTGTGTGTACATCACTTCAAGGTCCCCAGAAGGGCATCGCCTGTTTTACAGAGAATGTTATTTAAGAAGCATCACACTCAATGAGTTTACATGCACAGCTTAGTCGGATTACAGCCATAGTTCGACTATCCTACTCAATTAGACAACTGCAATTGTCAGGTAAACATACCTGCTAAACATCCGCACATTAGCATGTTAATATTAGCATTTAGCTTAAACCACTGCTGTGCCTGAATGCAGCCTCAGAGAGCAATAGTATTGTGCCTTACAGTCTTGTTTACACAGAAGTACACTTCTCAGCAATGTTTGATGTTGAAATGTTAAGTAAACTGTTCAAGTAATCGTATCTGCTTTCATTATTTTGTTACAAATAAGGTGATGATGCATTTTCATACCCTGGCCTTGTGATCCCCTGCTCTCTTACTATTGGCTTGTCCCAGAGTTGGAGTCCGTAGGCGCGAGGTCTGCCGTCATTCTGTTGTTCCAATCCTCTGACAGGATGCAGATGTGGCAATTAATGGCAATTAATTTGATACAAGGATTAAAATTCATGACATGCCTCACAAGGAAAAGACATGCTCACTTTATTCTGACCACACTGCACTGAACAAGCACTCGATGCTCTTCAGGAAAGTCTTTTGAGAGACTGTGCTTCTTGTTCAAGACTGCATTCTGCACCACGCCAAGCAGAGGTCAACTGAATCCTGTGGAGTCAGGAGACAGCAGAATAACACCAGCAACCTTCTCATCGTCTCAGATCTGGCCTCCGTGAGAGCAGGCGACCCTCCCTCAGGCTCCATTATTTCCCCCCTCTGATATAATGGATCAAGAACCTCCTGTAGAGGGAACAGATGGTAAGAGCTGAGCATAACCCAAGGCCCTTCTACCCATGGCTACTTTTATTTTCCTCTTTTGTAATTATGCCTTGAGGGGAACAACCCAAAGTGGATTTCCGGCTTGCAGCTTTTGGCTGTAGCTTTAGCGCCAGACTCTGTCTGAAAGAGAAGGATGTCATAGCACAGATTGTGGGGTCAACATGACACAGAGAACGTTAGCTGAGCTTTGTAGTTTGACTAGATTAAGTCCCTGAGATAAAGGAAAGAAAGAAAAAAGGCACCAAAACTGAACTTGAATGCATTGTGTAGAATCACCCACATTTTGCAACATTCCAGACACGAACTGTAAGGCAGAGATAACGTTTCTTTCAGGTAATCTGAACAAAAATTTTTTTTTTTTTTTTTAATTTCAAAATGTCACAATGGCTACAGAGGACTGCCTAAAATGATTTGGAATGAGAGAGGAAGAATAACGTTATGGGTAAAAAAAACATTTTTTATGTCATTGTTTTTCACTGTTGACATCTTAGAATGTGACCTTTATCTGGCCTATGAGAAATTAGAGCAGTTATTAAGAGCCACCTCGCACCAGCAGCAAAGCACACACACACACGCACGCTCACACTCACACACACACATACACACACTAGCAAAGTACCACCGATTGTGTGTCTGGATAAATTATGAGGGACCAGACAAAGGGAGCAGTCTCATTGTAATTCTGCCAGAAGAAGAAAGAAATGCAATAAGTGACCTCGAGCACATGGGGACGGTCTGAATTGGAAAAATGCAATTTGTCCAGGGTAAACCGCTCTTGCTGTGTGTCAGTTCACACAATACAAGGGTGTGGCTGCTACGCGAGCGACGAGCCAAGCAGTTTTAGACCTCGACATATAATTTCACTTTTTTTTTTTTTTTTTTTTTTTTGCTTGGGAATATTTCAGGCTCATAAGGTGTCATTACGTCATTTTTCAATCTTCTTCTTTTCCAGCGTGATGCGCTTTCACGTTGTCGCGGAGGGAAATGTAATTAGCTCTTTTGCTTCTCCTGGCTCCAGTCACTATCAGCAGGTCATTAACAGTCCAATCTCATCCAATGCGGCCGTCTGGTTTTTTTCCGACTTGTTTACCTAATCTCGTACTACAACGCAGCGCAGGAAAATAGAGAGAGGGTTTTACATTTACAATTAGATTACTGACTTGTACTTTCGCAATATCTCAGTTGTTCTCAACAAGCATTTGATGATGGCACCCATTCAGACAGCATTGGGATTTTACGTATTGAAAACACCCATGAAGTGAAATCTAAAGCTTTACAATAATGTTGGTTTATTACTTTAAGCCACATAAAACATGTTGTTTATGTATATTATCTGAGAACAAATGTTATTTATTTTTATGAACATTTTGTTTTTATGTAATCACAACCAAATATTTCATAGTTACATGCATACTGTTTATAACAACTGACAAGAAAGGAACTTGTCATCACTGTAATATTCTGAATAATAATGTATTATTCTAAACTGATATGTTGAACATGTTAGCAAACAGTTGCACATCCAGCAGTTATGGATTTTTTTGGAATTGTATATTAGTCCATCTAAATACAAATAAATAATCTGAAACTCTTTCTGTTTTAGCTCTAATTTTGTTCCCCAGTATTTCTGGGCAGGTCTTGCACAATAGGGATTTTACAGCTTTTTCACTTAAGCACTGAAAATTGCCCTACAAGGGTGATAAGAGTGAACCAAAACAGTATTTTTGTGCTGCAGCTTCAGGTAACAATTTTTCTTATGTTTCATTTATCATTACTGTGACTTTCACACTACACATTGTCATTTGATTTGATTGTTTATATCACAAAAATGAATAGACAGGAAAAAGATGTTGTTGTTTTTTTATTTATTATACCTTTAGCTTAAGATATTTTTTCAGCACTTATCTGCAACTCAAACAGACTATTTGGAAGTCCACAGATAGGAAAGCCAAGCCAAAGTCTTCCCCAGAAAAGTTAAAGGAGGCCACTCAGAGTGTGTACAGCATTTTTTTTTTTTTTTTTTTGTTACAGGCAGCAGCCAGTTCTCTTAGCTTAGCACAAAAACTGGGAACATGGAGAAATGGCTAATTTGGCACGATAAAATGGCAAATGATTTTAGCATCCAACCAAATCTTGAGGCTGAAAAAAATGATTCTGACCTCTCTTAAATGTTACATGTACTAATCAAGCATATGTACCAACAGTATAGCGCATAGAACATATTCTAGTAGTGAGGAAATGAATGTAATAATATAAAATAACAATGTAGCATCGTTTCCTATCCATGCCTCTAATCGGTCATCTGTTACATATTTCAGTGCACAGTTGCACATGACCTCTTTGAAGGCATAGTACCAGTTGAGTTGACACATTGCCTGAATCACTTAATTTCCCAAAAATATTTCGCACTGGACAGTCTCAATGAGTCCATTCTGAAATGTCCTTACAAATGAGCAGACAAGAGTGATCCTCCACATGCTATTCCAAGGACCTTCATGCTGAAAAAAAATATTGGAGGGAACGCTCACGAAAATTGGTGTCTCTTGCGTTTCCTCCCATTTTTAGTTGGACAGTCAGTGCCACCAAGTGAGCCGACCTCGCAGGTCATTTTGGACCTGAAGGATATTGTCTAGCTTGACTGTCTCAGCTGTCTCAACTGTCTTTGTTGACATTGTGCATCAGGATGTACAGAAAGCGTTGAAGCTAAAATACCCTGATATAAGCCACGTTCAGCGCACAAAGACTGCATCTGTCAATGGAGTGACATACAAAAATGGCATGATTGTTGCTTGCGGCTCTACTGGCAGCTTGCCAGACTTTGCAGAAGTTGTCAAGATGGTTGTTGTGGAGGGAAGTTTGAGTTTCATTGTTAAAGAGTGTGGTATTTGGTATAGGGAGCATTTTGGGGCATTAGAGTTGTGTCCAACTTCTCAAGTCTCCCTCATTCAACTTGGTGCTCTTGTGGATCAGTATTCGTTGGCAGATTGCTGGATTGGATGCCACCAAATGGTGACACTTAAAAGATTCAAACATAAACAAGGTTAGATCACACTACATTGTGTTGTGCTCATTTGTTCAGTGTATTTATTTTCTTAACATTTGTATATTTTTCTCTTTCACATTTAGATTGAAGAATGGCAGCACCTATGAAGCTGAGAGTCATCACAGAGGAGGATGACTTTAGAAGACTTGATCTCCACTCAGGAAAGCCAAAGCCTTTAATGGACTTACACAATGGACTTCATGATACATT
Source organism: Acanthopagrus latus (assembly GCF_904848185.1). NCBI lineage: Eukaryota > Metazoa > Chordata > Actinopteri > Spariformes > Sparidae > Acanthopagrus > Acanthopagrus latus. Next base: position 22,833,684 of record NC_051054.1, on the reverse strand, counting down.
TGGAATTGAGAGAGACGTTCACATTCAATTCATGGATCCTGACTTCAATAATGAGTTTATGAACATTACATGTCCACGGTCCTCCCAACCAGACTGGCTGAGAAGCTCCTCATCCTCGCACTAACACCTTCCCTCTGCAGCTGGGTTCTGGATTTCCTCACAGACAGACCCCAGACAGTCAGAGTTGGTACCTGGACATCAGGCACAAGGATGGTGAGCACAGGAACCCCCCAGGACTCCACCCAGGACTGTCCACCAATCTCCTCAGCAACTTCTACAGATGTACAGTGGAGAGAATCCTGACCAACTCCAGCACAGTGTGGTTTGGAAACTGCACGGTACAGGAAAAGAAGGCTCTCCAACGCGTGATCATCCTGGACAACATTGGATCTGCAGCCCAGGCTTGCGTAGTGACGCTTGGAGCGATCTATGCATTGAACCTGGCCTACCCCAAGGAACTGAGACACTATTATGAATTCATTCAAAAAAAGCTCATGCAAATGGATGGAGAAAAGCTGCCCCCCGAAGTCCTTGGCCTGAAGAACTAAATCGGTGTTGGACTGTAGGAATTCATCAGCCACACTAAGCCACGCACCAATGACTTTATGTGATGCTTCGCTGTTTCTGTTAATTGTGAAAGGAATGTTTAATGTGATCTCAAATGCAACTTCATTAAGTGCTCCATGAAGATGAGAAAATGCTTGTGTACAGAATATAAGTATTTACATAGCCAGTGGTGAGGACATTACACCCAACAAACTAAATTACTGCTAGTTATGTGTGTTATGGCCGTATGAAGGATCGCTACTCTTGTCTGTCCCATGCCAGTACCCAACAGAGCGATTGGATATTCACTAGACACTGACACTGAACAAAGCCACTTGTTTTATTGTATCTGTTCACAAGAAACATTTTTTCTACTGGTATTTTTCAACCAGAGTTATAGGTATAATTTGCTAAAAAGCAGTAGCTAAAGGTAACCATGACTTTGCATGTAACAGGGAGAGAACTAGTCTGCTGCCTAGTCTCTGATGCACAAATGTGTCACTTTATATTATTCATTCTTAATAGTTATGGTAATCTGAACAGCAGGTTTCTGCTTTCTGTTTCATCTCTTTAGTGGAGGCTTTTAATAGGTAGAGGTTAAAAGTTAAAATAAGTATTGTTGTTCATGTCCTTTGCATTTTACAGGTTTGTGTCTTATAAGAAACATTGTACAGTGGCTAACAAAAGTATTCACCCCCCTTGAACTTTTCCACATTTTGTCACAATTTAACCACAAATGTAAATGTATTTTATTTGGATTTTATGTGACAGACCAACACAAAGTGGTGCATCATTGTGAAGTGGAAGGAGAATGATACATGGTTTTATTTTTTATTTTTTTTACCAATAAAAAACAGAAAAATCTGGCATGCAAAAGTCAATACTGAGTCAAAACTTTGTAGAGCCACTTTTCGCTGCAATGACAGCTGCAAGTCTTTCGGGGCAAGTCTCTACAAGTGATGCACATATAGAGACTGAAATATTTGCCCATTCTTCCTTGTAAAATAGCTCAAGCTTAGTCTGATTGGATGGAGAGTGTCTGTGAACAGCAGTTTTCAAGTCTTGCCAGAGATCTGACTCAAGTTGATTTAGGTCTGGGTCATTCTAACACATGGCTGTATGTTTAGGCTTGTTGTCCTGCTGGAAGGTGAACCTCTGCCCCAGTCTCTAGTCTTTTGCAGACTCTAACAGGTTTCCTTCCAAGATTTGGCTCAATCCATCTTCCCATCAACTCTGACCAGCTTCCCTGTCACTGCTGAAGAAAAGCATCCCCACAGCATGATGCTGCCACCACCATGTTTCACGTTGGGGAGGGTGATGTGATGTGTTTTTTTATTTAGGCCAAAAACTGCATGGCTTTGTTTCACCAATGACTCTCTTCTTGCCACTCTTCCGTAAAGGCCTGATTTGTGGAGTGCCTGACTAATAGTTGTCCTGTGGACAGATTCTCCCAGCTGAGCTGTGGATCTCTGCAGCTCCTCCAGAGTTACCATGGGCCTCTTGGCTGCTTCTCTGATTGATGCTCTTCTTGCCCAGCCTATCAGTTTAGGTGGACAGCCATGTCTTGGTAGGTTTGCAGTTGTGCCATACTCTTCCCATTTTTGGGTGATGGATTGAACAGTGCTCCATGAGATGTTCAAAGCTTGGGATATTTTTCCCATATCCTAACCATGCTTTAAACTTCTCCACAACGTCATCCCTGACCTGTCTGGTATGTTCCTTGGGCTTCATGATGCTGTTTGTTCACTAATATTCTCTAACAAACCTCTGAGGCTTTCACAGAACAGCTGTATTTACACTGAGATTAGATTACACACAGGTGGACTCCATTTACTAATTAGGTGAACACTTTTTGCACACTACACTTTTCTGTTTTTTATTTGTAAAAAAAAATAAAATAAAACCATGTATAAATTTCCCTCCACTTCACAATTGTGCATCACTTTGTGTTGGTCTATCACATAAAATCCCAATAAAATACATTCACATTTGGTTAAAACGTGACACAATGTGGAAAAGTTGAATACTTTTGCAAGCCACTGTATATGTTGAAAACAAAAGTTGCCTTTTGTCTTGTCTCTGATTAGGAGACCCCATTGAAAATGTCAGAATTTGTACGTATTCTATCTTCGTGGTGGTTTAGAGAATCAGAACAACATATTTTCTTTCTTTTATTAACATATTCAGGTATCTGTTGTTAAAGTTAACAGTCTTGCTATCTATGCACTTCATGTTTTACAGGTGTTCATCTTATAACAAGATTCTTGGGTCATAAGACTTCTGATGTTATGAGATGTTAAGCATATCAAAATTAGTTGTCTTAACACATTTTGTAGTTCTGTGTGGTGGATAATGCTCAATACTGAACTTCTTAAAAGTAGAACTAATTATAGCCAAACACATGTCATTAGAATCAACTTAATTAAAAGTTTTAGTATTTGAATAATTTAATTGATCCAAAAGAACACAGACAAATCTAAAAAGAAGAAGCTAAATAAATTTGATTTAAATGTCCTCAAAGTAGTTGAGACAAAATTACTAATACATTGTTATTTGAATTTTCTTAAAAATTATTAGCGCACTCAACATGAAAAATATATCAAGCTTTAGATAAAATTATTAAGTGCAACCCCTTTATGAAATCAAATTAAGTCAGTTCAACAAATTAGATGTATCCTCTTATTTATGAGCATCTTTTACATCTATAGATATAAAAGATGCTTACATACATCTATAGATATAAATGATGCTTATACACATCTATAGATGTAAAAGATGCTTATACACATCTACAAATGTAAAAGATGCTTATACACATCTACAGATGTAAAATATACTTATATACACATCTATAGATGTAAATGATGCTTATACACATCTACAGATGTAAAAGATGCTTATATACACATCTATAGATGTAAAAGATGCTTATACACATCTACAAATGTAAAAGATGCTTATACACATCTATAGATGTAAAAGATGCTTATACACATCTATAGATATAAATGATGCTTATATACACATCTATAGATGTAAAAGATGCTCATACACATCTATAGATGTAAAAGATGCTCATACACATCTATAGATATAAATGATGCTTATACACATCTATAGATGTAAAAGATGCTTACATACATCTACAGATATAAATGATGCTTATACACATCTATAGATGTAAAATATGCTTATACACATCTATAGATATAAATGATGCTTATATACACATCTATAGATGTAAAAGATGCTCATACACATCTATAGATGTAAAAGATGCTCATACACATCTATAGATGTAAAAGATGCTCATACACATCTATAGATGTAAAAGATGCTCATACACATCTATAGATGTAAAAGATGCTTATACACATCTATAGATGTAAAAGATGCTCATACACATCTATAGATATAAATGATGCTTATACACATCTATAGATGTAAAAGATGCTTATATAAATAACAGGAAACAACTCTGTTTTCTCCTTCAGGTACAAGGACTTGTTGGTGCAGTACATTTATTAGAACATTGAATGTGCATGAGAGGTTTTGATCTGCTGCTGTTTTTCCTTTAACACACCTTGTTTGAAAACTTTAAATGCACCTAACTGATTGCAAAAACTCATACTGAGTTTGAATCCAAAGGGATATCGAGCCAACAAAGGAGGAGAGAAAGAAAAAATCAAGTCTTTACACTTGCAATCAGCAAGACTGGCTTTTCATGTTTTCCATTTCAGATAAAAAGGGGATCATTATTTCAAAGTCAACTGAACTGTCCTTCATCTTTTCTCATCGAGACATCAATAAATGAAACTCACACTGGAAGTAGTCAACATATCCTCATACTTAAACAACCAAATAGGAAGATTGCCAGTGACACCCAAAATGACAAGAATCACAATCTTAATTAGTTTTTGTATTTCTGTTCTCACTTTGTCATAGTAGGGGGTGGTAATGTGCCTTCACACTGGTTGCCAACTGCCATACAAAGGGGAGCTACAAATCAGTTTGCTAGTCAGTGTGTGGCATGGATCTGGTGTGTTGCTGCTACTTTGATCTACTCCTGCTGAGCTAAGTCATGGTAAAAACAACATGGTGACATGGTGGTGACACTGACACTCCCGCCTCCCTAATTTTTCGTTTGACAGAAAACAGACAAAATACACTATACAGAAGATAAAGATGAATTTAACTTTTTTTTTTTTTTCCAAAATGTCGACATACGTATACACTGCATAAATCTGTGATTCTTATGGCAACAATAATCATCCAGTGAACATCTGATATTGTGACAGGCCCAGAGCTCTGACTTCTGGTTTTCACATGGGACATTTTTTTACTCTCCTTTCCACTCCATCCCCCTCTCTATGCATACTCACAGTCTTGTTATATTACTTCACCTGACATCCTCTTTTGCTGTCATAATAATTACAGTCACAAGTGGTCACCGCCAATAAACACAAAGAAGGATCCTGATAAGCTTCTTGCGGAGTCGGCCAATATGTTACTTTTTTTTTTTTTTTTTTCCTTCTGACAAAGGCGACTGGAATTAGTAATAAATTGACTACTAGTAAACTGAATTATTCTTATTAGGTCATCACTGGTATTGAGCGAATGTGGCAAATATATTTTATTCAAAATGACATCTACCATGTACCAAACAGAAGCTTAATTAAAAAGTCTAAATGACTGACGGCAGAAGAGATAGACAGGTAATTATAGTGCTTTTTGAAGATTAGCAGGTACAGTACCTCAAGGTTGAAGAAAAAAATAACGTTTGAAGAGATTGTGACTGATGTTAGTAATTATTTCTGAGCACTTTAAGAAAGAAAAAAAAAACACACCTGTAATGTGTGCTTTGACGTTCGGGGCTTTTTGACTGCATGCTTGTCAAAACACGTTGCTTCCACATAAAGGGATGGTACCTGCACGCTGTCCATTTGAATCAAGTAAAAAAAAAACATCCTAAATCATAAGTGACAGAAAAGAAAATCTCATTTTCTTTGGAATGAGAGTCAACGCCATTTATTTCTTATTTTTTAAAATTCTATTTAGTCTATGTGTCTGTATCATATGTGTGTGAATTTGTATGCCTCAGGATGTCAGTGAACCAATTAATCTAGACTATGATAGACTGCATGCTCATGGATTATTTCACTGATTAGAAGGTTCAGACATCAGTGGTTAATTAGCTTTAAAGAGTTCGACTGATCCACATCTCTCTTAACACTCTAATTCAATTTTCAATCCTAATATAATTATCACACAGACCCAATTATTGACCAACTGCCGGTATGCTGACATTCAACAGGAGGACGGCTCTACCGTTCTGCCACTGTCTTCAGAGTAATTTTTCCACTGGTGACTGGCAGAAATACCAGCTGCTCCTGTCTCATTCCGTCCACACTCTAATAATAAAAAAAATAGCATCAAGATTGGATCCATATTGTGTGAGCGGGGGAGCAGACAGGGCGTCCAGCACAGAGATAGGAACTAATTGGAAGTGACAGTGAGCTGATAGGCTGACATGATCGGGTCATGGTAACACTGGGAATCTTACATCAATCGTCACTGTCCAGCACTGGATATGAAACAGAAGATTTACCTGATTTGAGCTGTTACACTGAGGCCTTCTTTGTAGTCATTAAACCTTTTGTGCAGTACACAAACTGCGACAGACACATACAAATTTCAAAATCCAGTTTGGTTTAAGTGTGTAATAGTAGTTCTTGTTGGTGTGAAACTGAACAGCACTGTGCATTATGACGTAGCCCCCATCTGGGAAGGATTGCTATGATATTTTATTGAAATCCTTGTTTATGACAAAATACCCGCAAAACTTAACATTCTTAAGTCTAGTGTGGCTGTATACGGTTTGTTTTGCTAGTCCATGTTAAAATAATGATTTGTTTTATTTTTGTTTCACTATGGCAGCAGTAGGATTTTTTTTTTCCCACTATATTTTAGTCATGGATGATGTGGATAACACAGGCAGGCAGTATGCTGAGGCATTTCACTATTCAAGAGCTTAATCGTTGATTAACAGGCAGAAATGTAGTGCATCTGGATACCTGACAGGGGGCATGGGGGAAAAAAAAGAGAACCTTACACGCTCTCAAACAGGCCGGTTTATGCATCCAAATATACTACATTTGCATGATCTGTTTCAGCCGTGTCCAATAAAGAAAATGTTTCTGACAGAGTGTGGAAGCAATGTCTCAGTGTCGGATATAGAGCATGTCTTATTTAAGTTCCTGGAAAAGTGCGAAAAAATACATAAATAAAGAATATATTGAATAATTCTCTCAGCGTATTCCTGGTGAGGTGGTTATTAGTTTCCCTCGGATCCGTTGACACATCTATCTCAATAAGCTGCCACTCTGTGATCTATCGAATTGCACAGCAGAAACAGATTTGCAAACTTTCACAAAGCAAGTTGGAGAACGGTGTGAGAGAGAGACATCTCGGTGAGCACAGTGATTAACATGACATGGTTGGAGGTAGAAGCAGATTGATGCAGCACTCACTCTTTCCTACTGTTCATTAGCTGTGTCTGAACCGTAGGCTCTTAGTACCATTTGGAATAAGAGAGAAACGCCATCCATCATTTTCAGACTATTGGCTTTCACCTGCATTGTGCAATTACTCTTCCTACCACTTGACTCAATTGTCCTGCTTGCTTGATCAGTTGGAAAGCCTTTTAGCTCAACCACTAAAGGATTCGTGGAGAGGATTTACATTTGTCCATGCAAAAGGGATCTGAAAAGTGTTCCATGGTAGCACAGCGGACACTTCAATATTTCCTCATTCCTCTCTTCTTATTCAATCAAAATCAATTGGGTTTGGGAAATACACAAGAGAGAAGCTCGACGGACAAGTGAAGGGTTAAAGCTACCACTTATACCCACTTGATTCAGATGAGACATCACAACCAAATGCTGTCAACCTGTGAGTCAGGCATCTATTGTCCTGTGCAGAGACTCAAGAGTGGCCACAGAAGGCTCAAGTGGGGACTATATCAGCGATTGGCTCATTTAACAAGGGAACAGACTCAGGGGAGCTAATTAAAGAGCAATCAGGTGATGTCTTACGGCTGCTAATTGCCTCCCAGGGGTCTAAGGGCTATGAACTAAATGATGGGAGTAGGAAATGAAAGGGCATCATATACTGTATACTGTACTTTGTGTGAGGAGAAGGTCAGAGTGAAAAAAGAACTTTGAGGAACATGTGCAGTTTAACAGGAATAGAAACAGTCATGAGCATGAAGATAAGGAGACTGAGAGCCAGCGGGGATGGTAGAAACTGACACAATAAATCTAGCTTGCATACCTAAAATTGCCACTTTGAATTTCACTGGTGCGACATGAAATATACATGACTACAAAAGAGAACCACCACAAAAACAATTTGCACTAATGTCATGGAAGAGGAAAGTTGTCACACACCTGGATCTCACATTCACATGTAGCAGTACAGATTTCCTAACAAATCTGCACCGTTAACGTGTCTGAATGCTTTCCAGCGGGAGAGACTGCAGCAGCAACTATATTTGCACTTTTCATGAGCTGAATTTGATAATGCTCTTAACTTACCTGCCCCCTAGTGTCTTGCTGTTGGTCCCATTTTGTGATAATAACAAGAAGTGGATAACATTTATTTATTTATTTTTTATTTTTTTCGGTAATAATAATCCAAAAAAACTTACTACAGTGCTTAGCTAGTGTAGTATTCAACACGTAGACAGCCTGTTATTTTCCCAGGAGTTGATGAAGAGGTAAAAAGAGTGAGTCCTGAGCTTAAACTCAGTCAGATCGCACAAACATGACTTCAAATAAACGCTAAAGTTTCTTGCTAGTTTTACGCTAGATGCGTAAATATTCTGACAGCCTATTCTGACCAACCATAAATAAACATCATTTATAGGAGACATGGTTGGTTACAGTGACTCAGTGACAGGTGTGACACCTCAAACTAGAAACAAAGAGCTGCAAATCACAGTTGGCAGGTTTTGGACAAAGAAACACTAGTGATGCACAGGCGTGTTTGCTTAAACTATCAGCAAGAGATTACTTCAGTTTCCTTTAGTTTAAGATAGACTCATTCTGGCTACCACAAAGGGTTAGGGTTAGGGTGGGCTGCCCCCCCGTGCACATCACTGCAACATACAGACACTTTGTGATAGCCAATTGTTGAAAAACGTGTGCTAAAGTGCCCTCTTGGTTAGCAAAACACACAAAACTGCCCCCTTGGCTGGTTAAAACATGATCAACTGCCCTCTTGGGAACCGAAAACACGCGCTAAAGTGCCCTCTTGGGAGCCAAAATGCGCTGCATTTTCGCCCCTGCCCTTCAAAAAGTCTGTGCAAGCCACTGGTTGTAGTTTCTGTCGTAAATGATTCTGCCAAGAAGCTTACAATTGTTAGCTTTAAATTCATGCTAAGTTGGGTTTTTTAGAAGGTGGGAATCATTCTATTTTTACTCAAAACTGGCCTCTCGCCCGTCTCTTAGCTTGAAGTAAAATGCAGAGCAGAGAAAAATATTCCTGGACAATGTTGAGAGAAGTGTGGCGATGTTTTCAATCACTCAGTGTGATTTCATTTCCTGTCTTTAACATTGGAGTGATTCTTAGTAAATGCATGCAGCGGGCTTCCTAGAGAGTAAAGTGCTTTGACTAATTGTAGAGTGTTTCTGACTCACTTGCTATTTGTGTTTGGCTGTGAACTTGATGTAAGCTCAAGTGTAAATTTGAGCTAGTGTAGAGAAACGCAGGAGGCCTCTCTGGAAGTCTGTGTGGTATTTTGGCATGACTTAATGATCCTGTTTGCTTCTTTATTTGATAACCGCTCTACATTTTAAGCTCATTGCATATTGCCTGATTAATGCATTTTAAAACAAAGACAGTTTGATACTTTATGCTTTTATATTGGACAAACACATCTATGCTCGACACTGCATCTTTAAAACAGATTAAATTGTAGTACTTGTGTAAGGGGGCTTTGATATAAAGGTTCTTCTTCTTTTTTTCTCTTTTTTTTTTTTTTTTTTTTAAATGGGGTCCAGAGAGAAAGAACCATACTTCAAGGTACAAAAGTTTCAAATTGATTTAACATTTGATTGAGTGCATTCAGTTAAAAGAGCCCCAGCACCCAGCATCCCTTAAAAGCTGCAATCCAGTGTGGGTGCAGCAGAGAAAAGGTGGTGGCTTGCTAGTCTCACTCCATTGCTGGTACACCACCGTCCTTGCTCTGCACGTCTCTGCACACACCTCTGTCCTCTGTGCACACCTCTGCCTTCTTTCCCTTTTTTTCGGTGCCATCATCCTTATCATTTGGCACATTTGCGCCATTCTCTTTTTTCTCTGATTGGTGGACACCAGTGCCTGTCACAAATACAAGAGATCTACTGGATGCAGGTTCTCAGGTGTCATGAACCAGCTCTGGGTTCAAACAAAATACGGGAGTCCACAGTGAGATTTCAATTAACAAAAGACTTTATCAAACCACCAGTAATAAACAACTATATAAAAAAATAAGATAAAGTATGTAGGTCAGTATTCGGTCAGTGTGTGTATGTAAGTGTAGTTTAGGAAACAAATCTAACCAAACATAGCCCCACAAAAGCCCTGCATGCTGCCCAGCAAGAGACAGAGATGACTTAACTGCCAGGTTATAAAGGGAGGAGGAGCTCTGATATCAATCAGTTTGAGGTGAGGTATCTCCTCCTGACATGCCTCCTCAATCACCTGTGCAGAAATAGGTTAACACAACAAACTGGACAGGATCATCACACAGGTAATCAAATTAGTCAAGGGAGGTGCAGACATCAAGCAGTGACAGGAAGTGCAGATACAGACCAATTTTCAACAATAAAAGCATGCAATACAACAAAACAAACTCATGCAAATAAGACACAGCAAGCAACAATATAGAAGTCACCTCTGCCTTTTGACACTTGCATTATGCACATAGTACAGATGCCCAACAAAGTGTTGATTTCATGGGCAGGACCAGGGGAGCCAGTGATGGCAAAAACGTGGGGACCCAAATGCAAGCAGGATGAGGAACAAAAAGCGAGCTTTCATAACAAGCAACCAAAAAAACAACAAGTGCAAATACCAAAATACAAAGTAGCAACAGAAAGAAATGACAAATCCTGGATGGATTAAAGAAGGATGGGGCTTTCATACAGGAAGCCATGATATATTTCTAATTTAACAAAGTATTGTTCTTGCCTAAACCGAACCAATCTAAAACCCTTGGATGAAGGTGTCTGTGTTGCGGCCATGTTCTGATATATCGTTTTAGGAGACACTGACAGATTACCTACTCAGTCATTCAAGTGTGAGGATGTTTCAGCAATACAAGCCACCTCCCAGTGAACACAGTTGGAACACAAGACTGGGACTGAAAACAGCCTCTGACAATGAGCGATGTTACTTTGAAGACATAGGGTACATAAGGATAGAGTATGAAGGTGATTCAGTGGCCCTGACCTTGACTACGACTTCAGGGACAAAAACACGTGACAGACGGGGGCTCGAAAGAGGACGGAGGGTGAGTCAGGCATCAGCAGCAGACCAAAACTTACCTGTGAAAGAGGAAGATGTTATTTTAACCAAGCAGAAGTGATTGTTGACAGACAAAGCAAGACTGTTTTCAGCAACCTTAATTTGGTTATGCTGTTTCATGGTGAGTTTACGAGGCAATTAAGCCCATCTGAGTTTATTCATAGAGATAAACTTGAATTCAGAAGGTGTACGGTTGTATTTTGACTTTCATTTCTAATACTGTTGGCAATACTGCTGCTTTAAACAGCCCTTAGAGGTGTGGAATGGGAGTGTGTGTGTTTGTACATGTATTGGCCTTATGATAGACTGGCAATCTGTCTTGGTGTTCCTAGCCTTATGGCAACCAATCATTTTCAGACTCAAGTGCACCAGAAGGCTCTGACTCTGCCTTAGTTAGTGACCCACTTTAAAACGCCTCTGGTGCAGCCCTACAATATGTCCCCTGGCTATGCTGAACTAGGGAGAAGTAACAATGCAAGCAGTTAAAGTGTCAGAGGGCACAGGTGTACCTGAGAAAATAGGCACCGTGACTGTAGGAGAAAGGACCAAAAAAAAAAAAAAAGAAAGAAAAGATTCTATTCCAGTATATTTCTATGGGAGAAATGTGGTTGGCTGGAGAGACAGAGACTGCAGACTCCACAACAGCTTCCATTTGTTTAGTCATCAGACCTTTGTTGCTTTGCATGCATAATACAGGCCAGTGTAATTTGATGAAACCTCTTCGCTCTCATAAAATGAGTGTAAGCACTGCAGAATATTATCAGGAGAACATTCATTATTAGACGGTCTCTGGGAATCTGAGCTTTGGGTATTGAGCGGTTACTCAGTTGTTTTCTCAGACAATGCCTCTCAGCCAGCCCGTCTCAGCACCCCCCTTATCTCCAGCTGCTCTTATGGGCCCACTGCCACTGTCAATGATGTGGACTCGTTTGTTTTCCTCTACTGGAGGATATTGTTCACTGAGGAGCCAAAGGTGGTGCTGATAGCCTGATCTGTCTATGTCTTAGTTTCCTCCACATCTTTAAGCAGTGAAAATGCTAACATTTGCATAATGCATTTGTACAGTGCAGCAATCGTGGTTTTTCCATGTGCTATCATCATATGCTTCGATACATGCTTTTAGTGCATTATTCCAGCTAAACCTTTGCCAGACAGCAGTTCTACCCCCATTTTTTGGCACAAGACAGAATGATTATTATAGCAAACTGAAAAAAGGCAAGAAAGCTATGCAGTGTCGTCAGTTTTCCATGCAGCGACACTTCATCACCCAGTCAGCAGACAGAGTACAACACAATATACAGCTGGATTTGTCAAGACCATCGACCGTCGATTTTGCCAGCTGAAATTAACAGAGCTAACAGTAGCTCCAAGAATGAATTAGAACTCCCCTTAAAGGCATCTTAAATAAGCACATAATGGCTACACACGATATTGTGCTTTAGGTTAAAGGGTAAAGCTGCATCCCGGGCAAAATGTCAGGATTGTCATCAATTAAGGATCCAAGTGGAAGACATAGACATCAATAGGCAGCATTGTTAGTGCAAAAGTTGCTGCTGAACTGCTACTGATTCTAGCTTTTGGGCGAGCAGACAAACACTATAAAATTCATTGCTTAGGAGTTTGCCTTTTCTATTTGTGGTTTTACGGAATGTCTCAGAAGCAAAGGTGCCTTCCTGCAAACTCTGCGGACACTAATAAGTCATTCTTACTGGAGCCCCACCACACACAGCTTCAACATATAGAATCAAAATCTTTACAGGCCTGCCTTGGTTATTGTGGCTAAGCTATAATTGGGCAATCAATGCTTTAGGGGTAGAGTGAATTACTATACATACTATATAATGCCAAGTAGTTAATTACAATAGGTAATAGCATGATGAAGTAAAATCTTAACACAGCTCAATACTATATGGATCAATTAGTTCAAGAAAAAAAAAAAAAAATATATATATATATATATATATATATATATATATATATATATATATATATATATATATATATATATATATATATATATATATATATGTAGTAAACATTGAACATAATAATATAACATTATTATTAAGATGTGCTTGTGAGCCTGGCTGTATGAATCTGCATTGCATCCTGCTCGCTCCTCTTTTCTGTTGATACACAGGGTCTGGTGCTGAAGACTGTGGCCATCAGGGACGCTGCACCACCTGCCTCTATGTGTTTTCTCTTCTCTCTCTCCAGATCGGTCCAGCACAAGCAGGACTCTCCAACACCACCCCAGCCAGACCTTTACCCTGCAAGCTGTGTAATTTCATGAATGACCCCACTGACGGTCCCTCGTTGTTTAGCAAATAATAATTTGTTTTACTGGTGCAACCCCATG